>NT_176468.1:1272346-1365187 GCF_000188095.3 Bombus impatiens
GGGACGGTCGCCATTGCAGAGACCCGTCCCGGAACGTCAATTCCACTTTAACTTCTGGCAACTTTTTCAACAACGACGGTAACGCTCCTCTGGCGCAGAGAAAAAGTTCTTGTTTTATTATTCTATTTCGTACGCGGATTATCTATGAATACGAAAATTAAATAGACTGATAGGACTTGACTAAGATAGAAGTGGAGGGATTTTTGTTTCGATTTTATTTGACAAAGGAAGCTTCTTTTACGTATCTTCCTTTTATGAGGAAATAAAGAATAATGGAAAGTGTGATGTATAGTTTAATTGTTGAGGATAAATCAAATCAATTATTCAAAGTTTCTAGTAGCTTCTAAAGCGATTCGGTACTAGTCCATTTGCTTAGAATTATTTGAAGTAACTTTTTAAAGTTTCAGTGTCGTTTAGAGTAGCTTAAAAATCGTGTGGAACTCTTCGAACATCGCTAAATTTCAAAGATTTTGCAAATGAAATTTTCAAAATGACCAAGTATTTCGTTTCTTTTAACGAGATTTCCAATTACTATAAAATAATTACAGTAGATTTGAGCTTTCCACAGTTTACCTGTAAGCCACACCTAATGCTTTGAGCAGTTGTCTATCCCAATGTAATTTCCATGCTTTCGTATTTCCGTATTCAGCTTCCACAGTATCGACGATCGTCCTCATGCTCATCAATGCGTCTTTCCAAGCATTCTGGTTTCCGATCATATTGACAGCGTCTCCTTTCAGTAAATTCGATACCAGGTCCCGTAAAGAACTGTGCTTCGCAGCTAACTCCGAATTCTGTTGCGCAAACTTCCTCACCTTTCTCAATGAAAAGTAAAAAACTAGTTGGTAATCAATTCTAATTAATTCATTGTCTACTTTTACGCTTCTTTACGGTATCTATTACATGTATAAGTCAATCTTCAGTAAAATAGATCGAAAGTATTAAAAATAAAATATAAATAATTTGTTTTGTTTTATTATTTTTCAGTGTTTCTGAAGTGGTTCTTCTTTTTTAAGCCTTCAAACCCCCAATTATTTAATTTATATTTCACTATTATATTCATCCTAGATACGTTGCAAATGTTCATACGATACATATGCTATACATAAATATATTTTTGTAAAATCGGTGTGACATAAATGCATTGCAAACTGCAGATTAAATGAATCGCAAAGAAGATTGAAAAATTACCAATTCTTTCAACCTAGCGGTATAAGCATCAACAGCCTGAGGATCGGACCAAACTACACCAGATTGTTCTTGAACGGCTCGTGCCAATTCGAGCGCGGTCGTGAGCATTAAAGGTCTCTGAGACGGTACCATACGATCGCCAATCGTGTTGTGAAAGGTGGCGATCTGTTGTAGAGCTCTGGCACGTCCAGCTAAAGAACCTGCTCTTTCGACTAGCTCCCTCACTTCACGAGGAAGTTCGACGCCTTGACTCGAAAGTGCCCTAGCTTCTCTGATCAAAGTCATTAGCTTTGGATCGTACGTGACCCTCATCATACTGGTGCCAGTTAACTCCACCACCGCAGAGTCAGTGCCTAGCGTCAGTTCCTTTCTGGCGACAGCTTCTTTAGTTTCTTCAGTCTGACAAGCGAATTGTGCTTTATAGGGAGACTATAGGATAATATAAGACCTTGAAATAATACAATTACCCAAGTATCAACGAAGCTTTGTCTTTTCCTTTCAACGTCTCTCAGAGCTGTCGTTACTCTCAAAGAGATGTCATCGTAACCAGGAAGATCCGCAAGCAATTCCTTTCCTAATTTATTTAAACTTTCCAATCTTAATTCCGCAGATCTGGCAGCTTGAACCTCTTGAAGTATTCTCGGACTATCCAACAAGTCTGCCGTATCCGGCCCGGCCAAGCAATTCTCTTTAGATCCGCCGATCAATGACGCAGAAAATGAGAAGTTAAAACGTAAGAACGTGGACAGAAGGTTATAATATTGTAATCGAAATCATTCTGAATTCATTCGAGTTTCGATTCCTTTTCTCCTTTAGAATTACCTGTAAGATCCCCGTAAGCTGAGAGCAAAGCCTCTCGTTCTCCGCGTAAAGCCCTTTTTAAACCATCTCTCTTTATTAGTTCGAAGTACCGTCGAAATTCAGCGAGTAGAGAGTTTGGAGTAGTAGCATCGGCAATTTGTGACTTTAGTTTCTGCGCTACTCTTTCTTCAGCGGGTACCAGCCCTTCTTCGATCTTCCTCTTGAGTCGGTTCCATTCAACACACTTGTCGTCGTCATCGAAGACTACTGATGTACGTATAATTAATTGCGTGTCATTATGTGCGTAAATATAATCGGGTAAAATAATTAATATAAGAAGCATCCGCCGCTGGATAGATTTTTCGTCGTATATTTGTTAAATTATTTGTATGTTTCCTAAAAATTTATCAAGCGTTTACATAAATCATTCTCTATGTATCTTTTGTCGTTTTAAATACTCTTTCGACTAGTTTTGTATAATACTATGTTTTTTCAATGTGGTACCATTTTTTGAGATTTTATACGTAATTTACCATACATAATTGTTCTACATTAAAAAGATACTATTGTCGTATCCCTTTATTAGAATATTTAATAAATATACATAATTCTACACATTTTTGTTAATATTACCGAGGCAAAATTTATCGACTTCTGAACTTGCTGCAATGATCACAGATTACGCAATAACAGGTGTATCTTTTGCAATAATTAAATGTTAACAATGCAGGGATACCTTTAACATCATCGAAACAATGCATCAAAGTATCCGTGTCAAGTCCAGATCTCTCATTAGGAGTCAGCAGCCTGGTTAATTGCCTATACTGAGCACGTAGTTCCCCAATCTGCCTAAATACCAAGAAAATCGCCCATTGAATCCAGCTACAAAGCAGGAAGAGCAAATTAATAAGAGATACCTGAGCCGTTTGCCAATACGTGAACATCTTTCGGGGACGTAACTATCACCCTTCCACGGATGAACTGAATGATGAGGCCAAAATAACGTAGTGAATTTCTCCACCATGTCTGTCCATTTTTCGCAAATTCCTGCACCACTTGATATCGCTTCAATTTTCACTCGATCGTCGTTAGTTCGAATCTAATTTGAGGATGAACACGAGTAACTTCATCAAATTTTAGAAAAATATATTAAGTCCGTGGAATTCTCTTTCATAGATACTATGCTAAATAAAAAACTAAACCGATGGCCGACTAAAGTAAACTGATTTTTGAAAGATACAAAAATGAAATGGATAAAGAAAGTAAACTAGTTCCTAGCAGTTTCATTTAAACGTAATTTATCATAGAATATTAGTTAAGATATTTTACCTCTCCGATTGTGTTTCTTACGAGAGATACCACTTCGTCTCCAATAACATCCAAAAAAGATTTCATACGTTCCTCGGTGTATATTAGATCTCCTAACTTCCACAAGTCGTCGGTGTAGCCTGATACTGCTTCAACAGCGTCATCCACGCTAATTAGCCCATCTCTGTGTACGAAAAAGAGGAATATAGCAGATAAAATATACCAAAGTGAAAGTTATTTATTTTCTAATTGCAGCACTGGAAATAAAAATTCAGAAGTCCTCCTATACGTAGCTATTTAAAAGAACAAAGGATTCCAAATTTTTGTATTAAGACTAAAACCTATATGCTATATCATAGAGAAGAAAAAGAAACAAAACTTTTCATAATTACAATTAGGTAAATTAATATGCTTAATTTTTTATCTCAAATTTTGCATGCCAATTGTAACAGAAGTAATGCTTTCACGCGCAATGTTCCAAAGATAGCTAGAAAACGTATCTCCATAAAATTTCTCACGATCCAACTACCGAAGAATTCACTGAAATGATCTCTTTTTACGACACCTAGCCACCGCTGCGCTCTCCAACTCGGCTCGGATGCTCCTCAAGGTTTTTACAGCCTCCGCGTAAATCGTTTTGTCGTGCGATCGTTTCGCATCCTCCCATGTCTTTCTCCAATAATTCTCCTCCTCGACGACGGAAGTCGCTGCTGACGAGCCAAGAAGATTCTCCTCCAGCTTCTTCAAATAGGATGAATTGAGACCAGAAGACCGAAGTGTTGGCGCCCATACTTGACGCAGAGCTTCGAGCAACGTCGATCCTTTTCCACTGCCGGTCGTTGTAACTTGAACGAGATCGTGGAAATTCCTTTCTGTCACCGACGCTTCTGTTAACTATATTAAGCTTTCATTCATCAGTTCGTTCGACTTTCTACTTTAGAAGGTATTAAGCAGTTTAAGATCGTTGTTCTCTTAGACGCTATAATTTTATTTAAACGACTTCACGCGAATCACAATGCAATAATTGTGTCGTTGTTATTGAATAATTGAAACAAAGAACAAATGTTTAGAAAAATATCGAAATGGCGTGCATTTTTATCGTTTAATGAGATGTAGCTAAATAAATGACAAACGATATTCTACAATTCTTTGTAACGCGTTGAGTAATCACGCTTCTTCTATCTTCTGCTTTTATCTTTTATTTACCTTAAAGAAGACCAGAGTGTTCCTCCCAACGGGTAACTCGTTACTCAACTTCAACCGCAGTTCCTCGTCCTTCGCATCCGCCGGTTGTGCACAGAGAATTCTGCACGCGGCTCTGTCCAAGAAGTTGTCCAACACTGTTTGCTCGTCGGCGATCGTCTCGTCGTCTTTCAGGGGCACGCCGAAGAAGTGACCTGCGGTGGACACTATCAACGATCTACGCTTGTCGAGCACCACCATTTTCTTCGTAAACAGTGGAAATTTCGTGTATTCGTGCTGCGAACGTTGTCGTCACGGTACCATTACGAAGTTTGCACGAAACACCGACGAAGTGGCCGTCCTTGTCGCGTGGTGATCGTTCGAGTTGTCATGACGACTCCCGGTCAACACAAACCGGCTGTTATAGGTGCCACGTGCTAGCGCAGGATCGTAGCATTCGATTTTCGATAGTGACAAAAACAACGGAGGTGATATTTTTGTTGGACGTGACGAATTCGGAATCGTTCAAAGGGTGAACAATTTTTTTTATACATTTTTTTAAGTGAAACGATCTTATTTGGAAGTACACGGACGTTTATTGATTTGATACAGTGTCTGTCAGAGACTTTTCCAAACGAAGAACAACGTTATTGTACCATCATGAAAGTTTCCGAAGTTTCAGAAATCTATCGAACAAGTATAGCGTGAACACTGTGTCTTATAGAATTTTTACAAGAATCGTATCAATGCATAGTTTACAATTAAATAGAATCATTACACCATATACAGGGTGATTGGTAACTGGTGGTACAAGCGGGAAGGGGGTGATTCTACGCGAAAAAAGAAGTCGAAAATATAGAATAAAAATTTAAAAAATTAAAAAAATAACGTCAATCGACACAACGATCTACAGTGAGATCTCGTTTATAACGAGACGCGATAAAGTGCACGCGTACCGAGCGAAAATTCAAAGTCGATTTTCTCGAAAACAAAGCCTCGAACGAAAAATGTTTATTCTATATTTTCGACTTCTTTTTTCGCGTAGAATCACCCCCTTTCCGCTTGTACCACCAGTTACCAACCACCCTGTATAACTGTGATCAGAAGTTTCTAGCTGCTACTGAAGATGACAATGTTGTGGTTGTCGTTACTATAAAAATAAAAATGTTTACTTAATAGTATCATTTAGCACGTATTGTTACCACGATGGTTATATTTTTACACGCGAAAGAAACGTTCATTCCTTTCTCATATTAAAATAATTCTAATAATAAAATAAAAAATCACTCGTCTCTCAGGTATTTTCGTCTATTTCTTTACAGTTAGGTAGATCTATCTTCGCAATCTTTGTAGAACGCATCGTATTCATAAAAAAATCGTTGGAAAACGAAGCGAAAATCGTTTAATTAATAACCGCGCTGCAACACTGGCGCGCGCAACTCTAATGAAGGCGCGAGGATTCACGCATGCACGAAGTTACCGGCATTGTTAACGTTATTACCGCCGAATATTTGCATAATCGGAGTATAGCTGGCATCCACGCTTCGAATAAGCAATCGGAGTACATTCCGATGAGCGTCGAGGCCGATTTATGCGCTCGCGTGCATACGTATGAACTGTCCATGCATACTTCCGCTCGCAGCAAATGACGTGTACGATTGGAGAAGAACCTCTTGGTCGTACCACTTGTCAGAAATATAATTAATGAAACAACGGTTAACAATGACACATACAGAGATCAACGGAACTGTATTGGTGATGACTATCCTTTCTTGTAGAACCACTTTGTAAAAGAAAAAAGTAAACGATACGATTCTCTGCGTAATTTTCTTGCGAAATGTAATTTTTAAACGCCAAATCCAGTTATAACATTAATTTCAGTCCTTCAGATGATTATATAAAATTTTTAACGATTCAACTTTCTAAATGATCGTAATGCAAAACTGGAAATTTTGTTTCTGTTTATTCTATTGGATTGGCAACTAAGTGACTGCGGATTTTGTCATTAGGTGGTAGTATTAGTTGCCAACCCAATAGATTAGTCTTTCTAATTTTGGTTGAATTTTTCGTATTCATCGCACGCTAATGGAAATCTTATGTTTCGCTAGAAACTGTCCACGTTACGTTCGTTATTTACCTTTATCGTGCAACTATTTCACGATAATGAATCGTAATGTATTTAAATTTTACACTCGAAAGTTACATTCTACGTGGAATCCTACCTATTACCTTGTAATATAGTACCTAATTTGTCGATACTTTTACTATTCACTTTGTATGATGGCGTTTGAAAAATACAGCTACGTGACGTCAAAAATTACGTACTTTACGTCGGACATTTTTTTATTTTAAAAAATATTTAGGTAATGTTTGTTTCGACATATCGCCCATCGAACTTTTATCTGTTCCAGATCAATTGCGTCAGTAGCATTAGTTAATTGACGCACCGCAATGCGTATATACGTCAGTAGCAACGAAAGCGTTATTTAATGTCATTATCTTGAGAAAATCGATCTACTTTGTATTAATTAAAAAGGTTCTGGTAGTTTGATTTTCATCTAGAATCCTTTGTCTCTTGTAATTTCTTTCTACGGAAGTCTTGCATTTGGAAATATTTCCCATAACGTGGAAACTGAAACGTTGGTTCAGCGGAGTTTCTTTTATGAAAGACGAAGAAATATCTATATTAGGTGAAATTTGTATTCGTAGAGATCGTAAAATGCATAGAAAAAATGTACGAGCGTAGACAATAAATTGATCGATGAGTGATTAATAATTATTCACTGTTGGGCGACATCGATGACTAAGTGAAACGAATCCTATCGCGTTTTCGCAAAGTACGCTACGTTAATTGATTTTAAACATCAACAAATGTAACCGACGATTTATAATTCGTAATAATCGACGCGCACAACTGCACGTCGCATACAAATATCCTTATCTTCTCCATTTTCACATGCTTAAAATTCTGCGTACGGGATGATCCATTTGCCTTGATCGTTTGACATCATTTCCTAGATCTTCCGGGCAAAGGCTACTTTCGTCCGTAGTTATTCCTCTGTGTTGATAAAATTTAATACAGAGGAAGATATTGAAAAAGGAACGAAGCGCGAATCTTTGCTCTACGTACAAATTTTGTGGAATCCGGCGTTGTTTCATAAACCACGAAGCTAAAATTACGTTCTTCCATCTGCTTCAGCCGCCGTAGCAATTTCTTCCGCAAACGACCTGAAAGTGAACATACGCAAAACATCCAAAAAGAAGTCTGATCCGGTGGGAAATCAGTTGTCGCTGCAGGAGGAAGTCGTGTTTCCGTACATAGCAGTCAAATGCCGAGGGACATTCGTTTTATCTCGCTCGTTCTCGACTGAATTTACCATCAAAAAAAAAAAAAAAAAACCCTCGTTAGAGTAGCGAAACACGAATTCTTGGTACCAGGATCGGGCCACGTGGTCGCGTAATCAGCGGCTACTCAACATCGAAGTGCCGCTATAAAGCTCGCGGTAATATCAACGCATAGTTTAAATCGACTACGCCTTCATAAAAATGAGCTCGTTATGCGCAGTATAATTTATTCCAAAAATATTCTCCGATAAGATCGTCATAAATTAGAAGGAAACACCGCGTTAATATATTCGCTAACTGTTTGCTACTTCGTTTAATTGGTTTCGGATTATTTATTCGCTTTGCGATTATTTGATAAGTATTTGGCAATTTTTTTTTTTTTTATTCTTTCTTTAACCATCGTCGTTTTCTCTTAAACGGTAAAAAAAATATGACAAATCTTCCGTAACAATTGCAAGGTGATTAGGTATTATCTATTATGATAGAATCATGCAACGAGAAAGTTGATGCAGCTCGTGTCTTTACTCGCGCGATAGGAAAGTTGGCGAGGAAGAAAACCGAGTAGAATAGAAAAACGTGCCAGGAAAAGCAGTATACATCGGTGGCACGCGATATCGCACCATGACGAGGCGAACAATGGGTCCGACTCTGCAGGCTGCGAGCGCAGTGCCCGTTTTATACATGCGAAGAGAAGATCGTAGCGATTAGACGAGCCAAGGCCGCGTTTACTCCACGATTTTCCTCGCGTCATTCGTAAGAAGTATCGGCAACGCAGCGATAGATCGTTGCGACCATGCTAGGACGCGTGCTTTCAGTCGAGGCGCGGACGCCGTTCCGTGTTCTTCCTCTTCTGTGTTTTTGTCCGAGCTCGTTTTCGTTTTTTCAGCACGAACGGTCCACGTCGGCGGCCTTTCTCTTCGGAGATCCGATCCAGTGAGTCTACGACTGTCGAGGTGAGTTCCTAGATAAAATACACTTTCCACGCTTAATCTTTGGATAGTTTACGCGGTCGAGAGGCACGCGTTTATTTATCGGTCAACCGGAGTTATCGGAAGAAATGAAGTTTTCAGTTTCCGTAGCAGTTTCTCGGGAGATTTTCGCAATTCGATTTGTGGCTGATTCTTTCAAATTGTGTGATTTAAAACAGGTTGGAAACGGAATGCTATTTTGTAATTGTTTCGTTATCGTTCATAGAGATGTGACTTCTTTTTCATTATAGCATCGGGCCGAACATGACGAATGAAATATGGTCAATAATTTTGATTAAAAATAGACCACGTTTGAGTGTATCTTGTTCGTTCTTTGCCATGTAACAGATAGTTATAGAAAGAAGTATAGAACGTATGAACGTAGAAATTAACATATAAATGTAGAAACATCTGTATGAAGAAACGCAAGTTTAGATACGTACATATAAAGCTCAATCTATAATTTCAATTACGTTGCTAATAACATTGGAAATATGTATTAATAGCGTACATGTAGTTGCAGGGAATTTTCAATGTAATTATCGTTTCTCAGCTATGAGAGTGTAGAACAAAGTCCTTCTTAACAGGATATATTTTTAATTATCTTTACATAATCAAAACATCAACAATCGATACTAACTAATCTTACAAACGACGTTACGTTACTCTGTACACACGTTCGTCCAATAAAATTAAAACGAACTTGTAAAACCGATTTCTTAATCGAATCGCCAAGCTTCATTTGTAATTCATACTTCTCACAAGTTTTCTGTATCAAATTAAGACGAGATAAAAATCTATGCCCTGGTCACGATTTCAAACGACCGACGACGATTCTCCTCGCTCCGGATATCGTTCGAGGTACCCAAAGAATTACATCGAATTAAGTTCTCTGCCTGCTCGAACAGCCTTTTCCTTTTCATTATAGTACAAGAGTACCGGTACCTTCGTTATCGCACGGCTATTTTTACACTGTCGCTTATGCAACGAAAGATTGGCCATAGTTTTCTGCAACTAGGTCCCCGAACGTGCCCCGTTTTCGATACAGTTACGCGTAAACGCGAGATTCGCGTGATATGCTCGGTGTATTCACTCGAGCCGCGAAAGTGGAGCGTATCTGAAAGTGTGCCGGTCTGCGTCATCAACAGGCGTAATTATATTATGATAAACACGGTTTCACATAACCGTTAGATAAGTACTGGTATGTTTTTACCGAAAACTTACTTATTATTTGTCGTTAGTGCTGTTCAGCTTCACCGTAAACAGATAGTATTTGTGTGTCGTTGATAAAGAAATCTTCGGTATGATATTTTTACGATACTATTATTACTACTCGTACAAAGTATTCAACGACAATTATCGAATCTACGACTCGAACAGTACGGATTATACATGTTTGTATCCCACTCGCATATTTTCCCATTTACGTACGAACGTGTAAATTTGAATGGCGTTTCAACATTTTCTCACGCGACTCGTAATCCCAAAGTCTATAGAAACGTCGGATATTTTCTTCAAATTTTACAATTTTATACTGCGTATCAAGACTCCTTCGATCTATATTTATAATTTATTGCACTTTTAACGCATTCATAGACGTATTTGTTATATATTCTACGATAATTGTAATCGCAGCTGTCAGAGCAAACGGAGACACTTCGTGGTGATATAATTTTAAGATCAGTGTTGCGGCACATTGTTTTCCTCCGCTTATTTGCGCACATCTTTGTGTTTTCATAGCAAATCCAATGTTACTCGATGTTAATCTTCCTGCAAACGATTACGTATACCGCAATTTCGTTTCCCTATCCGCATTTATTAGTATTTTTTACTGCTTTCATGCCGAATTACAATGCCGTAAAAAGTTTCCTACGTTATGTTTATAATCCATGAAATCGAATTTTTCTCGCAAACGAGTTACAGGCAAAAACGAATATACGACGGAAGTTCTTTATCGATAGACTTACACTGTTAGTCGATGTTTATACAAACATCATATTTTTCAAACGCATCTTCGCGGAGTCTAGATCGATGCAATTATATTAATAGCTTTCCTTACATCACTTATATTTATCATTAAATCATCGGTGTGCAAACGCACTTTAGTTTTATCGAATCACGTAGCACTTACGAGTGTCGTTGAACTTCTCATTCACGATAAGCCATTCATGGAATTGAGCAGAATTCATGATAAAGTATTAATTCACGATCTTTTCCTTCTGCACCATTAGATTTTCGTGTAGATCGTTTTTTTCTGCAATACAGTTTCATACGATCATCCCCAATCGATACGGTTTGACCCAATTACGTTGCTAATTTCTACACAAAAAGATTTTTGATTTTCGGAAGGAAACACGAGCATAAAATTGGAGTGAGAAAGAACGTGCGCGAAGAGCAGTTTCTTCATATCTTTCTTCGTATTTAAAAGGTATTTTTAATGGGAAAAGTAGATAATCAGGTCAAAAACAACTCGAAACGCGTTTAATTTGCTTCGTGTTAAATTACGATACGTTTGCCTCTTGTCATAATATCGACATTTCGCTGCTCCTTGTTATCAAAATTTGATATGCTTACTCCGAATAAGAGAATTTACAAATTTACTGCGGTATGATAATATTTATTGTACGAGTTCTGTAAAGTTTGATTGAATTTTCTCAAAGCTCGAGTTGGTTTAGAATACTTCAAAGACTCTCGGACAGCTGTAACATAGCAGAACTGTAGCAATAATCGACTCCCTCGATCTTGACAGACGTTCACTTAATCAGTGGCTTCATTGATCGCGCTCGTGCTTACGTACTGTCATAAAAGACACGATTTTCCGCGTGTTTGAACAGATAGAAGCTGAAAGAAACGTAGAATCATGTCGCGCAATTAGCAGTGAATCACACGCCGTGCATTTTAAACGATCGTAGGAGCAGTTGCGTCAAAAGACCAGCTCAGGTCGTCTGGAATTTATCGTTTTTTCTTCTAAATCGAAGAAAAGAAGCTTAGTTCGTCTGAATTTTTAAGGACTCTATCGCCTATACGATACATCTACTATCTTTGAAAACTCGAATATTTTATTATCCTTACGAAGCTAAATGATATTTGCAAACTTCTTGTTCGATAGTCATTGACGTATCGTAATCTTGATCGTTCAAGTGTTAAATTACTTACGATTTAAAGACCAAACCCACGCATATGACTCTTACTAATTGTAAAGGTGAGTGGTTGAATAGGCTGATAATTTTACAAAAAGTGACAACATTACTATGAACGTAGAAAATGTAGCGAAAAATGCATAAACCACTCCGATGAATTATACATAGCAATAGACTTTTTCACTTATTTAAATGTTGTAGAAGATATATTTAAAGGCGATGGAAACGCTTGCAGAAAGACAAGGCAGTTAGAAATGGACAGAATTTTTGTTGGATTTCGATGAACAAAATTCACTGGACGTTCAAAATTTTCTGGACTCCGAAGAATTTTTGTAAACTTTCGTTTCGAATTTGTTTGTTCGTTTCATCGCATTCGTTTGCGACATTTTACAACGCTGCAAATCAAACTCTTTCGTGCGAGTCATAACGAATAGGCTGTTAATAAACTCCATCCATGATCCATTTTCAAACTTAGATCGAACCTCTGAAACAAACCAGATATAACTGAAATTAATTAATCGATCTAGCGGAAATCAAACGTTTTACCTGATGCACCACAACAACTAACTGAACGTTCAAATGATGATATAATTTTTTAAGAGAAGCTCTTTTTAACCAGCATCTTCTAACAACAATTTTCCAACGAAGGCGTTCTAACTACCAAACATTAAAGTAACAATGTATTTTGATATTTTTGACATTTTATATTTCTCTTATTTTCACTATTAATACATAATAATTCTTCCCACAGGTGTAAGGATAACAGCCAATTAAAAATGACAGACCAACCACCAGGCAAAGGGCCGCCAAGTGCCATTATGCTGGTCTTTTCAACCCTCACACACATCCTCCTATTGGCGCCAGTGATATACATTTTGGTTTTGGCCTTTGGAAAGTACAGCTTCTTCTCGTGGCATCCCATTTGCATGAGCGTCGGAGTAAGTAGCCAACTTGGCCAACGTTAATTGCACAATGGAATAATTAAAGAAGCACGTGGATCAGGAATGTAAGTGCTTGACTCCTACGTTACATCGGTAACTCGATACGTTGAAAATTACATTGCACAAAAATTAACGGTTGAAGCAACAGGTTGCTTCTTATTCGAGAAGAGGAGTCGCTGCAACTCTCTTGTTTAAAGTCGACAAACATCCTGCAGCAACGAATGCGTTTCGTAATGCCACGGTGGCAATAAATCTTCTGTTTACACGCTGCAGAGTTACGGAAATTGATGTTTCTCAGTTTCGAAGCGAAGCTTAAGAGAGAAAAGCTTCGCAACTGAATTCTCCAACGTCTTATGCTGCAATCTCGTTCTAGTTGACGAAAATAGTTTTAACTTTTAAGAAAATCTTTAGCATAAAATTGAAGCGAAAAGTTACGCGTTATATCGATAACGTTACTTCCATATTTTCCTTAAGCGTCAAATGCTATTTTCCATGAAATTTCACTGCACACTGTACTCCTTTATCTGGAAGTTCAATAACGCCAAACGAAGTAAGACAACTAATTGTTCTATTGTTATTCGATATTAAACGAGAAATAGAAGAGTAGCTGTTTGCGATATACGGCTGTTTAGAAATAACATCACGGCGGTATCTTTACAGGACGAGAATACTAAAATGGAAATTCTCATGCAGTGAAATTTTACGATAGCACCTAGTTAATTTGAGAAATTGAAGAAATTTCTTAGCGATAGAAAAATACAAATAAAAATGTCCCGAAGAACGCCGTGTTTACCGATTTGAAAAATCATCGATTGAAATGAATCCTTTTGATATAAGTTTCTGTACAAAGGAAGCTGACGAGACAGACGTTTATAGAAAGTGTGGAATATGAAATATCATCCATTGAGAGTAGAACACGGAAGACAGTTTATGTGGATAACCGCAACTTTTCCATTTTGGTGATAAGGCAATTCGTATTTCACGCCAACTGCATAACGAAGCATGTAATATGTCATACAAGTTATCTAACGATGTGTTTAAAATATCTTCACGACTAATTACAACATCGGCGTACGCTGAAATCATTCGTTTCATATTTTATTTGCGATGAGGATTAAACATTTTTCTGTGAAACACAGAATCACAGCCGTGATTCATGGGACTATTAAAACGTCGCGGGCATCCGATCAATTTTCTCGTAATTATTGTTTTCATGGTTGCAAATATCCTGGCGCGTGACATAACGCAAAACTATCTAATATCATACGTATAGAATACTATTAATTAATACAACTAATTAACACTATCAGTTAATACAATACGAATACTTTCTTGTACGACTATACTTAACTTGTTGTACGATTATAACAAGCATGATAGCATACGCACGTAAAATATTAAACGTAATTTTCCACGACATTAATGAAAGAACAAATATGGTGAAAGATATCTGCAACTTACAGCATTGTTTACGTTTTCAAAGCTAAAAAAATAAAATGATCGTGTGTCTGCCATTCTGAAGAGTTTTGTATGTAAAAGACATAAAATCCTAGACATGATTAAGCGACCTTCGTCCAAGTGTCTCAACTCTTAGATCATCCTCGTACTTGGAAGAATGCTGAGTTCTGCTTATTCGCATGTGTTCCGAACAATGTTCTTAAATAAATCAAATACAATCGAATCTGGAGTATGCAGTATGTTGGCAACAAATAGGAAGTAAACTTAGCAGAGATCTGTGATAAAAGAAAAAAAGGAAGAAGAAACGAAACCACCCAACTTCATTGATTAATCTAATTACTAAGATTCTTTTTTTCTTTTGTCTTTCTTTCTAATGATATCATGTCGATTCATTATCTCCTTAAAACATCGTAGGCGTGCACACTTGTACATCCACCGAATTAAACGGTGAAGGAATCCACCGTTGACCCAGATCGACAAATTGGTTGCAACATTCTCTGAGTAAACTAAAACGATCGCTATTTTCTCTGTCGATTGCCGTCGATTGCTGTCGATTGCTCTGCCTATCAAATTCGTCAAACGCTAAGGCTTCGTGTTAGAGCTCGTCGTTAGGCCGAGTTTATGACACGGCCAGGAATAATTGCTATTTTTGAGAGTTAGGACATAGCGCTTCTACCATCTGGGTATCAACATTCAGATGGTGCACTAACACAGTAAGTGATGTAAATGATGTAACGCTATAAATTGAAATTTTAAGAAACACGTTGGCTGGCACGATGGTCATCGCGTTACTAAGCTTTTTAGAACGATTGAAACAAGGTCATAAACCTAAACATTTTCCACAGTGCGAATGATTTACATAACGCTGTCGGAAAAAGTGGTCAAATGCGATACAATAGTTTGCAAAAATTAAATGTTTAATGATGTACTATATTTCAATCTAGGACCGCCCTCTAAAAGACTCTTTGCGACTCCCTCCCGCTATACAAAACATTCCTCATAACCCAATGAAAACATGTTAAAAACATAGATATTTTAGAATATAAAACTAACTAAAAGTAACACCTTGACAGTCACCTAAAAACACTTCGCAACTCCGTTGTGGAATCTGGTACCTAACAATCTCCGCTAAATCTACTCAAACCCTACGAAACTTTCCACACGATCGAACTGACATCCATTCCCATAGCAAAACTTATCTGTTCCCTTTGTTCCCATAGAAAAATTCTTTAAATGCCAATCGATTAAGTAGCAACTTTTTCCTCGACACAGGTGGGTCTTCTGATAACCGAGGCGATATTCAGCGTTTCCGGTGAGGCGTATGTCGGCTGGAAGGTGTCCAGGGCCAACAGAGTAACGATTCACTGGATCCTGCACGCCACCGGTCTAGCATTAGTATTAGTCGGACTGATCATCATCGTGGTCAACAAGAACAACAACAACAATTCGCATTTTGTCACGCCTCACGCGATCCTCGGATTGGTCAGCATTATCTTGGCGTTTCTAACAGCCGCGTTCGGCATCGTTACCAACAATTCCAGGTGGCTGTATCCGCGTTTCAGGCCGGTTCTTCTGAAAATCATGCACGCGTTCGGTGGTATCATAGTCACGGTGCTCTTGCTTGCGACGTTGATCACGGGCACGTACACGAAATGGTGGCCTGGTGGCTATACTGGAAGAAGCTTGACGTTCACAGCGTTCTTCATCGCGGGTTTCTTCATCCTTCTGAAGCCGGTTCTAGGAGCTGTTTCGAGAAGCAGAGTGGTTTTCGGTCCGCCACCTGCTACCACTTAATTACTCTGTATAATATCGTATATTATTATAGCAAACGTCTACGTACCGTAGCAAAGGGAAACAATTTCAACGCTTTTATCCAGGATCAACGTACCTTCAACAACTTGACTACGAAGGCACAGAATATCAGATTTTCAAAGCCAATGAAATACGTTAAAGATTTATAAAGTACATGGTAAACGTGATGTTCGTACTCGTCGATGAACGAGAAAGATTCTCATCCTTTTTGCATATGCGATAAGTATAGCGAAGCCTGAAGTAGATTCAAGAGCATAATTGTGTTCAGAGTTTGTTTGTAGTCTGTTCAATAAACGCGATTTATTTGCCTTACGTTACTCTAGATTCGATCAGAGATCAGCATAGCAATAGAGATCGATCTATAAAAATATTCTTATCGGATTAAGTATTTCGTGTCGATTACATTGACATAGATAAGAGGTTTTTATCGTGTCACGTAGTAAGATAAGATCTAATCGAGTTAATTGCTACAATTGACTTTCGATCGAAACATCGTAATCGAGATCTCTATACTCCAAATAGTTTTATTTTTTATGATTTCAAAATCAGTAACAAAAAGAGTATGTATTTCTCGTACGTGAAGCAGGAAATGTACAGGATTTCTGACGAAGAATTAATTATTTTCTAAATCGTTCATTCTGAATTATTTATCATTCTGTTACAATGTCAAAGGGTTAATCTACTTATAATTCAGACATTCCGTCCTCCAATGATCGTACAGCGATTACGACAACCATTTTTAAAGCTAGATTTAGATAATTTCTTTAATTCCTAAGATGTTCGATACTTTTCAAATATCCAGCTACAAAACTCTATTGATGCTAATCGTAAAGTTCAAAATCAAGGCTTAAGTTAAAATAAACGAGAGATAATTTAAATCCGAGTAAACCATGTTTAACCAGATACTCGTAGAATTATTCATAAATGAACAACAAGAAAGATTTGTTATACCTCGGTTGTGTTCATCGAACAGTTAACATGCCAAAAAAGAGAAAAAAAGAGAAAAAGAAAGAAGGGAAGAAATGAAATGTTCATATAATAAATGCACCAAAAATGCTTGTAAACTCACCTGGCAAGAGAGAAACGTATATTTTTAGATATATAAATAAGTAGTACATATAAGAAACGTTTACCAAAAAGATAATGCAGATTTGTAATATTAACTTATTAAGATATTATATAGTATCGTATAATATTATTTAAAAATAAAATATATATATATATATTAAAATAATATTTGCTTGGACATTTAACATAAGATTATTAAATAAACGAATAGAGAAGACAATAGACGCGGTGGCATTATCGTCAACCATATATATCAACACTTTATTAATTACACACGCATCATATACATATATATATATGTATATATATATATATAGAATTTACATAATGTATATATCTTCCGCAATGCAATGTACATGTATATTAATACAATTTCTTATCCTCCATATAATCTCATCGTCTCTTATATATCGTGTTTTTTCCACTTTCTCTCGTCTTTCCCCTTAATTTCTCCTTTTCTTGGACTAACTTTTAAAATTTCTCATAATCGTCAACGTACGATAAACATCCGAAATCGATCCTAATCACGCGTAAAACTGTCCTCTCGTAATCTATTTATGTGGACAACGTTAACGTTGTGCAACAACACGTAATGTATTGTACACATATATGTATGTATGTACATATGTATACGTATTTGTGTTTGCGTATTATTTAGGTGCAAGTTTATTTGATATAGACAGAACACGACTTTGGATTTTTCGTTTAAATTGCTTTGTCGCATTCCTTCGGTAGCTTCACTGCCTTAGATGTTACATGCATTTGATCGTGCACTCGTCTATACGTTTCCCGTGTGCCTCTCTGTTTCATTGAAAATATACAATTTGATTGAGGTATACGTTAATTCTAGTGAAAACAATAGGATCGATCGAATTAACTAAATCTAATTTAAAAAATTCTAAAATTTTTGATAACATGTATGTGTGTTACGTAATCAACTTGTAGAATATGTAAAAGCAACATTTGTAAACACCAGTTGTAAATATTCGCAATTTTCTCTTATAGAAACGTCGTTTTCTGTGTTCGTAATAGTTTTAGATTTGAAATATTTAAGGTCTACTAAATTAAAAATTTGTTCGTACGTGTGATTTATCCAAGCGCTAAATGCAAAGATAATTAATCAAATTCAAGGAAACAAATCGTAAAATCTGAAATGTTTGTATACGTATCTTAGAACAATGGCAACGTACGTGAAATTTTTATGATACAAAAGAAATTCTCTTCTTACACGTACATTGTGTATAGCGTCCAATGGCAGAAGAAGATTAACGCGAATAATGCGATATCTTATAATAGCAGAAATAAAGCCTGTAGCAATTAAGAATTTCTAAAAGTTTGATAAGTAATAGTATAAAGATATGTCAGCATTTTTTATTGATCAGTAGTATAAACTTATATTAACAAAATCACATGACAACAAGGAAATTGTAAAGTACCTTATAATGTAACTCGCAAAAATGAAATAAATATGAAGATTTACAAGAATTACTTGAAGAAATGGAACTGAAAAGGTTTCTGAATCATAGGCTGATTTTAAAGGTAAACACTTTTACATTGATATTATCTGAGAGACACGAGTAGCGTATCAGAAGCAAGCGTATTAAAATTGCTTCTCTTCGTTCAGAATAATTTTCCACAAATCGCAGTTTTAATGCTATTTCTTCAACATCCAACGATTTTCCATAGACACATGCTCGCCAACGTACAAAAATCTGTTTTATTAACGCGAACGAATATTAATCCTATCGTTTCCCATAAAACATAACGCATCTGCTACCGCCTAACACTATCCTCGCTCTCGAACGCTTTTCTCTTTCTCGATTAGCTCTAGGACACGTTACTTTGTACTGTTCGCTCTATTGGTTGCTCTTGGTGACGTAAAATCCGAAACATTACTCGGTAACCCTGAATTCACGTATCGAAATCCTCGCACGAACGATCTCTGCAGCAACTTAGAAACGAAATAGCCAAAGGAAGATTATTTTTCAGTTCGAGTACTTTGAAACGTAAATCTATTAATCGATAAACACTTACAAATCATATTAAATATCAAATATGATTTTATTGGAAATTATACACAGGGGATAGTTGCAATTATTTTCTTCTAATTATATTTAATTAATGAAATGTACAAGCCATTTAAATCATGAGACTTTATACTTTTCATTGTAATAGCAACAAAGTTACCGCATCGTTACCGATAATTCTACGTCACCGAAATCTTAACCCTATCTAGGACAGTCGACCACGTGGCCTGACCGGTTTAAACCGGCAGCTAATGCTCTCTATTTATTAATTTATATTATTTAATTATTATTATTATTCATTACTTTTGTATATAACATAACTCTTTTTATAATAATAAATATTGTTATTGTTGTTGTCAATAACGCGCTAAATCTTTTGTTTAAATTCCTTTTTAAACCTGCATTAGATTCGCCTATCTAGCCTAAGGACATTAAAGTTCTGTCGAATGCTTATCTATCAGTCACCCTTTCTTCCCACGAATCCCAAGCACTTTATATCTTCTCTTTTCTCTCGCGATTGTTTCTCCGTACTCTTTTTAATCACATTTCTCGAGCTGGCAAAATCTGGCCATCGATCGAACAATCGTTCGTCAGGGTTCCCTTAAACGAAGAATTCTTGCTTCTTCTTTTCTTTTCTTTTCTTTTTTTGTTTCTTGATTATGTCTCGGATATGGCTAGTTGGAGTGCGTTTCTCGCGTTCCTATCGGTATAATTTCGTTTCTGTCTAATCTGAATATATCAGTACGTGTATCTTCATTCAGATTAATTAAGTTACTTGAATTTCAAGAGGACACTTGATGGAGAATAAAGGGATCGTGTTTATGAACGTACGTAAAAAATATCGATTTGTAATTAGAAACATATATGCATAATAGAGAGATTTTATATATACGAAATATAACGGAATATAAAGTTTAGAAGAAAAGGTATCGGTACATATCAGTAAGTACTAAAAAAATCTGGAAATAAGATTACATCACTTAGCAACTATTATTTTTTTTTTTTTTTTCTTTAAGTCAACCAACAACTGGAAGATCTCGAGTTTGTTTTTAAAACCTGAAAGCATATTTAATTCGTTTAGTCAAGTAAATTCATTCGTACCGGTATGTGAAATATTGCAAATCATTTGCTATCAAAAAACTTTGGTAATAGATGAGAACAAGCATAGAAATTCGAGTAAAATAGATGAGAATTCCAGGCTGGTTTCGTATTACTCGAATCGAAATTTGTTGAATCGAAGTAACTTGACTAATCCAAACGAAGCTTATGCGGTTAGTCTAATGCTTCTTCCCATTAAACGAACAGTAGCGGAAATATTTCGTTGAAAAGGAAATGAACGTTTCATCGAAAACAGACGGATCTTAATACAAACGATAGATTATTAAAATCTATGATACTTAATGGATAATTGTATACTTGGTATTTTGATTACCGTGTTTTGTACCTACTCGTATGTTTGTAAAATGGAGGATCGACAGGATTTCGGGCATTCAATTAACTGAAAGACTAACTGGGATACAAAGTCCTGGGTTTCGGTATTTGAATATGAATCGATTCGATAAACTTTCATTGTCTTCAATGCGAAGCTAACGAGCCTCGATTGGATACGAATTCCGATCTTGGGATTCGAATATCGCTCTATTTAATGTTTTTTTTTTTATTTTTTACTTTTTTGCCTATTTTCTGTGAAGCTCTGAGTATTAACAACGACTAGATTCTAAAATGTTAATTAGGTCACCGAGGATTCATCTTGTACGCCAATAGTGAGAATCCTCCTCCACTTGTTCATCCCTTTGAGCAAAGGATTAATGGCAAAGGACGAATATTTACTCTTAACGTCCACTTTCATTACTTACAAACCATATTGGTCGCAGATATAACGAGAACTGCGATTTCTTACGAACGAGTCGTATAGTCGCAGGAGGCTTCGAAATTTTCATCGTTTGCAAATTTCATGTTTACGTAAAGCTCGTGAAACTTATTCTAATGAAAACGGTTTGCTGAAAATTCCTGTAACCACGAACCACCGTGTAAAAAAAAGACTTTTAAGAGGCAAAGTTTCGCGGCAACTTGTATTTTTTCCTGTTCGTTGAATTTAACGTAAACAACAAGTCAAAGGATTTTAAAACGATACTCTAATTTTAGCTACGCTCATTTTATGCACAAACGAAAAATACTTCGACGAGACCAATCAATTTGTGATGATAAAAATTGTGTACGTTACCAATGAACGCGAACACGTGGACCGTTAAGAGGACAAAAAGTGGAGTTAGGCCCTTGTTACTCTAGAAAAGTACACTTACACACACTTTTCACACTTCTTTTCGTCGTGTTCACTCACTCAACGAAACGCAGCGAAAAAAAAAATCGCACCACACAGATTCTCACGCGCACGGATATGAGTTAACACATTTTGTATGTCTGCCTTTTCGTAATTTGAACGCAGCGAGATTTTTTTCTATTTTTCTCGGCTTTAATGTCTAGTTAAATTGTTTCGTGACGTTTGCTCGCTCAGAACCTCCCTCTTTCTTGCGGTATATCAAACGATGAATCGTGTCGTGTATTTTTTTATTATTTTCTTATGCTTGTCTTTTGTACACGTAATATAATAAACTATGCGACGCGTACACCAGTGTACAAGCGCCTATAAATATAATGTAAATATTTAATATACAATAATGTGTATAATATACTATATATGTATATCCTGTAACGTGTGTATATGTATATGTGTATATGTATATACATATATACGTAAAGTATACCGATAAATGTTATACATATGATACAGCTAACAACACTTTACAAACGGGGTCACATAAAAAATAAAGAATCACGATTTCTCACGTTTATTGACTGTATATGTACGCGCGTGTCCGGTGTACTTGCGAGACATCACTGACTTAAACGTTTCTTTTATAATTCCTATTTTTAGGAATTGATCCGAAACGCTTTTCTCGCTGAACCGTGAAACGACACAACCCTCTCCTCTTTCCTCCTTCTTCCCTCTTCGTTCTAAACACCCTTCCATCATCTCACTGTCTATGGTTCACACAAAAATAAATATATATGATATATATATATATGTATATATACGAATATATTATATTATATATACATACACATATATATATATATATACAATACACGGTTTCTTCTTCCTCTTCATTTTCTTCTTTTTCTTCCTCTTCTACACTCTACGGAACAAACGTTCGATTCTCAGAAGCACGCAGAACAGCTATTAGTCTAATAGACTAGGTGAAACCCTGAAAAGTTTACGCAGCTGGAAAATAGATATTATAATTGATAACGGGAATTGGAGGCGTTATACACGCGGAAACACTCGACAGTCGATCTACAAGAAAATAGAGTTCTTTTCTTTGTCTTTTTAAGTGTAACAAGGACAGATCAAGTGTTCGTCGTCCTCCAATTGTGGACGCGATCGAATTGCAAGCTTAAGCGGGCGAAGTATTCGTTGGCTGAAAATATCGTACGTAAGGGATCACGACCTTTTAATTTCTGTTTTCTTCTTTTGTAATTTTGGAGAAGGAGCTTAATATGTGCATATTTAATTTCTATACAATTAATAATAATATACTTAGTAAGTTTCTATAATAAGTACGTATGTAAATATGTAAAAGAAAATTAATGCAAAACTCGACGAAATGATTTGTAAAGAAAGAAACTAATAGGATTATAAAAAGCTCTAAACGTACATTATTTATTACTAATATAATGATTTTCTCAATTAAGCCTTCTTATTTTCTGCCAACCAAAATTATTTAAAACGAAAGCATCGATAAATTTTTTAATGAGAAGTTCGTACCTATTTTGGTATATATTTTTCATCTTGTCTTGTGTAAAGAGAAATAAAAGTGACTTAATGGCTTGCGTTATCCCCTTTACAAATATGGCTACCACCTATCTATATTAATAGCAAAAAATAAAAGCAACTCCCCTATGTTTCTAAGCTCAGTTTATAGACTACAGAATTAAACTATCGAAGCAGCTGTTTCTCCCTGAGTCTCTTAACCGAAATAACTTCTGCGTACAACGATCGAAAAATATAAGCTTTTAATATATAAGCCAAGCAAATAGTCGACCTGCTTATGCTACATGTGACAAATTTTAAGATAGAATCGAAGAAAACGCGATTCCCTGTTTAACGATATTATTAGCTAGAAATTGCGAAATAATTAATATCTGCAGAAATTAATTTCTGAATGTTAAAAGTAATGAAACAAATAATGAATTGAATATAAAAAGTAACGGTAGCCACGTCGATATAACAAATAATTATAATTCAATAAATTTTCAAGATATGGAAGCTAATATAAATTTTAAAAAAACTTGTAAATGTTACATGTTACTTTTATTTACTCTTTTCTTTTAGTATTTCAATATTAATTGCACAAGAAATTATCCATATTTATTGCTCAACAAATTATCCAGCCATAAATCTTTTTCTAGTACGTGATCATTACAATATCTCAAGTAGCGTAGTTAATTGTTTATCGACACCTGCTTACCCTGTTCAGAAACTACATCGAAGGGTAAACGTCGACCATTAACTTTACTATCCACGTCAAAATATGCAGAGCGGTATAATTCGCATCGTATCATCGAAACCTTTGTAAGTAATTGTCGTACTTCGTCCGTTTAAATTCGACCTCCCACTTCCGATCATATTGCGTACATTATTATAACGACAAATAATTCTCTTCTATCGCTGAACATTATATATCTTTGACGCTCAACAATTTAATCCTTTAAGCATTGAACCACGATATTTATTGACTCTTTGTAAAAGCTTCAATCTTACTATCATCGCTATCGGTAACGATAATTTCTAATTTAAAAAAAGTCAATAAAATAGATCATCATAGTTATGAATTATTCTTCTCTATTTTCAGTCTGTGAAAATGGAAATAAGAGTATTCAGCTTCGATAAAATGTCATGTTTATCAGTCGTTGGAGATATCGAAAGAAGTAAACCAAAAGCATAAATAGATATCTGAATCACTTACACTATCGTACGCTTAGTACGTAATTCTCTTACGTAATTAAAATTCCCAGAGATTTTCAATCTCACTTTAAATTCCATTGCTACGATGGTGGCAACGCTGAAAGGATTAAAACGACTAAAATAGTGCAACAATCGCGTCTTTAACAAAAATATTCTATACCCCATCAACTAACGATTGTTGCGATCTCTCGTTTTTGGAGGACATCGACAGGTGAACGCAGGAAGAAGGATAGCGCTAATCATCCTCGCTTCAGCAAGATAATACTGTCTAAGACCGCGTCATTTTTCCGCTTTCTCAGCACTTACAGTTAGATTCGCTTCCTTCCCTTTTTAAATCTCCTCGACTTTCCAATTCCTCGAAATTTGCGCTCTTGAACGATCACACTTATTCTCTCGATAAACGGTACAGCGTAGCTGGTACTTAGGTATGAAACATTTCGCGAGTCAACATCGAAAAAATACCGAACGCTCGCGTAACTAGAAATGGTGCTTTACAAAAAATCAGATGGTGGCGACTGAACGTGTCGGATAACAACAAATATTCTGCGACAAAATTGTCCAGTGGATTAATAGAAATTTAGCCTGTATTTTCTTCTCTCTTTTTTTTCTTTTTTTCTTTTTTTTTGTGTGTTTTGTTTGTTTATGGCGGGTGATACGAGATTACATAGATGTGAATTGCGACGAGGAGGAATTAACCGCGAACTCCTCTTGATTTTGACGGCTAAATCGAACATGCCTAATCGCACGGAACGCCTAAATTGATCCGCTGTGCAAGTGAACATTATCTTAGATAAGATACCTTACACGGGAGCAATTGAATCGTTCAGTGATTTCCACCTGAAAAAGGTGAAGTGTCATTGCTATATCTTAATAATTTGTATAATGACGCTTCAGCGTAGGTAGCGATAAATACGTAACTTTCCTCGCTAGAATACGTTACAATTATTTAATTCCATTATTCCTCTCGTTATCCTCTTGATATTTTACCGTCCGTGTGTGAGATTTTTTTTTTTTTATCATTTTCTTTGTATTCTTCGTGTCCTTATGTATGTACAATCGAAAGCAGTGGAGTAGCGTAATTTTTCCTAACGGTTTTACATCGCAGCGCGCGTGCTGGAGTCGTGTCACAGTTTCTTTACGCGGCATCTTCGTCACATCGACAGTCTTCTATCTAGTCGCGATCGATAAATTTTTTTTAGTCCTTTTCTTTCCTACATTTCATGCGATTCGCTATACCGATTACAAGTTTTCACATACTATTTTACAACGAAATAGTGGCCATTTAATGTTAAACGACGATAATGGTTAAATATTCTTACGAGTCTACGTTGGAACTGTGAAACTTGTAAAAAGAAAGCAGAATATCAAACATCTTCTCTGGTAAAGCAAACGAGAATGAAAATGAAAATTAAGAATTTTTAAATAATTTAATAAATTACAAAAATACTTTAATTGTCATATAATTAATCGTAGATTCTATTTGAATGAAAGATATAATTTAATAGGATTGTGGGGTTCGAGTATATGAAAAAATACACCGACTATTCCTCTTTAAAAAAATAAATCCATAGGAATATCTCTCTTCTATTGGAACGTTCAATGCCATTCTTCGTTTGACCGCCACCCGATCGATCATCGATCCTATCTGCGATATGCAACTACCTGTTATTGGCCTGTTGTATCTTTGGCAATAGATTTCTGGGCAGACTCGTCTTTACAGATAAAATGAACATCGTGTCAGACTTGCTGGGATGTGATCAAATCGGTTTTACTAGAATTCTTCAGGATCGACGGTCCAGGAAGCTTCTGAGTGGTGCCAGACGTGCCCGAGGGTTGTATCATTGGCTGACCGTTTACCAGGACTATGGTGTCTCTCACGGAATTGTATCCTGCTGGTGGGCCTACGTTAAAATTATTTCATGAAACCTAGTAGATCTAATAGGTTGTAACATATAAAATGTCTGATTTTATTTTGTCAATGTTTCCCAAATTTTTGCTATTTCAACAAATTTCTGTATCTTCGTAGATGATTTTAAAGCTAAAGATTTTTTATATCGTTTTAATTTTGTAATTTGTGCGTGTAGAAATGCACTTCTCTTAGCGTTTGGTGAAGTACGGAGTCGTTAAACGTCGGACATTCTATATGATACAACACGATAAATATTTGCTAATATTAGTTCGTGTATGTACATGTGCAAAGTTTTACTTGAAATTCTGTTTGGACTTCTCTAAATATGCATGACGTTATTCTACACATTGTACGCAATTTCTGTTGTTTCGCTTCCATTAACATCATGATATGAAGCTACTAATTAACATTGGTTTATATGCAAGAAGTATACATTATAGTTAGGATTTGCTTATCACAAGAGCAATAATTTCTCTATTATACGATGATAATTATATTAGGAGAATTTGATTATATCATTACATTCTTCGTAACAAAAAAAATTATTTGAAGAATATTCGCAGAAAAATTTTCCGAAAATGTTAATCATGAAAAGAATTCCTTCCGCGAAATATAATTAAGAATCAATGAAATACCATTGGGTGATTAATAATTAGCAATTATCCTAAATATATCTAAATCGATCGTTATAATCCTTCACTGATAAAATTGCCACTTGTTACTTAGAATTCTATCAACTGATTTAATACTGTATAAACTATTGACATTTTGTATATGTATTTTGCATATTTAGTTTTATCATAGTTGACAGATTGCTCGTCACATTTGTGCTTTACAAATAAAACAGTCGTGTGTTGCTAGCGTTTCATTCTATCATAATTTGGTCGACAACTATACGACTGACGTACGTTTTAAAGTACGAGGCACATATTTTCTGCAGCACCCTGCATATCCGACAATCGCGTAAATAAATATATAAGTAAATACTCGGTCCAGACGTATCTCATTATCGATTACCGTCAGCACATGATGTAAGCGGAGACCTCTACACAAATCCGAGATAATCTTGTTTAATATAAGAAAAACACCGTTTCCCTGTGCGTGTACAGCGTTAACCTTCGCTCGGGTATAATGTCATCGAGTGTCTATCATTGCTTATTATATCTAAATTAATTATTATCTGCTACCAGCCGAGTTAAATGCAATTAGAACCGAAACTGATGAAAATTGCGCCTCGTACGACCATGCTTCCACCACACCGCTCCACGCCGTGCCGTGTTTAATAACGTAATACACGTCCTGTCGGATGATGTTTACTTGCACGCGACTGGAGCTTAATCAAGTCCTTGATTACCTGGCGACGGTGTATGAGTGAGCGTTCTCGATGGGGTAGAAGGGTTTCTGGCCGCAGGACCCCAATCAGAAGTCGGTTGTAAAAGCATCTTCGCGCGCCACCAAACATTCTTCCCGTTGCTCTTCTTCGTTTTCCCTTTTCCTGGTCTTTGCCACGACAGCCTGTTGTCGAGATCGTCGTCATCATCGTCGTCCTCGTCGTAGGCAGGACGACGACGCCGATCCCTCAGTTGATTCTGTAATGAATAACGTATTAATGAATGTATTTCAGTCTGTTTATATGTGGCAACATTTTGATAATATTAATGAAATTGTTGATAAAATTAGGATATTATTAGGATACCAAGGTCGAGCTATAGGTATTGTAATTATTACGAGAAACAAGAGTCCTTTTTTTTTCTTAATTCTGAAGCGTCATTTACTATGCGCATGGTTGATAGAAATATTAACACTTTATTGATCAGCCGGTTTTTGCTATAAATAAAAACTTGTCACGAGATTGGAATGGAAGGATTTTTAGAAAATGAAAGGAAACATTGACGGTTTTCTTCAAATTATCGTGCATTTTAAATCAATCGAGATATTGATATTTTACTTTCAAAAATACTGCACTTACGCACTTTTTCGAAAGTGTCAAAGCATTTTCGATATTTATTTAGATAGAAGGAGAATGCTTGTAAGGAGAAATGAATGTAAAGGTAAATGATCGTAAAAACAGCGTGAAGTGTAATGGATCTAGGGAGATACGATCTCCAAATCATTACTGTCAGTGTATTGTCATTCAATGCAGCTATTATTACTTCGCTTTATTATAACTTAAATAAAATCATATAGTAACTACGCACAAAAACTCTAACTCTAAACTGCCAATTGTCACGAAAAGAGGAAAAAGCTATCGACCGATATGGTAACTAGTGCACCTAAGTACTTTGTTATATTAATATAACTGTTTCTGTGTTACAATTATACATGACAAAACACTCGAGAACTGAAAGAACTTCTGCCTATGCAATCAAGAACTCTTATAATCGGCGTGCCAATAATCAATATTCCAATAATCCACATTCTATTGTATGCACCGATCCTGAAACTCTCATTCAATTCCTCCGACTTCAAGAGACCAAATACTTTAAATGTTATCGTGTTCCTAAATTACTCTGTAAACGACGACACTCGTATTTCACCGCGAACAACGTCGAACGATTTAATTTTACTTACGAGAGCCACGCCAACGATGACCAATACTGGTATTATACCGACAACCCATCCAACAACGTCCGCCCATTTTGGATAAACGTAGCCACCGTATGTAAGCGGTTCGTATTCGACCCAATTAAAAAATAGGATGAAGAAGAGCGTAGCTGGTGTAATCACTTTCCACATCCACGTCCAGAAAAATCTCCAGGGACGACTACGAGGTCCGATCATCTGCTGCACGTCGTCGAGAAATCGATCCGCACCGTAGATCCAAGCGACCAAGATACATTCGCCTATGGCGATCAATAACACCGACCAATTCGCTGCGTATTTGTCCATCAATTGCAACCAGTACATACCAGCCTGGAAGTGCAGCGAAATGTGACATTTCAATTACGAGCAATCTTCTGAAACTAACCCTCGAATGAATTATTTTTATAAATATAGTAAAATACTTTGAAATTTTCAATTTATATGTCATAAATTCGTAGAAAAATAATTTTTAAACTCTATCTCATATTTTTGTAACTTTTCACTTGGGAAAAGAAATTATAACGTACATGGAACATATAAGCAAATTAAATATTGTGAAAGACGATAATTATTTTATTTATCGTACTCTAATATTTCTAAGATACTTCAGAGTATAGGTAACAGATATATAAAAGGAGATAACAGCTACGAATAACACTAAAATATTCAGATTGTAAAGACAATAAGACGATAATGTAAAAAGTAATATAGTTTCATAAATGGACGGCCAGTCTATCTGTTAGCTTACGGCAATAATTTAAGATACACATAAATACATTCGAAAGCTCTATCTGATAAGTATCGCGTACTTGTTATATATTGGTAGATATAATTATGTTGTCAAATGACAAGATTCTGCATTACAGATTATTAATTACAGAATATTAATGTAATATGAAATTACCTAGATATGTGAATTAGATATAATAATTAAAATACATATATATTCGTAGGTTCCTAATATTATCTTCATTGATATAATAAATTTCTATAACTAATATAATGATCACGTATTTTGAATTTTTATAATGATCACGTATTTTGAATTTAGTCGTGTATTACTTGGTATTTTTCAATCCTATAAATGAAAAATGATTAAAGTTCGATGAATACAAATGTCTAGTTATTAGTAACGTTTACGAATTCTTTTTCCTACGTCTGAAATTAGTTAATTATCCTTTTTGGTATTAGTTGTAGAAAAGAAGCATTCGCGGTTTCTCCTATGTACAATATAAACTTACATTGGTAGTGAAAATGATACCACCGGCGTAACCGAATACAGCTGCTGCCAGGACAACCCATAATTTGTAATTTCTCAATGCTGGAAAGGCATCAAGGATCGCTGTGGTAACAGTTTCCATCAGTGCGAATTGAGAGTCGAGACCCAAAGTGAGCAGCATCACGAAGAAGAGCAGCGACCAAAGTGGTGCAACTGGTAAACGAGCTACTACCTATTTGTATGATATATTTTTTTAATAACAAAAATATATAATTAACACAGCATACTTTATATATATATAATGAATATGATTGATTAATGCATAGTGTTTATACAAATGTTTTTGTCTGATATATATTTTTAGATAGTGTAACATTTAATATTAAAGGTATTAAATACTAAATTTTAGAAAAAAAACATTTAAAACGTCCATAAATACAGAAATCTGTAGCTAGTACACTGCGGCATAAAATGTAGCAGTAGAGTGAAAAGTAAAATAACAAAATGCTGTTTCAGACGTAGATACTTTCGTTTTGTATGAAAATAAAGAAGCCTGTAACCTGATCTGTAATCCTAAAGTCTTTCAGTTCTCCCTATAAGGTCGATTTCTAAAATTGACTTCAATCTATCGTCTTTTACTTCTTTTATCGAATCTGTAGAAATGAATTGTATAAATACTACTAATACGTAATAAACATTGATTGTACAATAATTATTAGACTACGAATATTCATGTAAATTCGTATGTTTCTAGACACAACCAAAGAAAAATAGGACCTAAATAAAGATCTACAAATATTATAACGAATATTATATATATTTTAGCGCACTACACATACATTTCTGCACGCTTAAATTTCCCTTAAATGTATAAACTGCAATCTAGTAATTATAATTACACGTATTATTTTAACAACTCTACCGAAATGTTAATAGAAATATTTTGAAGCGCGCGAAGAGTAAAGAAAAATAAATGAAACCAAGATACAATCTAAAGACATGATCAAATACGTGATAAATCTTTAAAAAATATTCATCAAACATAATTTCACAAAAAAGAACTTGAGCCTGATCTAAAATAAGTTTACAAAAGGAAGAACGTTTTATGCTAATAATAATTCTATATTCACATACCTCAGGATAGACAATGAAAGCCAGTCCAGCACCCTGATCGACAACAGACGCGACAGGAACGTCAAGCTCGTGAGCCAAGAATCCGATCACAGAAAAAATGACAAAACCAGCGAAGAAGGACGTGCCGATATTGCTGACAGCGACGATCAACGAATCCTTGTAACAATTGTTGGTGAATTTGTTGTAGGAGCTGAGCGTTATCAAACCACCCCAAGCAGGGCTCAAAGCGAAGAAAATCTGCACAGCGGCGTCGCCCCACACTTTCGCGGACATTAGCCTTTTCCAATCGGGCGTTAGATAAAAGAGAATGCCCTCGTCGGCGCCGGGAAGTAAAATCCCTCGAATGAAAAGAGTGATCTACGAACAGAAAACAGAGTTCTTCGTTTACAGCTCTCCCCGTGGGTTAGAATCGTCGAAAAATAGCAAATTCTGCGTGAGACTGACTTAGAGAGTGAAAAAAGGGGTGTGGGGGAAATCACTCGATATGATAAAACGCGTATTAGTAGGAATTGAAAAAAAGTTATTAACAATTATTGAAAGTATTAACAAGTATGGAAAGTAAGTCAGATTATAGAATTGCAGAAGAAAATAAAAATTCTAAAGAAGCGTCGATGAAAATTACGCTTACCAGAACGACGTATGGGAAGAGAGCAGTGAAATATACAACCTTTCCCGAGCTTTGAACACCTTTGCTCAGACAGAGGAAGACGATAATCCAAGCCAACAGGAGATTCACTGCCATCGAGGGTCGAATTGAACCTGTCTCCTCGATGCCGCTACTCATCCCCAACACGTGATTGCTGTGTAACGCATGATTGAAATGATATATTAGAAAAGTAGTTTAATTCACAACCAATAACTTTATTTTCTGAATTATTTCGCTTTTATCACTACTGAGTCAATTACACGATACAAAGCATAATTCTTCTTTTATTAGATTTAATAGCAATACTTGCGAGTGTACTCTCCTTACTTGAAATATTCCTCAGCAGGTGGTCTTCTAATGGCACTAGTGATGTTCTCTATAGTCAGGCCCATGGAGGCCATCTGAGTGGAATTTAAACATCTTGTTTTGAAGTAGCTCATGTTTTGAGACATACACGCCTCGGCAGCTTCTGGCATGAAGCAGTCTTCGGTGCTCCATGGTGGTTCGCACTTGCTCCATGGCAGTTTACCAGCTCCTGCACAAACCAATTAATATTTCTTTATCGATATTAAACACTGATGTTTCGATAATGTTTCCTTGGTCTAAGAGGCATGCAATGAATTATTTTTTATTGCGATCGTCGCTAAATAGATAGACAGATTAACGACGACATATTTCTATGGTTTCATTATTTATTATTCATCTCTCTTCATGCTGCCTCGTCATACATCTATCCATTTTCCCAAGAACGAAAGAAAGAAGAAAAATTCACAAGGAATACCGCGAAACCTAGATACCCGTTGGCACTTGAAACGCAGTAACCTACACTCGGACGAATCGATAATTCACGCACCGTGATACTGTGTTCTCTCGTTCATAAAACTTATCAGACACAAAAATCCTTTTATCCTTAAAAAAAAAGAGAGAAAGAAAGCAAAAGATATGTAACATTATGGATAATACTATAGTTAAATCTCACCGGCCACGGAGACGAAGATGTAATAAAGGGTCCAGGCGATGATCAAATTGTAGTAGAGCATCACCACCGAGCTGACCAACACCATTCCATACCCCAAGCCGCGGAGTAAGGGGCAGAAGCGTTTGTATGCTGCCACTGGGCCAAGGCTCGCGTACTGCCCTGTGGGAGAGAATATTGCAAAAGAGAAAGGAAAAAAACAGCTGAAGAAATGGATCGATAAGCCATTTGTGCCAGGCCTAGCTGTGCACCTGCAATTTACACGGAATATCGAATCGCAAAACAGGGGTCGATATCACGAACGGTTCACTGGTTCGCCTAAAAATAACGTTACGTAAGCCTGGTAACGAAGAACAATCGTTCATTGATCGTTCTATTTCGGTAAATCAACAAGCGTGGACATGGGTTGACCTTGAGCACAAGATGACCATAAGAATGAGGTTTGCATTCTTATCGCGTAGCTGTATGCCTATTTCCGTGTGGTTTCGCCTCTGCCTTTACGGATGAGATATCTTGCGACGTAATTTCGTTCATGCAAATGTTATAAGCGAAAGATCTCGCGAGATGTCTATTTTTTTTCGTATTTATAATTGAACGTTGTTTTCTATAGAAAAACCATTCCGTGTATTTTGTGATATATTCGAGTCTTCTGCGAATTTATGGATAAGATATCTCGCAATGTTTTAGGTGAGATAAAAAAAAATAGCTGCATGCTTTTGATAGGAAAAATAAAAAGTCTGATACTATTTACTCTGCGATAGATCTAACGTTAAAGCGTCACGTCTTTTATGCTTCGTCATCGTAATGATGTAGTTTCGATGTCCTCGATGTTGCCGATCCAACTCGTAATATTTAATAAATATTAATATTTCTCATTCGATTTATGTTATTTCCTTTCCTTCTTTCTCATTTTTCTGACGTAAGGGAACAGCTGATCGCTACTCTTGGAAAGTTTCAACGCGGATTTCACCGATATAGAATTAATCGATAGTTATTTGGTGGCGTACTGTGGTAGCTTCGCGTTCCAAGTATTCCAAGATAGGTGCGACTGTTTTCTAAGAATTTTGAACTGGCCACTACAGAACAGGCAGATTTAAAATAGAACTACTCGATTCTTTTGATTAACCATCGCGAGACTGTAATATCCGCTGGTCTTCCGAACACGAAACACAAAGAACATATTTATTTTTCAATTTCGATAATTTTACAGAGAGATTATACTCGATTGGATTTGAAAACGGAAACAACAGCTGTTCATTTTCATGTCATTTCATAGATTATGTAACACCACGGTTTAGCAGCGCGTAGTTTATATCTCTTTGCAATATACCGAACATCCTTCACAATATGTTTTATCCTAATACTCTAGTGATTGTTAGTTACTTATTTACATTACATTAAATAAATGATATTCTCTTACACGAAAACGAAGTCACTTGATTATCCAATATAACATCAAGATTCTACCGTGTCAATATAATGAAATACTTGTACATTGTAACAATGTAACAATTAAACGCTCCACGTATAGATACAAGGGATTACTTTACTTACCTAAGGAAAGCTCCATGAACATGAGAGGAAGCCCGGCGATAATGAGCATTATCGTAAACGGTATTAAGAAAGCACCCCCTCCGTTCGAGTAGCACAGATATGGAAATCGCCAGACATTGCCAAGGCCGACGCTGTAGCCCAGAAGAGACAACAGGAAGTCGAATTTCCCTGTCCATGTACCGCGTTCTGGGTGTTCCTCTTCGCCAGCCTGCAATGGTGCCTGGCTGTTCGCCACCGAGTACTTGTCTTCGTTCTGCTACAAAGGATACATTCGAATTCTTTTATTCCCATTCTGTCTCCTTTTATTCTTTTATGCGATAGAAATGGTTCTTTGTGCTCATCAGAAGTTCGATAATTCGTCGAACGGAGTCGAATTCAGAAATGTTTGTGAAGGTTATGGTCAGCGGTTCTCAACTCTCGAGTTGAATTTCCAATGAAATTTGAAGTTTAACGTTCGAATATCAGAACGGCAGATCTTTCAACGTCAAACAATTCCACGATCTTGTCTAGAATCATGGGGAAATTTTAAATTTACCATTGTAATATTAACGTATCAGGGAATTCTAGCATTTCGCGTAGGAAAGTAAATTACTATGTTTACTCGTGGAGGGAAACGTTTTGGTTCCAAGAGCAGGACGAAGTAAATTAAAAAATTTGAATGACTGCGATATCTGTTTCTTATACTTACTCATATTTGGATACAGTAACGAATCTTGTAAGATAAAATGTTACGATACGTCTATGAACATATTCTGTAACGAGTGATTTCCATAATACACATTTCATAATGGCATCAGGCAATACCGTACACGTTTTACCAGATAATAAATCAAATAATCCTTGATTTAAAATGTACTTAAAAAGTCACGAAGAATAAGAGAAAATAACGAGCCGCGACACGCTAAATAGCAAGTACTTAACTTCGTTTATGGCGTAAAAGAAATTGTAATATCGTTAACCGTCGAATCAGGTCAGACCTCCTAGAACCAGGCGGATTCCGCGTATTTTCCTTTAACTCGTATTAACTTTGAAAATCCTGTTCGAACATTCCTATCTCCATCCTAGCGTCTTAATTATATTACCCGCTTTAACTTCGCCCTCTTACTTATCGATCACAAGGAATATTACCCTGGAGATTTCTTTGAAATACCAGCGCCTTCGTTGAGAACCGCTGCACCGTGTCAAGGCGAAAGGTCGCGAAATTTTCGCCATTTTCCTTGGTATCGATAGTTCCCCAATGGTCGATGGATCGACGTATGCAAACGATGTTACGTAAACGAATAGTCGAAAGAACCAAATCACAGAAATTCTACGAGGTTTCTCTACTTACAAAGAAAGATAACGCGAATAGTAACGACCATTGGGAAATCAACGCTAACAAATTGCTTCGACGTTTCGATCTGTCGTGTATCGTCTAATTTTCACGACATCTTGAACATTACATACAGATAACAGCTGGGTGTAGCTTTGTAGGACACGCGTGTCAAGTGCAACGTGGATGATTTATGGCTGATGATTTACGTTCTCCACGCCGCGCCGTTTCGTACTGTTATATTTAAATTGTCTCATTCTTGGAAACACCAATTCCTTTCGCATGCATTTGTCCCCTTCTCTCGATTTACCAAATATACTAAATATTCTCTTCTCGTTTACTATAAGCTATTTATTTGTAACATTATTACAATTACTAGAGCCATCTTGTAAATATTTCTCCACAGAATTTACAGTAAAAATGTAGAAAAAAATGAAGATATCAAGATATTCAATATTTCTGTCATACTCGCATGCATTTCTTTCGTCTTCCTAATTTGTTAAGTGTAATATTGCCAGTATTTATTAAACCATTTGTTTCTAATATTTTTGTAAGTAACGTGACATCGAGATTACTAAAATTTGTCAATGGAATTTAAAGTAATTGGAAAAATGAAAAATATCGAATAAAATGTAAAGGTGGTAAATATCTTGTATTTTGTAAACGAATATCAAGACACTCGGTCATTTGATAGGATTTATATTAATATGATTCAAGGTCCATGATATAAGGATTAATTCGTCAAAATTTCGTCAAGATATTTTGAACGATAGCAAACGTATAAATTTTTCATTAATGTGTTCAACTATTCATTTTGTGTTCAACTATGTAGCGTGATAAAGTACGCGTGCACTGCGTGAAAGCGTGAACTTTCCATGATATTAATATCTTCTAGCCATCGAGGAAGGGCGTGATAGCAGACTGCAGATGTTTATGCAAATTCATATTCATCATGGACATAGCTACAGAAATAGAACTTAAATGCGATTTAATTAAATATCACAAGTATTTTACTTTTTGCATATTATGTACATATATACTTTCTATACATTTCTTGTGCCCCTAAACTTATCATAAATTGTATTGAAAATATTACTATGAATGCATAAATATACGCAGTTTATACGAGTACCTTAATTGAGATTTCGCTTAGAAATTGTACCGAGACTTTTGAAAATCGTAATAAATAATTGGAAGCCATAATTAAAAGAATATCTCTCTTGCAAGAAATTCACTAATCAATCTTGTTGTAAATTATTTTTTAACCTCGATAATAGTAACCTACATCGTTTTCTAACTTATTGTAATTGATAAAATTATAGAGTATCGAACGTTCTTCGAAAATTATTTCTACGAAAATTTATCGATCAAACAGAATTCGTACTCCGGTAATTTGGAAATAACGAAGGCGGAGAAATTATAAAAATGATGAATAAAAGTCTATTTAACATTAGCAGCTGACCTTCTCCCAAGTAAGAGCATGCTTGGAATTGATTTCGCGGAAAGTGATGCGCATTTAAGACGGAGGTGACCCGCGTTCCAGTAAAATTGCAATAAACGTTCGAAATGTCTTGAAACAGTTAGCAGGTGGTAATAAATCATGAAATCATAGCGCTGATATTAAATGCCATATGATATTGAAATTTGATCAGGTATTTACATCCGAATAATTACATATGTATAATTTTTTATATCTCGACGATATTTGTATTTCGTTTTATTTTTTTATTGTTAGTCGGTCGAAAAGATGAGGTTTGTTTTATTAGTCGAAAAAACATCGAAAGCCATCGAAAGCAAATGCTTCTATGTATTGCTAATGCACCAATCAGTGTTTGTGCTCTTAATTATTTGGGATTGCGTACCTTGCCTTTAAATTCCATTTAACAGGATCTCTTGAACATTTTCTCTTTCCTACGTCTCTGTGTACATCATTTAATGAATTAGTAAAACATTTTTTACATCTCATTCGTTTATATAAGCTAGCTGTATATATTTTTCCTTAAACATTGATTTCAATGGATATCTTTGACGCCATGTCCTTTTATTGAAAAATTTAGTTGAATTAATACGCGATATGCTACATTATTTACATTCTCTTATCTATGTCAACTCATTACACTATCACACTTCACTAGTAATTTTTCATGGTCGTACAATTCGATCAATTTGCAATAATTTCTGATTCAATTATAATGTTTTCTCTCGTAAACAAACAAAATTATAAAACGATAAGGTGCCTGAAAAACGTATATAGTTTTCTTTTATGTTTGTTCAATATTTCTCACAAATGCTCGTTTCTATCGTTACCTCTAATTACTAGGCTTTAATTTTTACTACTTAACGTATTTACCATTTAGTGCTTAATTATCGTGAGTCTCGTGTATACACTAATCCAAGTTGTTAACAACTTTAATTAACTATTGTCGTATCGATATTTCACATTATCGGTGCTTGGTATTTTTAGAAAAGAAGGATGCAATATATAAAAGAAAGATCTTCCACAAGTAAATAATCTTTTCTTTTTCAAATAATTTTGCTACCCTCTTTGTGTATTAGTTATCGTTTTCCGATATTACTGTTATCAAATGATGTTAGCTCAATGCTTTTCATTTTCCGATGGTTCCATTTTTCTCTACTCCGGTGTCAATAAATTATATAATAAATTGTAATATAAATTAGAATATTTACAAATTACTGAGAACAGTAGGGTTAATCTCTCGACGGTATGATAAAATGACGAACAATTCCCAATATTTGCTGCACTAGTGTCAGATAGTGTCTATAGATATATATCAAGTCTCTATAGAAAATAAATAAGTTACATACGATGATATTTGAAATACAAAATACATACTATTATATTTGACGACTTGCTCGAATCTCTGTCTCTCAATTAATCATGTACCGGTGTAAAACGTCGTAAAAATCTCCAAAAACTTCCATGATACTTTCTACCTCCGATTTTTAACAAAAGCTAAACGAGCAAATCTCCTTTACTATTAGACAGCTAAAGGAAAGAAGAATAAAAGAAACGCGAAGAAACGAGAAGAGATTGGCAAAGAAAATGACTAACCATCCGCTATGTCAGTTCAAACAGATTTTAATCAGTTCGAACGTAAAGAGAAAGAAGATCTAAGGAATCTGTATTCGACTCTGTCTTATCGTTAATTAACCCCCTTTACCTGCAAGTTATTACGAAGAGGAGGAAACAATTAATTCGACAAAATGACCGTTTTCGTGGAAAGATTTTCATCGGACGAACGTTTGTTTGTCTGGCTGCGTAATCGACGTTCGCATTAAGGTCTTTGCCGACTTTAGTGTTTTACAAATTCTCGCGGACGATTCATTAAAACGTTTGCCTTGACGCTCAAGAACATTAAGTTTTCGCGAATCGATTAAAAGCCGAGAAACTCATTCAAGGAAATTTCATTTTCGAGATGGATCCCAGCTCTCCGCTCGGAGAGCTGTTCGGCTCTGGCCATCGATTTTCCCTCGAGCTGTGTTCTTCCTCAAGAACATCAGACCGATACTCCTCGCTCGATAGTCGAATGAAAATCCTAAATCTTCGACGGTGCGGCGAAATGTCAAGCAACGACAGGAGCTGGATGTTGCGACCGAATTCCTCGCGTTTTTCCGCTTCGATGGGTCGAATCGAATATCTTCCTTACCAACTTTCCTGGATATTTCGCTGTTATTGTGGTACGTGTGTTACAATCGAACTAGTTTCGCAAGAATTCCATTCGACGTGTATTGATTCGATTTTAATGCGAAACTATTTTTACAGAGGTCGATATGACTCGTGCTGGCAAAGGAAATAGGAAACATTACTGGAAAAATTTAAGGGACAGTACAAAAGTTGCCAATAATAGAAAATTTGGTAATTAAATGAAAATTGAATAAGATTTTAAAACTTCAATGTAGAGGAGATGAAAGCAAGAATCGATAAAAATTATTGTAAGAAAAATTGAAAAAGAAAAATTAAGGCTAGTAACTTATTTTTCATCTCTCCGAAGTAAAAGGATTAGAAGGACAAATTTTTGGAAAAGGAATAAAATGATAAAATCACAAAAATTGTAAGTGGTATTATGAAATATTGAAATGATCATTTCAAAAGAGACTTGTGTCATTGCGTTTACTATGCAACAATGCCTTTTTCTATTAAAAAGAAAAGAAAACAGTGTACAAAACGAATGATTAAAGACAAACCTTCTATTACCACGAAAAAGAGAGTGTAAATTTAATGGTGTTGTAACGAGGACGAAACGGATGGATCCTGGAAATGAAACAAATGGAGAGGAAATTCAATGGTCTTCGAGGCGTCTGTAAAACGATGTAATTTTAAAGCGAAAATAACGAGGGACTAAGAAACAATGGTGTCCGCGAGGTTGTATAAATGTCGCGTAGCGAGAGTTGACTGGGGGTTGGCACAAAGAACGACTTGCATCTTGAACGATCGTACGGACGAGAATGCTTCGTGCTTCCTTAGTGTGTGCGGGTAATTTTCAAAATTCGAGTCTAAATCGGGGAAAAAGTCCCGACAACTGCATTCTCCTGGGTAACTGTGAGCCGCCGCTTTCTTTCTCCTTTGTTTCGAGATCTTAATCGTCGTTTAATTTTCGTTTAATTTTCTGTCTGCCATGTTGAAGTATTTCAGTAACATACGTTTTAGTATAATAAAAAAGAAGAAAAAGAAGAGAAATAAAAACGGCGAGAGAGAAATAATCGATATGATTGATAAAATATTAAATAAAATCTAATTTTCATCTAAGTTTCAATTAATCTAAATTCTGAATAATTGGATTTAATTGTTTTGGTATATAGTTATGTCTAATTCAATCTTAATTTCTATGTTCAAATTACAGAAATATACGTGGAAGAATCAAAGAAAATGATACGATTCGTAACATATTAAGTAAATTCTTATTTTCATTGAACTAGTCGAACAGATTTAGTTGATTTGGTATACCGTTATGCATAGTGCGATTATTTAAATTACAAAGAATTGTACGAGAAATTTATAATACTTACGTCCCAGCATTCCAGATAGGAACGAATCCTTGGTGAGGACTCCTCCATTCTCTAAACTGGCACCGAACGCGTCTACGAAGTCAGACGAATCTTCTCCTCTTCATGCTCTGCAAACGTCTGAGAACTCGTACTGGCGCATCTGTTCTTGATTCACTAGTGTCCATTGTTAATGTATAGCTTCGTCCAAGCGGTAAACCTCTATATATCTTCCGTTTCATCGATTTTTCTACACCAATTTCTTCCCTCGATGTTCATTCTTCAGAAACTTCTTTCTGTTTATCTCCTAAAACAACACACAAACACATACATTAAACGATCCAGTGCCACAATACATTACTACCTAGTTAGAATTGCACGCTTGAAAAAATTATATTTCGCTTCAAACAATTTCCATATTGCTCGTTAACATCATTTTTGCTGTTTTAAACAAACATTTACGATCTTTCTGATCTTTCGACTGAGTTCAAGCGAAAAGTTCGTATCAAGCGAAACGGTCGGTGGTGAATGATAGAAAAAAGCAAGTCGAAAAAAATCAACATCGCTAAACAGTAATTACTCGCGTCCTAATTGCTGTTATCAAGTTCACATCAGATACATGGCCAGGCAGTAACGTAGCTACTTCTTGTAGCTGACAGATCGGGTCACGCCGTATTTCTATCCCACTCACTATTTCCATCATTTCCTTTTCTCGTCGTTAATTGCGGAACTCGATCAACGATACAATCTAGTGGAAATATCCTCTACACCAGGATAAATAACACGGCGGAATATTCTTCCTGAACGGCTATGCAACCTTCGAGTAAACCGTGTGATTATTCATCTTAATAGGAATTGTCGAATATTTTATCGAATGATGTAGTGTAATTATATGTGAAATAATGTAATTCGCTTCGTAACATTGACAGACTTTCGTTTCGAGCGGCAGAAGATCCGCGATATCGACATTTATGAAAATACGATTGAAACGCTGTTGAATGCAAGTTGATTAATAATTCATCGAATATCGTAATTGAAATAATTAGTACGATTGAAATGATTAAAGAATTACTATTCGAAAAATGATATTCCATTCAAATGAAATCTCCGTTAAAGATGGTACTTAGTATTAAAACCACAGGGTGATTGCTTTGTTTTAGATGTTTCAATCATCCCCTTAAATTATTTGATTATTTAAACGAATTAATTATTTCGTAATACGATACACGATTTATATTACCACATATCGATTGTTCTACATTTATAGTGCCATATTATTCGTGTAACAGAAACGTGTCTCAACCCTCAAGTTGTTCATTGACGTTTCAAATCCATTCACAAATTATTCGGTTATTTAAATCAATTAATTATTTCATGACAAAATACACAATTTATATTAACTGTTATTAACTGTTTTAAATTATAACAGCCTCCAACTGTATCCTCGAATTGTTGATCAGCTTTCGTTATCTTAAATTCATTCCAAATAATCCCATCAATCTTTAAATATGTACAGCCATGCATCGATTACCCTAACAGCTCTGTTTCCATAATCTATTTTACGATATCGTTTTAAAGAGGCGCTACAAGTCGCTACAACAAGATGCAATTTTCTCCGGAAAATAACGCGTGCGCGTCCCTCGCAGCACCTGGGAACATTCCGCTAGGGTAGTTTTCATCGAATAACACGTTCGCGGCGCAGACACCCTACAAAGAAGTGAAAACGCGGTATGGATCGCTTGCACGTTTGCATGGATGTTTATAATTTACGCGATGCAATTAGGATTAATCGAGGGTTCAGATAAAGATCGAGGCTCGATCTTGAAACTAGCGAGAACAGACTCTGAAATGGATAAATAGAATGTTACGAGGAGATGATATCAAGAAATTAGATCATGGCTACGATATTCCATGAGAACGCGGGATATGGTTAATGTTAAAAGTTAGCTGTTGACCTTGTCCGTGGCAAACTTTCGTCTTTAACCTGTTCGTCTGCGAAGGGGTGCGACTCAAGTGCGCTCTCGCTGCGCAAAATTTTGCCTCTTCGTTCGTTCCTCGTCGAAGATGGCAATAGAACATTTTCATAATCGTTATAGAAATTAAATATATCATTTTTATCGCGTTTCGTTGCGAGTTTGCGGATTTAAGCGTGATTATTAACTTGCAATTTGCTTGAAATATCATATATTTAATTTGAAATTGATAAAGTGTTATCTAGATTATAAATAAAATTACTCTAGTATTTTAACGTTGTCTGATAGTGATAAATACTGTTTCACAGTGTACACTTAGTATACATTAATACAAATTTTTGCGAATTTTATGTATTTTAAGTGTAGAATTAATATTTGCAAATGACAATTATTTGTCAATCGATTTAATGTAAACAGGAGAGAGGATTGATCCGAAGAAACAAGTTGCAAGAAACGACTTGATAATTTTCAAAAAATTGTTGATTTACCAAAGATTTAACAAAAGGTTCATGTGTCCCCAATCGTTGAGGTAAAAAGTAACTCGAGCGCGTTTAATACACGACGTCACTACAGCCACGCTTAAATGTCACCCGACTGGCCATGGTGGCAGTTCACCCAGTACGCTATACACGTACCTTTGCTCACGGTCTTACGTAAACTCGATAGTGGATTCTACCTTTACGAAATCTGTGTCAGTGGAGCCTGCACCGAACTGTACGCGAAGCTTTCGAGTAATCGCATATCAACGCGATCTGGATCGCAACTGAAATCGAATTTATACGAAACGCGTGAAATCATGGCACTGTTCCAAATGAACAGGTAGTTGAAAATCTCGTCAATTCACCTCTGGACGATCCATTTTCGATTCAAACGAACACACTAACGAACGGGAAAAATTTCCACGCAACGAGATGATCTTTCTCGAATCACAAAACGAAATTTCCGACAGTGTTTTAACCGGCGAGAGTCGACCCGTAACCGTTACGTAACCGCGGGACGAATGTCGTTCACCGAGTGGCGTTTCGTCCCGGACGAGAATCAGCCCTCGAAACGGGCGCGTTCAATCGCACGCACCTGATTATGCTCGGTGACGCAATCCAGTCGGTGCACATCCTCCACTGGGATTCCACTTGGCCGGTGGTCGATCAGCTGTCGTCGCGGCTGGCAGCGGTGCTCGCGCTGCCATCGGAGAACTTGGCGAACCCTGTGCCAAGGTCAGAGACACGCACTGTCACTGCTTCTCAAGGTCACAGCGATGAACCGTACCGCGCGTACGTCCACGGCACGACACGAGATAACACACAATCAAGCAAAACGATTCGACAAACCGAACCTCTTTGCGAACCTATCGTGCGTTCTTTCTTGTTATTCCACGTCACACCGAGTACATTATAGCGTTACATGGTGTATCAAAACGATGATACCGAGACCGACACCAAAATCATGTATGTTGTATGTGTCTCTGTATGCAATGAACGAGAACAAGACGAGAAGAAGAGCGAAGAGGCAAAGATAGACGAGACTAGACGCGGCGAGACCAGACGAGACGAAATGAGACGAGACGAGACGAGACGGACGGACAGACAGACAGTGGAAACAGTCCGTGCCCGGGCAGCCAGCCAGCCAGCCAGCTTGCCTGCTTATGGGAGAGCTTTTCTACTTGCAGCACCCCCAGTCGACCCTGTCGAGCCTCGAACTCGACGGATCGATCGATATTACTGCTCCTGCGAGCTGCGTCCTACCCTAAACCTTGCACTCTCTCTCCTCGGCCACTTCACCACCTACTCTCCACCTCCGAGGTGCCCACCTTCCACTACGTAGCTATCGTTTACAGCGAAACTCTTTAACTTTCGGAATGCTACTCGACCTTGCGTCGCCACTGTCTCTTTGTGCTCTTTTTTCTTTCCCCCATTCCTTCCTACTTTTCTTTTACATTTTTTCGCCTCCGTTCGTTCCATCATATAGGTAACTCGTTCGCCACGGTACACATGCACGCTGACGGTCTCGTTCCTGATGATGTAATTAGCGGTGTTTGCTCTTTTGATTTAGGTAAGAGGGACTCGTGTATTTCTCGTTTCCTCCAAACCTCGTCGTCGAGCTCGGGGTTAGTAATTGCTCGGTGCTGCAGCACATCGTTTTCGTAATAGGGATTTCTTGAAATTCTCCTCCTCGTCGCTTCCTATTTCAATACGTTGATTGCCAGGTGAAATTTATGCGTACCTTTTCGTTTATATTTCGTCTACGGGACAATATCCAATTATTATAAAACATCGTATTACGATAAAGGTTATCTATTGATCGTCGAGAAACGTATCTTTTACTTAACGTGTTATTTAGTAGTATTTACAATATTTAAGAGCTTCCAGATGATACGATATTCGTTCTATTTTAATCATCCTAAAATTAGAAAAACCCGTCAGATTAACGGTGACCATCTTGACAGTCAACCTGTTAATATTTGTTTTCACATAGAATCTTTTTCAATATATGTTTACTAACCATCGGTAATTTTTAATATAAGCGCACCAGTGTAAGGTTTCTGTTCTTATTTTAGACTTTTTGACGTTGTGTTCTTTCGATCGCAAGGTATCGAGCATAGTTTAATGCAAAGTGTTTCACTGTGCATGGAAAAAGTGTGAAAATAAGGTGAATAGAGGAAACGAACGCCTCTTCGTTTGAGGTCTCGTTTCCAAGAAAATAGAATTTGAAAACTTGTCGAGTACACGGTGGCCTTGTTCTCGTGAAAATCGAGTTTGGAATAGGTGTCGTCGACTCTTCATCGATAACCACGCTCAACGCGTACCATTGGGAGTTCTCTAACTGCAAGTGCAGGTGTACTTGACGAATTTTTGAAACTCGATTTTCCGGGAACCTGGACCCCGCACGACAAAACTTTATTCTTTCTTTTCAACTTATTTTTGAATGTAGAATAATTTCAGGCAATTATTATTCTACGGTTTTTATTACGCAGTGGAAGGTCAATGTAGTGACGACAAGTCTATTTTATAAGCTGGGCAAAAGTATTGGTGAAATAGAAATTTTAGAAAAGTGTTTTGCAATATAAATGGTGCTTAATAAAAAAATATTGTTCTTTCTAAAATTCAATAACAATGTAATTTTCAAGAGTCGAAAAATGGTCGTCTGGTATCGACTAATTGTTTACTTATTAAATTTTTAAATCTAAAGGCGACTAATAACGTCAGTAAAAAGATAAACGCTTTTGTTAAAAATTTATTTTTAGAAACTAAAGGTAGGAACATAATAAAATAAAATTATTTGACTATTTAAAACATGAGAAGTTAATTCTAGAGAAATAACTTTTATGCTGTAAATATTGTTCAAAACGCCAACAAAAATTAAATAAACTATGTGGCCTTGAAATATTATCCATTTTTTAATGCAAGTTGACAATGTTAATATTTACTGATGGAAGCACGAACTAGCGTTACTTTTAACTGCCTTTATCGAGTAAAAAAACCAAATAAAAACGTAAAAATCATTCGTATGAAAAGCTTCATTGAAAAATCACACATACAATAAACAATAGAGAAACGCTATTCGATTCAAATTTCAAGAAAATATGAAAAATTCATCATTACGTTATGCGTGATTCCTCGTCTACTTTCTTAAAACACCAAAAGTGTTTTTCCTCTTTCTGATGAAACTCGAGCGTAAAAAATTGACATAAAAAATTTGAGAAGTGGCAAAATAATTTCGAAAATAGAGGACAGAATTCTCTTTAATATTGTGTTTTTTCGGTGATTCTCTATCCAATTATACTTTTCTAGCATCAAAAGATATTTCACTTTGAATGAATTATTATACGCATATATGATTTCTTCTTTTAAAACACTAGAAATCTTTTTACTTGTTGACATGAGAACAAAATTGGAACGTGGAAGTACCAAAGCCACACTGGTTAAAAATACAATGAGGAATTAGAAATTCTTTCCTATTCGGCAAAGTGTTCAATATTTTATGCCTTGGTACAAGACCAAAACAAAAATCGAAACACAACCAATTCGAATGATTAAAAATAGTTCGCCATTCGTTCGTATTAGAAGAAACGAAATAAAAAGTCAATGTTCTATTTCCATGCACCTTCTTACGTCACCTTTCGTACACACGTGAACACTTCTTATATTTTATGTTCGGGTCGGGCGACCTATCTATTTGTTCATCGATCACGCTCTCTTTTCTCTCTTTTTTTCAACTTCGAGTCATCTTTCTCTCTTCCTTCATTGCGATGCTACGCGTAATGGAAGTATCACCGCCAGCATGACGCAGGGGTGAAAAGTCCTTTGTTCTAGCGTATCAGAAAGCAGAAAAAACGCGTTACGATGATTTGTCAAGCCATACAATTTCACTGAAATATGCCACGGCGCGTGAAAAGAAAAAATTTGGAGCGGTATGTTATCGTTGAATTAGACAAATACACCTGCATGCAACGTGGAAAGGTTTTAAAATTATGCTTTGTTTAGGTACTTTTAGTTTGTCATAAATTTAAAACTCCAAATTTACATTTTTTTGTTACATAATTTTTTAACCTTTGTATTTTGCGTGTAGTAATAAAAATCGACAGAGCAGGTGGAATTTTAGAATGATTTCTTCTACCTTTCGCGTTAAAACAAAACTTCTGAAACCGATGAAATTTCCATTTTATAATTTCCTGAATTTGTATTTTCTATATTTGGGCAACCGTCAGCTTTCTTGGACGAAGGAAAATTTTTCTTTAATTTTTCTGAGAAATATAATTATAACTAATACTTTCATTGTTAAATATACAGTAGCTCACATTAGTATTCGGAACCGTGATACGCGTGATATTATTAGCGGATATACTTGTCTATAGTAGCTAACTAGTTTACTATGTTGAAAAATAAGCTACAAGTACCGTAGTTAATAGCAACAAATATTTTATTTTATCGAGACGCATATTTTTTCTAAACGAAGAACGATGAAGAGAGAAACACAGAATTTACAAAATTTTCGAATATTGATCTCAGTTGTTGTAATTAAACACAATCTTAACACTATAAAAGAATAATATTTCTTTACCAATAGATTTTTTATTTACTTTAAAAAGCCATTATTTCTTTTGAAATCTTAACATGCTGCGAACCTTTAAACAGGAGTGTATATAATTGTTTAACTCTTTGAACTATTCACCTTTCTCCTCTAACATTTTCCTTTCGTTACAATTATGAAGAAGTTATAGTTTATTCAAATTGCGCATATCGTTCTCTGTATGTGTAACATCTCTACGTAACGATACCAAGCTTTTTCAATTATTCGAAATGGAGGAAATGTACAATGAAACGTTCCACATAATGAAATTTAGAAGATATTATTATTTCAAAATTATATTTCACAGAATATTTATTATTTAACACTTTGAACTGTTCACCTTTTCCCTCCTACATTTCCACTTCAATTATGCTCCAATTCGAGATACAAACCACAGTACAGTAAAACTTTCTACATAATGGAACTTAAAAGATACTTCACAGAATACCTGTTATACTGAATACTTTTTATAAATTATTATAGTCTTAACAATTCGTAAAAGCCATACATATTTACTGGCTCACGTCTCCAGTATAATGTTTCGATCTGGAATAACCGATTTCAGGTCTGATTAGGCGATCGATTCGTGCCTCCTATAGAAATTTACTCGGCCACAGCCAAATTACCGAAAGTAATTTACATGGCCTAGATAATACTCGCTGTTATCCGCTCGACGTGAATGGAAACAGTCACGCAAGTGTTAAATTGGAGGATGAACAGGGCGGGCAAGAGTTCACGTTCTTGAAGTGGCATTGTGAGGGGGTTGCATTGTTGCGATTCGATGTCATCCAACATCATATCACTAGTCAGTGTTCTTTTATTTCAATGTGTAACGATAGAAAATAGGGTTCCTGATTAAATAACAGATTAAATAAAATTTGTAGCACAGAACACGATGCTGTTTCTAATCTCGATATTCTAATCATCAATCCTCTCAGAACCGAAATGTTTTCTACTTTATAAGAAAAATTAGTTTCGTCTTTAATTATGAATAATAGAAACACATCTTTTCAGATGGTTTTGTTGTAATTAAAATTCTAAGATCAGTTTTACCGAAGACATATATCTATTGGTTAACTAATACCTTACGAAACAATCTTTTTTATAGGCTGAAAAAAATTTAGTCCTAAAAAGGTTAATAATTAATAATTATCGGATTTTAAAAAATAGCAAGATTGGCATGAATTTTATGTCGAATTTTTTTTAAATCGCGTTTATTTAACATAGTTAAAAGAGCTTGAATTATTGTTAAACAATATTTGGAAAGACATTATGAAAGTGCTTAAAAAAATAGAAACTCTTGGTATAGCTACAAAGATAGCTTGGATATTTACGAAAATTTAATAAACTAAGAAGATTTTTATTACAAGAATGTGTTAACGATTGATCGGATAAAATCAAATGCTCGAGGAAGCAAAATTGCAAGAAAGTATCCATAAAACTATAGACTGTACATCGATAGAGGCAAAATTAGATTTTACAAGAACGTTCTTTAATCGTAGGTATCACGTTTTAGTTTAACGAACATTTTGCAATTTTATTACATGCGGCTGCTCGACTATGATAAACCGCAGCCACTGCCTACGCATGTTTCTTAATATAGAAAACTTAAAGAATAGATTATGCACATGATTTTACGTTGATAGACAACACCGACATTAAAGTACACTGTCATACGCTATATTTGGTATCATATTTGTCTCGTATCGTATTATATCACATTGTATATTATTCGCCATTGCCTACGGTTATCCTAATAATCTGAAAAATTTGTAATTCTATAGAGAATAATGAAGTACAAACAAAAGCCATTATCTAATCTATTAGCAATTTAATTATGAGGGAAAATTAGGAAAGTATCATATTTATTTACACGAATTATTTGGCCCCTTTCAGAATCTACCGACTTAAATATCCAAAATATTGATTTTCACGTTTCTAGCAGTGACATGTTGTACCAAAATTTCAAATTAATGCTTATACACGATGTTATACACTGTATAACGTTGTATGTACTATCGTATACCGTGTAACTGTTACATTGATTTCCCAATCATTAAGGAGATGCACCTATTTAATCGTGTTAATGACATCATTAACCGTAGGTGTAAGTAGGTACTAACCACAGTGTACCGAATCATGAGTCGAGCTAAATTTTGGAGGATAACTGTAACAGCGGATGACATGGCAAGAATTTACTGCCCACCTACTCAAGAGTCGATGACGAAGACGCTGACGTCATAATCACGGTGATATAGCAACATGTGGCCCCCGCACAGATCTGATTTACGACCTCTACTAAACAAAATTTTAATGGCATAAAAAGGAATTAAATGTTATCTGTGAACGTGTGACGTGATAAAGTCCATTTAAAATAGAAATTAACATAAAAATGACGGAAACCGACTGATGTAGAATTTTTAATTAAGATTAGAATATAATAACGCAAGAATTCTAACGTGTAAAAATGTATCGTTGGATCGTGATATATATAAGTCGATCGATCAATTTCATGTTTAAGGACGTTGAATGTTTGTAGATCTTTCTCAATGAAGAATTCGAAGGATTTCAGAATCATTGATAAATATTCATTCACGTGTTTTATAAACAAAGACAGAGGATAAAAGATTGAAAATTAGTATGGACATCAGTATTAAAATTGATAATCTGTAACAGGGATTTGAAGTTTCGCAAAGAAAACAGAAACTAAAAGTCTAATCAACGCTAACTCTGAAACAAAAATTTAGAAACTCAAAATTGAATTTAATATTTTTCGACGCTAATGAAAATGGTAAAGATTTTCATATATAAATAGCAAAAGAGATATAAAAACAGAAAATCTTGTCTAATACAATCTTTCTAGAAGATTCAATTGATGTTTCGTAATAAAAAATTACAAAAGGATATAAAAACATTGTCTTAAATATATAAAATGGACTGTCGAAAATATTCAAGCTACTTGCACAAAAAGCATAATAAATCAGGTGAAGTTCTTGTTAATCGACGCGATGTTGTAGTCGAACCTCCGTCCCTCCGCAAATAAAAATATACAAATTCTACTTTGTATCCTTCTAAAAATTGCCAAAGGACCCCGCAAGAGCTACGAAACCCGTAAAAACGTCTTATCCGATTCGCCTTCAACTTTCTTCGCTCCCGACATCCTTAATCCCATCTTGACCTTCAGCCGTTCTCGTTCTCATATCGAGTTCCCTTTAAAGTTGCTCGCTCGAGAAGAGACACCTGCGAGTGAGGAGATTCGGTAACGAAGCTCGGCCCACCGAATACCTATGTATATCGATTGACGATTGGTATCATGAGCGTAGAACAAGAATGAGTATGTGAAGGTCGAATCAGGTCTCCACGTCAGCGGAAGTCGAGTTTCTTTCCTCCAGTAATTTTTATTAAAGAAGAAGCTGTGACGATTGGAATGAATTATAGCATTAGATAGTAAAATTTTAACTTTGATTTGGTTCGACTACAACAATTCTAAATACGATCGATTTATTGATAAATATTTGCGTCTATAATGGATATAATGTCAATATTGTACAAATTAGAGATACATTTGTGGTAGAAATTTATATATAAAGGTCACCGATTTGACCAATATTATTTTCTAGATAATATTACTAATCATGTCTGTAGCAAATATGCATGTGCGAGATCGTATAGGATGTATATAATATGAAAAATATGTAGAACGTTCAAAATAAAATACTCGTTATGATATTTTGAGAAAGAACGCAGAAAGAAAAGAAATACTTTCAATATTTAATGATAACCATTGAAATTTATTTCGTCTTAGAGTTTTCGAATGTTGGAACAGAATTCAATTAGATATAAATACCTGGAGTATATTTAAAAGGACGTCTTTTATTGTTAATTAAACTTTATCAATCGCATCGATCCGATTTCAACGAATTTTATTCTCGCGTACATTCAAACCGTATATTAAATTTCGGAACAGTGGTAGACCATTAAAATTTAACTAATTAAATTTCCTGCTACCAAAATCTAGATCTCTGTTTCACAGAAAAATGATTAGGAATCCAAAGAAATATACAAGAATATTAAATCTATTTAATATTTGACCTATGGCTCTGATTTTCCATCATTCTCGTCTTTCGCGTTTTATTTTAAGTTAAATCACAATTATTAATCCAGCAACTTGGAAAGAAGTCTCGTCTTCTTCACGAGTGTTGTCCTCGATGATTTGTAACGATAATCAATGCATCGTACTTGTTAATTAAACGCGGTCCATAATTTATCTCTGACCTCCCAGCGAAACGGAGGTAATCAAGTTGATCAACCATGAAAGGTGAATCGTGTTTACGCGTCTGGAGGCCACGATGCTACCATGTGTTTATCTAGCACGCAAATACATACGTGCGATCGATCCAGAGGTGACCAAGCCGAGATTCGTTAATAGGACCAACGTTAAACTGAATTATCGAGTCGCAAATGAAATTTATCGACAAACTGTTGGGCGCGATTTGTAACATTGTAATTATTCTATACACAGGTGAAATCTGTAAATGAATTAACATGTGCACTGTGTAGTGTGTATCACAAGGCGTTCAAAAAAAGAAAAAAAGAGGCTCGTTTCTGCTAGAGCTCTGGAATCTACAGGAACAAAGTTAGACACGAATGTCTTGCTGCCTCTATTCTCTTCCTTTTTATCATTCCTCTCCTTAGGCGCTTGAATTTCAAAAACATTTTCCTAAATAAATAATTGGGTGACGTACGTATTTTTAATAACAGAACGATATAGAAATCGAAATATTCTAAGTATATACAGGGTGGTTGGTAACTGGTGGTACAAGCGCAAAGGGGGTGATTCTACGCGAAAAAAGAAGTCGAAAATATAGAATAAAAATTTTTTTTTTAATTCTTCCATCGAGACAACGATCTACAGTGAGATCCGTTATAACGAGACGTGATAAGTGCACGCGTACCGAGCGAAAATTCAAAGTCGATTTTCTCGAAAACAAAGCCTCAAACGAAAAATTTTTATTCTATATTTTCGACTTCTTTTTTCGCGTAGAATCACCCCCTTTGCGCTTGTACCACCAGTTACCAACCACCCTGTATATACTTAGAATATTTCGATTTCTATATCGTTCTGTTATTAAAAATACGTACGTCACCCAATTATTTATTTAGGAAAATGTTTTTGAAATTCAAGCGCCTAAGGAGAGGAATGATAAAAAGGAAGAGAATAGAGGCAGCAAGACATTCGTGTCTAACTTTGTTCCTGTAGATTCCAGAGCTCTAGCAGAAACGAGCCTCTTTTTTTCTTTTTTTGAACGCCTTGTGATACACACTACACAGTGCACATGTTAATTCATTTACAGATTTCACCTGTGTATAGAATAATTACAATGTTACAAATCGCGCCCAACAGTTTGTCGATAAATTTCATTTGCGACTCGATAATTCAGTTTAACGTTGGTCCTATTAACGAATCTCGGCTTGGTCACCTCTGGATCGATCGCACGTATGTATTTGCGTGCTAGATAAACACATGGTAGCATCGTGGCCTCCAGACGCGTAAACACGATTCACCTTTCATGGTTGATCAACTTGATTACCTCCGTTTCGCTGGGAGGTCAGAGATAAATTATGGACCGCGTTTAATTAACAAGTACGATGCATTGATTATCGTTACAAATCATCGAGGACAACACTCGTGAAGAAGACGAGACTTCTTTCCAAGTTGCTGGATTAATAATTGTGATTTAACTTAAAATAAAACGCGAAAGACGAGAATGATGGATGCATTGTTTTGTATCAGATGTTAAATTATTTTGCGAAAAATATTCTTCGCTGTTAATCACAAAAATAAAGGTCCCTCCAAGCCGATTTTTGCTTTTCCCGCACCTTCTATTACGTTCGCCGCACAACGATATTGTGCAAAGAGAAAATATTGACACAGTAGTCGCACTTCTATATTACTGTGTAATATATTATCTCCGCATTTCTCAACGGGAAATCTCAACAAAGGAAGCTTTTCCTAGTATTAAATTACGTAAACAAAAGGAAACAAAGGAAAGATAAAGGATGAGGACAGAAAATATGTGCAATTTTTTTCAGTACTCTGTACCGCGGATCTAAAGTCATGAGCTTGCGAATCCAATTCCTAATAACTCAGACTCTAAAACTCAAGCCGTAAACTTCCAACGAAGCTCGAGCTTTTAGACCCTAATCACCAACCGTTGGCTCCAAATTTAAGATTCCAGATCTCAAACCTGTCCAAGTCTAGGACCTTAAATTCTCAACTCTGCGGCCTGTAATATTATGAAAACTTGGCCACTTGATCGAATAACTTTCAAACATTTTGTAATAATAATTTTTATCTCGGAACTTTGAAAAATCTTACGCATACTGTAGTGTATTCTGAACAGTGTTTAATCGCATTGGAGAGTTTTTGATCGGTTTGTGATTGGCTAGAAACATTCACTGGAAAACGAGATACTTATACATCGATACAATCGGATACTTGACTAAACTAACATACAGTAGCTGAAGAGATATTGTATGCATCCACCGTATTTATTATAGCGTTTACGTGCTAATGAATTAGATGATCTGCTAGTATTCTTACACAACAAGAAAAATTCAATATGAAAACGAGATATAGAAGTTGATAAAAAAAGCTACTTCATTAGAAGATAATGGGACGTGCGTATATTTTCTATAGTCACTGCATACAATAAACCAGTTGTTTATCTATTTCGATCGCTCGAACATATTCTCTATGATGGAACATGTTTTTTACGAATATTCAATGGACCGAGCAGGATGTACGATACAATTTCGTAGGGAAACAGGAAAGGGGAAAAAGGAGAAACAATCGGACCAAACGGAGGTGGCGATAACAGCGAGAGCAATGAAAAAAAGCGTGAAGTATCACAAAAAGGGGCGAATAAAAGATGAGAATAAAAATAGAGCGACAAAGAGAGGTAGATGGAAAGAAATACGCAGGGACGGAAAGATAGATAGACGTAGAAGGGGTGAAGGGTAACAAACGAATGGCAAAGTTGGCCTTGATCGAAACTCGGCCGCATCCAAGCGGAAGCTTCATCCCCTATCAAGCGACCCCTGGTCTCTGTAAATCCGTGTACTTTTCTGCTTCCCATTCGCAGAATCTCTATCGTGTTCGCCACCCCAGTTCCAGCTTTTCGACTGTGAAAAAAAGCCTGTTTACTTCATTCTGTTCCTGCTTTTTTGAAAGAGTTTTTGCTTTCGTCTGCGATAACGACAACGATTGTCTCGCGAGGCTGTGTTGGCTTCGAAAAAAAAAAAGGAAAAGAGGAAGAAAAGAAAAGAAAAAAGAGAAAAAGGGGGTCGACTGTGGACGCTTTTCTCTTGGTTTGATTAAATTCGAGCCGTCAGATCGATAGATCGCATATTTTCTTCTGTGCCAGTGCGTCTTTGCTTCGAAGATTGAATAGACCTTCGCGAGAGTTTAATGATTTCCTCTCGCGATTCCAGCGGAGCGTATCTGCTCTCCACTGGTCTATTATCCTGCACAACTCTCGAATGGCCACTATCTGGCGTGCATTTCCAACATTCGATGAGCCGGAAATTGCAAAATCGTGACGAAAGTCCATAAATTGTAATCGCTTACGGCACATTCTTATCATATTTATCACTGAAACTGCTAAATCAGTCAAAATGGCTGATATCGCAATTTTTGTGTTTAGAATTATTATATTAAAAACGTACAGCTTTCGCTCATACATACTCGTTTATTTTCGTCATATTGCTTTAACATCGACTGACTATATGCAATATGTTTCAGTATTAAAGGTAGACAGCGTTGATCCCAGTGTTGAAACTAATTTATGTTAAAAATACGGATCGATCTCGATAAGAATCTGATGTTAGTTTGTATTTTTATATCAACATTTTCAGAAAAAAATTTTGTAAAAATATGTGCTGAATTTATTTATTATCTAGAGGTTATTCTACCAGGCATAAAAAATATAATGTGTTATTTAAAAAAAATACGAGGGTGATCTTGAAGTTTCCTACACCCACGAAAAAATTATCCCTCGATACAATAGAATTTTTATAAATAAAGTCTTTTCATATCCCTGAAAATAACACAACTAATTAAAGGGATCAAAATCGATGATCCACAATACTATAGTATTTAATGACCATAGGAAAAACATGATAAGTCTATTTTCTTTTTCTTCGTTTCTCTACTTTTGTATCATTTGTTGACTAAAAAGAAGTATTCTAATATAAAACAGTTGAAGAAGGGTATGACCTAATAAATTCGAAGAAATAAAAAAATTGTGGTAAATCCACAAGGTTTTATAAGAGACGAATACATCAGTTTACATGTTAAGTTAATTTAGCTAATCCCCTACGATATGATTTAATTAAAATTAGCTCAACATTATATACTTTGCGTTATTACCAGTTATTACCATTACCATACACTGTACAAAGATAACTTGTAACATCATCTCCCAGATATTATTGAAAATATGCCATTCGTGGAAGAAAATATAATAAATAAAAATAGCCACAACACACAGCTAGAAACGTACAGAATTGGTTGGAAACTCAAAAATGTTTGGTTTTGCATTGACCTGTACAAAGCCCAGACCTCAACTCCATAGAGAATCTATGAGGATTATGAAAAAGACGAATGCGTGATTCGCATGATTCATTGCCATCATCAATTATGGAATTGCATAATAGAATTCTGGAACAATGGGAACAAATACCTTCGGATTATTATCAAATTCTTGTAGAGAGTATTGCAAGACGTATTAATGCTATTTTATAAGCAAAAGAGTTGTGAACAAAATACTAATACTGTAAATATTAAACTTTTGATAACGTGGTGTAAAAATGGGTTAATCGATTTTTTTTACTACAGATAAATAAAGAAGATTTATACTGTAAAAGAATTTTTTACATTTTCTCTAACCACGACAATCGTATGTGTTACATTTATTTTCCATATTCCTTATTGTTTATGACGATAGATAATAATTTACAGAAAAGCTGTTACTATTGGCTCAGTTTTGCTCCTTACTGCATATCAAAACGATAAGTTATAATTGAACTTGTGGTAACTTTTCGATGTGGAAACTTTCGTTGCCAAAAGAAAAATCGAACATCGATTTTTTGGTAGCTATTAAAAGATTTCGAGGGCGTATCAAATCGAGTAATGTTCCTTTTGCATCGTCTTCGAAGAAAACATACTGTTATAAACCTTTGACATATTTCGAGGATAGATATAGATGTGTATCATCGAAAAATCTGGAGTAGTTGGCTCGGCACCAAATTACTGATGACACCTTACTCACACGAGCACCGATTTCTGTCTAATCAGCGACTCTCGATCATCCGGCTAAATGGTCCGAGCTATCTGCTACGAGAGCGATCTCGAGAACTTTAAATTACACTGTCAACTTAAAAACTTGATAATTCGTCGATAGCACACATTATCCATTATTCAAGTTATTGAGGAAATTTCTAAATCTGCAAGGATGAATGTATTTAAAAGAATGTAAAAATAATTTCGAGTGTGTTTAGTCGTCAATTTCAATTATGATAAAGTGTAAAATATAAAACACCACTTGAGTATAGAAATAAAAGTTCGAAAATATATCAGAAATTCCTTTTCTGCCTCTCTAGAGATTTTAAAACGAATAAAATATTCTAAATATAGATGTCCATCCTAAATTTATTTAATCTGATTTCCTACATTTATGTATCACAACACATTCATTCTGTGCTAAATTAATTATCCATCATTTGTATATAAAATAGAGCATAATAATCACATTCTATTTTCTTATCTTTTTATGTTCATATTCTTCTACGTTTAAAATATTTTTAATTCATACGCATGTGGTAAGAAATTGAGAGAATTTTTCACATCTTGGACCTGAGTAGCAAAAGTTATATGCGAGCACTTCTGAATAGCAAAATATTCATATCGTACACAGAATATTCACGTCCGCATAATATCATATAAAACATAATCGAACAAAAGGGGAAAAATAGACACAAACTAAATAATTGCTAGAAAATCATATTCCAACAAGTATAATTTACCTCTGTTTTAACCGCATACACGTGGCGGAATCAAACTTTGATCTCGAAATTACTTTTTATAAAAATGTTGCTCTTTTCCTGTTTTTAAGACTTGGGAAAAATTCAAACGCAAAAATAATTGCAACCACGCGATCGTTAACCAAAACTTCCGTTTCTTCCTTTTCCCTGCACTTTCCGACCGTGTTTCCTTCCCCAGAAAGTTAACGGAGCCACGGAACGTAATGCTCGAACGACGCGTATTTTTAACGTTGCAATTAACAAGAAAGTGGCGAGAAACGTATTCAAGCCAGAGGCAAAAAATAACATATTTTTTCTTTCGTTTTTACGAGAAAATTATTGAGACAAACGTAATTATTATTTTAGTCGAAAGCAGAAAATTAAACGAATCAAAAATATTAATTTTTGAGTGATCTGGTTACACGGATAATTATTACGAATGATTAACATTTCTTTGTTTGTACTGATGATCATATTATGGGATATCTTTTTTTGGTCACCAACAACCATTATCAGTAGTAAAAATATTGTTGTCAATGTTTCCTAGTTTGTAAGTAAGTCAGTAATCATTATCACGGGCGAAAACTTTTTCTTATTATCTTCCATCATTGTCAATTTTTATTAACACTACTAGTAATTAATATAGTCATTATAATTGCACTTCAACCGTAGGAATCCAATTTTAATGTGTTACCTCTAGGTATTGTTTATTATCAGTAATGTTAACAGAAATTAACGATGGTTGAAAGTAGTACAAAACAAAGTTGTTTACAATCAAAATGTAAAAAGATGGTATAAAAAGAAATTTATACCATCAATCAGTCCAAAAAGTATTGGTATACATATTTTATATTTCATTTTTGTAGTATCAAAGTGTTCTAGTTATAATACGAGATTTAATATTCCTAAGACCTAATTAATTAGGATGCAAATGCTGTAATAAATACAATAAATAAACAGAATGTTCGAATACAGGTATTTGAAAATTTAAGGGATGATTCTTGATGTCGAAATAAGACGAAAATCAAGAATTAAAAAATTGCATTTTCGGCTTTGTATTTTAGTTATTGACAATTAAAGATCGGTCGAAAGATCCCTGTATGCGGGCAAACCTCCTTACATGAACGAAATTAGGTCAGCCTAAGCAACGGGGTGCACAGGGATCCTCAAATCTAACGATACGTGGGCAGCAACTTACCTCGTACAAGTCGTAGAGAAGAAGCTTATGGCATTTGAAGACGTAAACCATTCTGCACGACGTTCTGTAAGAAAAATCCACATTAAACATTATACCTGTCTAGTCATTAACATCCATAACAGCATACCGGAAACCGTTTGATGCAATTTCCAAGTAAACAAGATTAATGTTTCCTCCAATCTTTTGCCTCCATAAATAATTAATAAATAATAGCACATAAAGAATGTTATACAAATTTCATACGCGCATCGCGATAGTCCCACTCGCAGGTATCCACAGAAAAGTCACATACGCATTAAGTATTCTTAAGACGCTACTAAACGTGAAAATGAACGCTATCTTGGATGAACCATGCACATTTTCCACACACATTACTGATCGCTACGTATCACAATATTTACATATGTACATATACATGAAACAAATAATGAAAAAATCATTTGTAATGGTTATTTCTGATCAGAATCACTTAAAATCATAAGATATGAATTGCTATACTATACCTTTCTTAATTTTGGTTGTAACAATTATGGTCCCTGGTTGGTACGAAACGCAGTTTGCGTATATGTATAAAGGCGTGACCGGAGAAGCAGCATTATTCGCATGTCTGGCCAAGTGGCACCATTTGGCATCAATAATTTCACCCTTTTTCCTGTGAACTAATGGTTTCCTGTTCGCCTTAGACCCTCGTTTCGTCCCGAAAGCTCAATTTTCCTTTTATATTCGCCCCGAACCCGTTGAAAATTGTCGAAAGACTCCGCTGACTTCAAACTTTTCCAACCCAGGTTTGCTCCTCGTTTACTCATTGTCACGAAATCGGCCAAGGAATTATACTCGGCGCCGTCCGTGATAATGCATGCTAGATTTAGCATGAAATCGATATTCTCTTTGAGAAACTTCACCGTTAAATATGTAGAATCTTCTACCACATTTTTATTCCATACTTCGTGCTTTTAAATAGCTCGAAGTTTTGTAAGTATCCTTAATGCATTTTTTTTTATTTATTAATGAATATTGCTAAACTTTTTCGTAATAAAAACGCAGATAAAACTAAGTGTAACAATATTATATAAATTCATACGTTTATACATATTTTGGAATAAAATATCGTAGGTTGGATTTACTCGAAGATTAATAGTTAACATAATCAACGTTATCAATCAATTAAATTTAGAGTAATCTAAATTAATGAGTAGATTATTATGTTTTTGTGCTTACTTCGGAAAGAAGCTATATCCATTCTCATTCCTTTTGATATCTAAATATATAATGAGAATGTTCATTATACCCGATTACAAAAGGCAAATGAAGACGACGAAGAAAATTTTCCATTCAATTTCCAAATTTTTCCACTATACTTTATCACATAATGTTCTCAAATATAAAAAGAACGTCCTCCTTTATTTCTCTGTAAGAAATCTCGCTGACGGTATGCGTAATTTAGTTCATTAAAAATTCTATTATCTTTTTAAGAAAAAGGTAAATGGAATTCAGCATCGGAAGAAAAGAATGAAATATTTTTAACAAGTTTTCTCTGACGAATTCATGGATTAGATTGTCTCGTATCTTTTATTCGATATAAAGAGGAATTTTAAATGAGGAAACTTTATCGACAAAACATGAAACTGCTGTATATGTGTATATACATATATATGTACGATATGTACTAGATGAAGCTGAACCGAAGTTAAGTAAAACATTCCAATGTTTTGGTATTAATATATAAACGCAATTTAAATTTTATTGCGTAAAATATCAGACTTTCAAGTTCACCACTCACTTTTTAATCGACTCTTGTGTTCTTTTACAATATCCAAGATGGAGTTTCGTAATTTATAGATAACAATAACAAAGGAGTATTGAGACAATACTAAAAAACGAATATTAAGTATAGAGTTTATAGGTAAATTAAATTATAATAAAAAATAAGAAATGAAATGTTACACTAGGTAATTAAAAAGTATAAGACAAAAATATGCGTGACCATTTCTATACGAAAGAAATATTTACATATACATATGTAAGTATTTCCTGCTTTTACGCATATGTATGTATGTATATTAGTACGACCACGATCGATTATTAATATTAATGTATGTATAAACTCTATTAAATATATTTTATTGATATTTTATTGATAATATTGATTATTATAAAAATCAATATTAATACTCACTAAAAATTAATATCAAAAGCATTAAAACGATCTTGACGCATGATCTAGGTCACATTTGGTCGAGTTATCGATAAATCGAGAAATATCGCTGTGCCCGATTAATCGAGAATCTCGATAATCGCAGCTGATCGTGGCCGTGTAGAACAGTAGACAGCAGTCAAGAAGGAATCGTAAAATAATTTTTTTTTCCTCTCTCTCGGTGTTGTAATATTGATTTGAAAAATTCGTGTAGCAACGAGATCGACGAGTCACACGATCAACGGACATTGTAACGGTTGTGCACTCACGTTCGCAGTGTTCACTTAACCTCGATCAAACATTCGTTTCAAGTTACAGACAAATATACCTCCAGCTCAAAACCATACTACGTTCTCTTTCTCTCTCTTTTCCTCTCCCTCTCCCTTTCTAATACTTTTCTATCTATGTACTTCGTCTTTCTTTCTCTATTCTATTCTAAAGTGTGTACAGCAAATACGTAATACGTTGTAAAAACGTATTAACTTGGTAACTCGAACATTGTGGTTGAAAACCGTCGATAAGAAAGTGTCTAACTAAATTTAGTGTTAGTGTATAAGTGGTTCGACGATACCCCGAAACAAAACGGAAGAAACGATCGTGGTGAGATTTCCTATTGCGACCGACAGAGAGGGAGACAAAATTTTGAAGATTCACGGTCTATGAGCAACAGGGGCCAAGAAGACCCTGGGGAAGATCACGCTTCCAGGTGTATATTGATATTCTATACCACTTATCTAGAACTTTCTTCGTCATTGTTTACCCCTATCTTTTATCACTGGTTCTTCGAGTACGACACACTATTTGCATATATCGCGAAATATAATATCGTACGAATCTACGAGGCTAGACTATTTTTAACGTGCTTTGTTTTGGTGCAACGACTCCATTCGCTTCCCAACATTGAGAAGTTGATCCTTTTTCTGAACTGTCATTCTTTAATTGGCAACACCGCGAATCATTGGTAACATGTCACAAGCATGTGTTCTTAGTTAAATGAATTACAAGCATCGGAAAACATTTCTAATTTAATTAAATTCGCTTTTTTTATTTATGTCGTTACTATGCTCGATTTGATGTCCGGGCTTTTATAGCAAAATTTTAATTTTTATGTTTAATACGGAAGAGAACTTTTACGCAATTCTATTGCCAAATACTAGAAATTCAAAATTCTTTAAATGTATATATAAATGTAATATAACCTGCTAGAAAATCATATGCATATACTTTGTAGGTTATGATTATGTTTAAACTCTTGTAATTCACTGCAAAATACGAAAACACACAAATACTAATAAGTTTTGATTGAATTATCCTTTATGTATCAAAATGTTAAGATATTTTAACATTATAAAAGATATTGAATTGTTTAACTTACGTTTATTACATAATACTAATTTTTCTTTTGATTTTGTTTTAGAATATCTGTTACAGTACAAATATTGTAATCCCTACCTTCTGTTATTACATTATTAGGGGAGAAGCAAAGAGCCCTTGCAGCGACATGAAGCGTGCAGTTGCCAAGAAGTTGATCGAGCGATATTTTTATCAATTAACTGATGGATGTGGCAATCCTGATTGTGATAATCAAAACTGTGCATCAAGTGGAAAAGTGCATAACTTAAAACCTTTGTTAACATTTATTTTTGTTGGAAGTATTTTGTTGCTAATATAATTTATATTTTGAACAGGTAACAAATCTGACTCCAAATCAAGCTGCTGCGCAAGCTATTCAATTATTTTCCCAAGAAGCAAGACTTTGCGATGGAACGCAACCTAGTAAAGTAGCTCGGACAACTTTAGAACCTGGACCAGCATCTTTAGCTAAGAGTTTGCCAGTTAAAAGCGTGAATCCGACATGTTCAGATGAAGGTACTGCATCAAATTCCAACATAAGCCCTGCTCCTTCAGCTACTGACATTCTTACATCCCCAGTAAAGAAGGACATTTCTGTTGATACAAATGACTTGATATCTCCATCTCAAGCTTTAACAGATAAAAGTACTCAAATTCCTTTCAAAAGCAAATCACTAAATAACATGGAGGTTTGTGAGCAATCAGTTTTAAAAGAAAAATCACCTGTTTTACTTCCTATCCTATCAATGGATAGAGATAGTCATTCACATCAATTTTTCAAAACAGATTACAATTGTAATTCCATTCCAAATAAATCAATATCAGATGAAGAAATTTTTCAGAGAATACTAGATAGGTATAAAATTCATATTCCAAATTATAATAACAATTCAATTATTAAACCAAAAAAATATAAAAGAACAAAAGCATCATCGACATATAGAACGAATAAGAAACGTAAACGTAATTATTCTCCAAAAAAACTTTCCTGCAAGAAAAAGTTTCATAAAAAATGTTATTCTCAATTTATTACAAAATTATTAATACTTAATTTGTATCTCAGATGCATTGAAAGAGAAAGGTACACAAAACGTGTTTTTGAAAGTCAATAATAATTTTTAATATGACTATTTTACAAAAGTTTTAACAAAAACTGTTTATCAAATTCATGTGCAGTTGCTATGTATATGTTAATAAATATTGTATTTGATTCTTACTTCTTGTTATTTATTTCTAACTTAAAATACTATACATAGTTAAATATATATTATAATGCATTTTTACAATTACATATAGTAGTAAATTATTTATAAATGTTTTGATAAAAATATTCAATTATTTTGTCAACAGGAAAGCAAGATCCATATCTTACAGAAGCAAAACTATTGGATATAATAGAAAGATGTAAATCAGAGGGATCTTATTCATTATTAATTCGTACATTGGGAGAGATATTTTCATGTGCAAAAGCATTAAGTCTTAGTTTCCAAAAAACTGTAAAAAATGACTCTCCTCTGGCTGCACTTCTTAATAGAGCTTCAGATAGTCTATTAAGGCCACCTGGTGATATGGATAAAGAAGCAATTCGATCTATTCAAGGAGAAGACAAAGAAGAAGACAGCAGTGAACCATCATCTACAGTTCCTAACAATGATGATACTAGCATTGATTTACCAGCTGTGCGAAGAGCTTTTGCTGCTCTTTGGTCCTTACCAGGTAAAAAAGTGTTTTGTAAAATAAACATCTTAAATAAAGCTTATCAATACATTGTTTCTTAAATTTTTTCTGGTATTTAGGAGAAGTGTTCAAATCTGCTTTAGTTAATGCACTAGTCACTTTGGCAGATAATATTGAACTAGATTTGAGAGTATTTCGTATTATGCCATGGGATAATATGGATAGCTTGTTAAACGTATTTTTAATTGTATTTGAAATTCCTATGCTTGGAAACAGTGAATATTTGGAACTTGCTCTTCATATGCTTTGTAAAGCACTGAGCTGTTTCCCTATTGTGGCACAAGCTAAACTAGCACGTGTGTGGGCTAAACATTGTAAATCTCGACTCCCAAGTATTTTACAAGCTCTGCAAGAATTAATAACTGTTAAGGTATAACTATTTAGTACAATTGAAATCATTAAAAGCTTTGATAGCAAAATATTTTTATCTATAAGAGTTTTCATTTCTACAGGTTATAGGTGGATCTTTTACGCGAGATTATTGCGTTCAAGATGCGGACACTATTACTGCTCCCACGAAAGTTATGAAAATTTTATACTATGCAAATATGTTAGCTGGTGAATTAGATGAACCTGATTTAAATATAGATGAGGATGGTGAATCTACGAGTAACGACAAATCTGGGAGATCTCTGTCGCAAATTCCTCAGGTGAAATTATGAAAATTATTATGAAGTATCGAATTATTTTATGAATGTCGTACAAAAATATTATTAATATTTTGATAATAATGATAATTTCTTACAGGACCCATTAGCTAAGGAATTAGGAATTACTGCACTAGATGCACGAAAACCATTTATACCTTTCACTGACTTTTACAATGAACCACTTAGTGATGCGATAGAAATGGACAAAGATTTTGCATACTATAAGAGTGAAGAACCCATGAAATTTAGTTTTATGAATTATGCTTTTATCCTCACTCCCGCTACAAAGACACTGGGCTTGTATTATGATAACCGTATTAGAATGTACAGTGAACGTCGAATGAGTTTTCTACAGACTGTTGTTGGACAGCCTACTAATCCCTATTTAAGACTAAAGGTTCGTATATGTTTCATTTCTTCTTCTAACACGTATTAATAATTGTTTACAATAGGTGAGGAGAGATCGTTTAATAGATGATGCGTTAGTCGAATTAGAAATGGTCGCAGTGGAAAATCCATCTGATCTTAAGAAGCAACTAGTCGTTGAATTTGAAGGCGAACAAGGAGTTGATGAGGGTGGAGTCTCTAAAGAATTCTTTCAATTGATTGTAGAAGAAATTTTTAATCCTGATTATGGAATGTTCACGACTCAAGTAATTTAGCGATTTCCATTAATTAAAATCTCAGAAAAATTTTTTAATTGGGAAAATTACTTATATATATATATATATATATATCTCAAATTATTATAGGAAGATACACAAATGACATGGTTTAATCCAACATCGTTTGAAAGTGACGCACATTTCACGCTAATAGGCGTCGTTCTTGGCCTAGCAATATACAATAATGTAATACTAGATGTACGTTTCTCTATGGTAGTTTATCGAAAATTGCTTGGTAGGAAAGGATGCTTTGCCGATTTAGAGGACTGGAGTCCTACGTTATATCGAACATTGAAGGAATTGATAGATTATACTGGAAATGATATGCCAGAAACATTTATGCAAACTTTTAGAGTGGCTTACAAGTAAGCTGTAAATAGATTAATAATTATTGAATAATCCATATCTAATAAACAATAACCAATATAACGTATGCCATTTCATAGAGATGTTTTCGGTTCAATATCTTTCCATGACCTGAAACAGAATGGTGACGAGATATTTGTGACACAAGAAAACAAAAAAGAATTCGTAGATCTTTATGCGGACTTCTTACTTAATAAATCTGTCGAAAGACAATTCAAAGCATTCAGACGTGGATTCCAAATGGTCACGGATGAAAGTCCACTTGCATTACTTTTTAGACCCGAGGAAATTGAACAAGTATATTTAATTTATTTAGGATTTAGATATTTTTATCGTATCAATAATTATTTGTAATTAATGTCTCATTTACAGCTTGTTTGCGGCAGCAAAATTTTTGACTTTGCGGAATTGGAAGCCGCTACGGAATACGAAGGTGGTTATACTGTTGATAGCAAAGCAGTACGTAACTTCTGGCGTGTTGCACATTCGTTACCACCAGAAAGTCAACGAAGACTTCTACAGTTTACCACTGGAAGTGACAGAGTTCCAGTTGGTGGTTTATCAAGATTAAAAATGGTGATTGCAAGACATGGTCCAGATTCTGACAGGTGAAATTTTTAAATAAAGTTACATTCCTATTTTGCAGCATTACACAATAACTTGTAATTGTACAACTAATGTAACGCTTTATATTTTAGATTGCCGATAGCCCACACGTGTTATAACGTATTGTTGTTGCCAGATTACAGTACAATAGAGAAATTGCAAGATCGACTGTTGAAAGCAATTAATTACTCAAAAGGTTTCGGCATGTTATAAATGGGCATAAAAAAAGCTTCGATCCCCCTCCCCCTGTCTTTCAGAGTATATCGAACTTATAATTCGGAGTTCGAGATTCTCTCTTTTCGTCCCGCTATATGGAAGTATTTATTCGGATTTTATGCAAACACGTGGAAATGCTAAAAACCTCTGCTTTCGTAAGGTGAAAGAAAATAAAAAAGAAATACTAAAATCATCTCCTGATACCGAGAATACCTCGCAATCGATCGCTGTCCTCCAATGTGTTTCCTCCTTATGCAAGCGGAAACTGGAATTGCTGTACAAAAAGTAATACAAAATCTTTGCGATAACGTGCTTTGAAACTTTCTTACGTCTCCGCGTTATTTAACTCGTTAATGACGTACTTGATTGACCAGTCTTGCCGAATTGTTTTGATAATTTGTATTTCCCTGCATTGATTCAATGGAAAAGAATTTCCATTTCATTTCCGAATCAGCTTTTAAAAAACTACTACAATTTATCTCGTTAATTTTAATTTTACTCGTGAGATGCAGCATGATACAGTGCATACAGCTTAAAAATAATAGTGAGATGCGCAACTGTGATGTATGTGAAAATGAACCGAGAATGATCGGTCAAAATTTGTAGAAATATACGTATCGTAGATTTAGTAGATCTTATAGTTGGTATTCGATGCCGCAAGAAAAAGCCGAGGAACACCCCCTTTGACGTTTATCGTCACATTGTACACAAGACATTTTATATATTGTAAAAGAGTAATGAAGAAGATAAAGAAAAACGCAGAATCATGAACGCTAAATCCTTTTTTCTTTCGAGTTTGTATGTAACTTTCCGCTTTCCATTTCCTTTTACATCACGATTTATCATTGTACGTAAAGTATCTAATTTATATATATACATATACGAGTTATATATATATAAATTCTATACAAATTATACACAACACACGGGAAATGAATTTGTATAAACGTTTGTAATCAGCGGCTCTCTCAAAAAATGCACGTGACAATATACAAAATAAAGTTCTATCGAATAATTCGTGCGCCATTTATTTTCGCATCAATTTAGGAACATAAGAAATCTATACGTACAAAAGCGAAAATAGTCGAATTTAAATGAATCTCGCATTATAATAATACGTTGTCAAGTGACGTTAGATGCGGCGGACAATTTCACGCAATTTCATTTTGAATGGGAACATCTCCCCTTGAGGATAAATTAAAATGAAAATTAACTGATATTTTCGCCGCCGTTACGACCGACGAAGGACAAATTGTAACTGACATTGAATCGTACACCGTATGCAAACGGAAATCACGATTATGTGTACCGAAAGTGATCAAGCCGTGAACAATCGTGCATCCTGCTTTTTGAATATGAACGATTCACAGAATCAGAACAGTTTCGACTTTGTACCAAAGTCTGATTATAATGAGAAGTGGTATCTGGAAAATAAATGTCTTTTTCATAATCAACAAGTAAACGAGAAATAGAATAGTTCAAATACGATAAACGTTCTTTCACTTGTATTTACAAATTTTTGTCTAGTCCTTACAATTCTTTCTTTTTCTCCTTTTATATTCTTCAGTTTATATCAATTACCTGAAGGGGGAAAAAATTTGTAAATTATACGTTGATTAATACATATCGTACGTTTCACTAGTACCTCGAAGGTGACAAATATGGAACGAAGAAATTATGCACGGAGTGTCCAACGCCGTGCGATCTTTGTTCGCATTTCAAAGAAAAATTCAAGTCGAAAACAGATGGAAATAATTTAAATCAGAGATCAGGCGATTGGAAATGTGACGAAGAGCTTGGAAAGAAATCTTTGAAATGTATCGTACAGGATCCTCCGATTACCGAATGGAAATGGAAAAATCCTTACAGTGTTTCTGATTTTGATCGATCGAAACGTTGGTCTCGACGTAGTTTTACTTCAGGTAAACGCCTAGGCACGAATTAAAATTAAAAACACATTTAAGAAAGGAAATTATATTTAATTGGACGAATATCTCGATGTATTAGTTATTAAATCTGTTTTCCTTTCGAAGGGGATGACGTTATAACGAATTTGTTACGCGATCTGCATAACAAAGATTCCCTAAAAGATCATACGAAGAACAATTTCTTGTATAATTTCCGCGAATACTTGGTCAGATATCAGGAATCTTGTGGCGTACCACGAACAGAATATTCTTTTTGGGCTCTTATTAATACGATGGGTCAAGCAACAGGTCGATCTTTTCTTGCATTGTTGTATGTCATACTGAACATTATACCTGTTGTCGAGGTATTGTTTAATGATAACCGATTTTTCATATTAAATTACTTGATATAGTTTGAGAAATTTCACTGTTCAAAATAATTAAAGCATCCTTCTAGTTTGTTCGGCAAAGTATTTGATATTTTAACATTTCTATTTATTGTAGATATTGTAAAAATAATTAACGTACTAGATATCTTCAGTATTTTATTTGTATGCGATATCTTAATTGTTTTGGGCAGTACGTAGTTTTATTAATCTCGATGGTTTTCCAAATAATGTATTTGTTGTAAAAGCAAAATTTTTCATATTTTTAATCTGATAATTATGTCAATTATACAGGGATTTCTTCTAAGCGTTGCAAAATTGAATATCTCTTAATTTTAAAACTTATAAAAACGAAATTTTTTTAAATAAAAAAATATAGCATTAGAAAATTGTTAACGCTATATATATATATATTGTTTAAAATTTTAATGTATAAATATTGATATAAAGATCTAGTACTTAACATCTACATGTCATATAAATGGTACTTTTTAGGTATTCCTATACTTATTGCGATTCGTTCTGGACAAAGTGATTAGCATAAGCAACAGCAAAGATTTCCGGCAGACGGTGACTCGATGTTTAATATTCACGACAGAATTATTTAGTGTTTATGTATGTCTAATATTTATATTCGGTTTTATCGTCTTACCGATTGTACACATGGTAATTGATATAGTAGCAAAGATCATGCTCTACAATTAATAGTAATAACAGTCATTTAGTCCTAATTGAATGATACTAGAAACAATATGGTTATTACGTGAATTTGTCATATAATTATTGAGAATCGTTTAAAAACTTACAATTAAAAAATTCCTGAAAATGCACGTATCCAGCTTACCTTGTCAATATAAAGATTCGTATTATTTTATAATTAAATCGACGCTTTTATTTTCTAGGCTAGAAAATTTTAATTTATTGTTAGGAAATCTTCCAAAATTGTTTAAATTCTCCCCCGTGTCTTTCTTCAATTATACGATCTACTTTCTCTATAATATTTTTAAGGATGCAATATCACAAACAATAATAAAAACGTATATCATAGTATACAGTGCGATTTTATTAAAAAAAGAAACGTGTCGACAGCACATATTGGAAAGCGAATTAGTTTTCTTTCGTTCATTAAACGCATAATATATAAAATCTTCGCTATTGAGTTACTTAGTGAGCGAATTGCCCCTTGAAGTCTCTATAAACGTACGTTTCGTATTCTCTACTTTTCCTTTTTTTTTCTTTTTGTTTTGAATGTATAACAATCTGAATGTGTAATTAACTAAAACTATTAAAATCTATACTGCTTCCGTCGAACTAAGATCCAAGTTAAAATTCTTCCATTTTGTTAGAAAACGAATAAGATTTTTCAATTTAAAACGCCCAATTTCCCCTCGATCCTGATTTTCTTTTCTACAAACGGAAGAAGATTCCATCTCGTAAATTTCAATCTTTTCCTTCGAATAGCATAAAAGAAAGAGCGTCAGCCTCGATTTATCTACAGGTTCTTAGCTCGACAATGACGTAGCGCGAGAAAGACGAAAAGAAGAGCCTGCAACCGCGTGATTTTTTACACAACGATCGCGAGCAGACAGCTAACTGCTACGATGCAGAGAATGAAACTTCAATTCCTATCAACGCGACGGATACGTGTTACAAATGGAAAGAAGAAAACATATCGAGCGTCTTTCTGGGTACACGTTCGGTCCTTAATTGGTCACTTTGTACGAGTATCTGAACAATTGATCCAACGGCAGTCTCATTGATTCGAAGCGTGCTGCTTTAGGCAAAGAAACGAATGGATGTGCAAGAGTTTCTCTCCCACTGACGCATCCGATCAAAGTGCAAACTCGATCGAGCAGATCATTTCGAAATCACTCGAAGAAATCACCTTTACAGTAACTTTTCATATAAAATCTAGTTCTATCGAACGAACGCTGAACGCAACCGAATCACGAACGTAGGCAGATACCGCGAATGCGATGAAACTCGCGTTGATGACCGCTCTGTCACGTACGTGTGGTCGAATGACTAATTATCATCGACGATAACAAAAGAAACTACCACTGCCACAGATCCGAGTATGTACTTGTTGCGTTGATGTGTTCCGTAAATATACATGAATCATGATCGTCAAAATCAACTTATCGACAGTATACACACGGGAACGTCGCATTATACCTATTCCCATCATCGCTGTCCATTTGCACAAGCAGACGCTACATAAGACGAGACAAACGAGACGTGTCATCGCGTCCACGACGCGTGTATTCCTCTCGAGTAAAATAGAAACATTTTGATAAACGATACGTCGCGTGTTCGCGCTTTAAATCGTTGCACGTCGCGGGGAAAGGAACGGTGAATGATTTTTAAACGCATAAAACCGAGGTACACGTTCGAAGGCTAAGATCTCTAATAGACGAGTGCTGGGAAAATAACGGAAAAGAAAAGAAGGAGATGACGAGGCGCGTGAATGTAACTCGCGGCACCCCATCCACATTCCAGATCGGTCTTTAACGCGTCCAGCACCGACACGTTATTTTTATTCAGGCAAAATGTTTCCCGAAGATCGTCGTCCCAATCGTTGTCCCAACAATCGAACTCGTCGTCTTCTTCGTCTCGTTCGAAGTTCTTGAACTCGCTGTAGGTAGTGCAGCGGTCTTCTTGGTATTGTCTGTGCTTCCTCTGCCAGGATTCCATCCATCTGAAGGAACACGTCGGTTCTTCAGCGACTTTTAATTAAGAACGAATAGCGGGAAAAACATTTACAAGCCTCGAAGTAAAACCCGTACGGGCATCGACGAAGATTCGAAAAGGAAAATGAAATATCATAGCCGACGCGTCGTTTCTTGCTTTTTGAATAGAAAATGCAAAATAAAAATGAGTTTATCGACTCACCCGATGTCGCAATCGCAGGTGAAATAGCTTCCCCTCACCGTGAGTTTCAATAGAAATCGTTTCCCTGGCACGCCTGGCTTGTACCCGTTAGACGGATTGTGAATAGTTCGCGCGTCGTTGTGATGAAGATGAATCGTCACGTTTCTTACCCATTCCGCGTTTTCAAACATTTGCTTGGGCACGGTGCTCACGCTTGTGTTGTACATGCCAAAGTGCAAGTGCGGATTTCTTATGCCCTGAAATAAATGCGACACGCCAGTCTGTTCGTTCGTTCGATAAATTTGCAATTTCCTTAAGAATTTCTAGTATTTACAAGTATTTCTATGAACGAGTTTCCTTAAAGTACAGCGTGTCTCGGCTGACTCGATCAGCTCGAACTGCTCGCAGGGTACACGTCGTATTGAAATATTTCTTATACGAAAGTTGCATAATTTGGAGGAACGCGTTATACGATGGGAATATCTTTTTTATGGGCGAAGGAATTTCGGAGATTTCCAGAGCAACTTTGTTATACTATATGGATGCTATATTATTTTACAGCAAAATAAGTAGAGAAGCGTCGAGTTCCGAGTGAAATGATATTGGCCTCCGTTAGTTCCAAACCTAGTGATCAAAGGGTAATTTCGTTTTGTTTCTCGCAAATTCAGTTTACGCGATGTCAAGTTGAAGATTCGATACGATCAAACATTTCCGTAAGACTGCATAAGGACAGGCAATTTTCCAATCGATCGATAGATCTTGACGGAGAATTTTCTGTAAGAAAGTTTATTAGAAATACATACTCGTAATATATCTGGGTTTATTTCCTTCAATGCTCGACCAGTCAACGTTATATTGAACAGTTTGTTGGGGAATTTTCCTTTCATTTCTTTCTCCAAGTTCGTGTCATTCTGTACCTACAAGACAAAATTTCTAGATATAAATATGTATATATCTTCTCTATTTATGTTCGACTGTCTTCGACTTGGTGAAAACGTTTTGTGAAAAAGCAATATTTACGATAGTAGAATTTTACACGTACATCGATGACCAGATGCCTCAAGCCGTTGTTGTACTCGAGAATGTTGGGGAAATTGAAATTCTTCACGCCGTTGTAAGCGGTTATATATAACTTGCGGAGTTTTGTAGCTTTGCAGAGTGCTCCGCTCTGCAAACCGGGAAACGTTTTAATTTCGACAGGGAAAATAGTAATTTTCATTTTATACGACGAATATTGTCTATCAAACGTTTCACGCGTATACAATCTACGCGTTTCTCGTTCGTATAAAAATCTGTAAAGTATTTTATGCAAAAAGAAAGAATAAACTTCCTACGACAATTTCACAATTTTTATACTCGTTTGATAGTATTTTATAGGATGCTGAGTATGTAGGTACGTATTTTTCTAAACGAAACTTAGAAATTTCATTCGCCTAATAAATATTAAAACAAGAACTCTATTCTGAATATCTTGTTTACACATATTTGCATATTATTTGCATTCTGTGCATTTTTTCCCCTTTAATATCATCATAAATGCATACAAATCTGCAATATAACCGAGCAGAATTATGTAATAAATAATTGTAATAAAATAACGATACTTCGAACGAAAGTTTTTCTAACAAAATCGGTCGGTGCACGTGTAGATTATCCTTTTGTAATTAATTATCGTATACAGATATTATTGGAGAATAAAAATTGCCGGTCAACGATAACTTTTTTGGTACGACTGTCTCGAAATTTTATTTCTCAAGCGAAAACTTACCTCAAAGGTCATCAAAGACAGTCTTCGTATATCCAGTTCCTCGAGACTGTCCGCGATACCTAAGAAACTAGTATTGCTAACGGCCGTGATCGGATTATCCGCTATATTGAAAGTTTTCAATTCAGGTAGGGTGTGCGTGATCAGTGGCACCACTGTCAGATCATTGGCACTTAGGTCCAAGTAATGAAGGGACGTTAAATTCGATGCCATTTCCGCTGGTATCGATGCCAACTCATTGTGAGCCAGATACAACGTTTGTAATCGTCGCAGTGGCAATTCTGGCACCTTTAAACGATACAGATACAATGAAATAAACGTTCCTTCGTACGAATGGTTCTATACTACACACGTTTACAGGTATTACGTACACTTAAGAGCGAAATATTGCTTAGATCAAGATACAAAAGCGAGTCCTCCAAACCGTGGAACGTTCTTCCGCGTGATTCCAGAAGTAGTTGTTTGTTGTGACTCAAATCGAGATGAGTTAAATAGGGCAGATCGGAGAACACACCATCATCGAGTCTGACTAATCGATTGTAAGACAGATCTAGCCACGTTAGGCTCTGAAACGGAACGGAAGTTTGCATTTTCGTTTCGAAGTTTACGAATTTACGATATTTCCTTTTTGCACGAGATACGATTCTTTTCGAACGATATCTCGTATTTTTTAAAAGCGGAATCTAACGATTAAATTTTGTTTTTAAATCTTTAACGATTATGAATTAGGGGAGGTATATAAATATGGTGAAATTTCACTTAAAATCGTCGAGGAAGCATTAAAATTGATTTAACAATCAATTTGTAACTGTATGTCTCAAAAATATCCGTCTCGATTCAAATAATTTGATCCAACAAATTTCTGACTGCCTACTCGACCAAGCCAATTAGTCGGAACAGGAGAAGAATTAAATTCTGAAGAATTAGAAAATTCAATTTTCAGCGTTATACTTTTCCGCGACGTAGTATAACGATTTGTACGTAAATCTTATTTCGTTGTAAAACTCTACTCGTGTGCTGGACTTTCGCGTGTCATTCGATCGCGCGTTAATTTCAAAGTACACGCAAATTTTTCCTCGCCGTTGGTCTAAGGAATTCAAATTTATTTATAAAATGCGCGCAACTAACTCGTAATCTAAATATCGCGTCTGTCGTGTGAATGCCCGACAAGGTGTTCCAAGACAGATCCAACATGGATAAACTGGCTGCAGCTGAGATGGACATGGTCTTTATCGGTAGCCTCATGAACTGATTGTGAGACAAATCCAAACTTTCGATATTGGCGTCTGAAAACATATTGTCTGGCAGCGATCTCAGTTTGTTATGAGAAAGATCGACGATTCTCAGTTTCTTCAGCGGTCTGAGCGCCTCTGCCGGTATGTCCATGATATTGTTCCAAGAGAGGAGAAGCACTTGGATGTTCCTGGTGTTTCTGAAGCAGTCGAAGTCGATTTCCATCAGCTCGTTGTGGCTCAGGTCTAGCCACTGTAGGTGCGGCATATTTCCAAAGACACCTTGGGTCACGTTGCTCAGTTGATTGTGAGATAAATACAGATGCGTCAAGGAGTATTCGACTGGTTTGAAGTAGTACTTCATTATGTCGGATATATTGTTGTAGCTGAGGTCCAGGACCTTGATGTTCGATTGAATCGTGCCGCCAACTGCAACGCGACGAAATAAAATCAGAGTTGAAAACAAGGAACGATTAATGTTACAGGAAAGTTAATTTATTTGTTGCGTATATCTCGAATATTAAATATATTCTCGAATGTTCTTAACGTTTTTACGACGTCGATTCGACGGCACGGGTCGGAGACCTTGAAGACTTGAAAGACCAAGTTTCCTAAGAGTTCGCGTGAAACATAAATCATTCTGCGCGTATTTCAAACTTTTTACCACGTAACATTAAGCCTGTGACATAAACTTAACGCGAAACGATCGAACGTCTAATCAAGCAATGAACGTATCGAGGATTAGAAATCGAATTGTTCGTGCGCGATGCGTGTTGATAACAAACAATGCATCGAGATTAGCGCGAGAAAAAATTTAGCAGAGGCAATGAAATCGTTCTTGGCAACATGGTGATTCTTAATTCTTTCAATAGAATTCCCAATCCTATTTTTTACATATTCTATTCATTACATATTACAAGAGAAAATATACAGATATTTTTCTGGTATTCGCATAAGCATAAACGGAGCAACTGAAGTTTCTACAATGACAACTTTGTAGCAAACCAAACTTTGTGTGATGGCCTTCACACAGACTTAAGAAACGAATTGTTAATTTATCGAACTCGTTTTTTAGCAGAATTTTTTAATATTTAATATTTAAATATTTAATAATATTAATAAATATTTCAAACTTTTAACGACCCAGCGGTCGTTATTCGTATTTCAACGAATCTCTGATATTAAATATCCGATTTCCGAGATCGTACGATCAGGTTTAGTCTTGTGGAAAAAAGAATTCAAGGATGCTACGTTGCGCAAGACAGACGCAGAGAAATTAGAAGTAACATCTGCCGATTTGTGACCGGGTTTTATCGATTTTCCTTTAGCAGGATTAGAGAGATCTGTTTCTAAGCGTGGCCAAAAGATTTCCTCGATGGACTTACTGGTGGTGGGCGGTGTAAACGTAGTACTGTTGATCCATAATTTCGGGATTTCATTGTGGCTGGCGTTAACTTTGAACGAGGACAACGTTCCCACTTGATCGAACGAGGCAAAATCGAACTCGGCTAGGTCGTTGTACGCGAAGTCGAGGAACTCCAAATCTGGCAGATTCTTAAATATAAATAATTACGATTTTCGTTCAATTGAGAAATTCTCCGAAACCACGAAGACAGATGTCACGAAATTGATCAGAAACTTTTGTATCTTTCTTCATCCTCCAACGTATCTGTTTAATGATATTTAACGCTAAAACGAGCGGTCTTAATGGATGATCGTAATTAAAGTCATACGACGAGAATAAAACAGGTAAATTGTATTTTAAACTGAAGAAAATGCGACGTTAATCGTACCATTAACGTCTACGTACTCTTGTTGATAGTTGGAAAAAAGGAGAATTAATAGCTCGAGTGTAAAACTGATAGCGAGGTATGAAATTGATAGATATGATTTATTAATGAAATGAATAAATTAATAATTAGTGGATATGATAAATTATGTGTCAAGGAAATTTTATATTCTAGCAGGCTTTTGATTAATCGTCTGAAAACATATTATACGATAGGGTTATACGATAGGATTATGAATAAGATACGGTAAATAAAATGTTAATGTTACCTGGAAGGCTTCGTCCGTGATATCTTTTATCTTGTTACCCCGTAGGTTGATATACTTCAACAGCTTCATGTTCATGAACGCCCGCCTCTCGATTCTATCTATAGCATTGTCTTCTAAATTTATCATCGTTAATTTTGGTAGGTCGACGAACGTGTGGGTTAGAATCGTTTTGATCATGTTGAAGGAGAAATTCACCTCTTCCAGGTACGAATGTATGTCGCCCTGAATTAATTCAAAATGAAAATAGACGAAGCAGGTTGAAATGAAACGTACGATTAGAAAAATTGTACAATTCCTACCTGAAACGTTCCTTTCCTGATATTATCGATTTCGTTGTCCTGCAATTCTATTCGTTTGATCCTCTTCAAAAAATGGAAAGACGTATCTGGCAGTGATTTAATTTTGTTGTTGCTAAAATCAAGGTGCTGCAGGTTCGTCAGAAACTTAAATGGCGCGTTTGGCACTTCAGAAACGGAGGAAGAGAAACCGTGAGACATCCTCAACGTTAGAAGCGAATGTCCAACCTGACGAACAATTATTTTATTTGCATGAAAATTTCTTTCCAATTCTTTCGCAATTAGTAGAATTTCATCGCGCAACGGATTATAGTCCGAAGAGACAATACTTTTCCTTTGATATTCTTCGAATAAAATATTTGTCGGTATCTGAATTCTCCTGGTTCTGCTGCGTGTTGTGATATAAAATTGTATTAAATGATTATATTTTATCATTCTACGTGCTCATTTAGCTTCGTTGGACAACCAAGAAAATAATTTCCTTCGTTCTTTTCTATGTACCGAACCATTTTATTTATTCAAACCGTAGCATTGAGAGCGAAATTGTTCGTATAATAGAAATTTAGTGATCCTTTCCCGGTACCTACGATCTCTCGTTGTAGTAATAAAAGTTTATGTAAGTCAATAAGACGATACTCGAGATAGGTAAATTTACTTAGACTTTAGCATTAACTGAAATTTCGCAAAGTTCCACCGTGTATATTCGTGAATAGGTCAAGTACTCGCTGCGACGATGGATCTTTATAGAAGCCTGTTTTATCGGAATTATCTGCGGCTATCAAGGCCTTCGGTGAATCGGGAATGCGGTTCGAATCTAGTTTAATTAACATATTAAGGTAAATTGCTGATTCTCATTGATCAAATGTATTACGGTTTTGTATGGTTGCTCGGTTGAGAAATCGCTCCTTTCTCGCACGAAATAGTAAGAAACAGAAAGAACGTTGTTATCGAAAATACAGTATAACAATCTTCCAATTTTTATGACACTGATACGACGATTGATGGATACAACGAAACTTCAGATATTTGTAAGAAAGAACAAAAAAGGAAAGAGAATAATCGTACTCGATAAGACGAGTTTTTTTCTTAATCTTTGAACTAAAATTAAATGGCACTCGTCCGTACTTTATCTCACTGAAATTCGACGATTTCGACTGGAAAAATTTAATGTTAATTTAGTGATTATCATATATATTGTATTTTTCTGAAACTTTATGACCTCGATAAAAAAAATTTTACGTCAAAACATAAAAATTACGACGAACGTTTAACGTTGAAATTACCTCGGAGAAAGCTTCGTCTTCTATCGAGGATATCGAGTTCTCCGAGAAGTCCAAATACTTGATTCCGCGAACGTGCATGAAAGCATGAGCCTTGATGGTATTCAGGTTGCTTTGGACTATACGAAGTTCCTTGATGTCCATCCCGTATTCCATAAAATCGTCCGACGATAACGTTGATTGTGGCATTCGCGAGATTGAAAGGAACCGCATGTTCCGCATTTGTCGTAAATCCTGAAGGGACACCACGCTGTTTTCTCTGCCGCTCAGGTCCAGATTGTACAGAGAATATTGGAAACCATTGAATACCTCGGCTAATAACACGTAGAATAAGATGTCGATTAACGTAAACTATTAATTTAGAAAATGGTTAATATTCGATTCGAGACATTGAAATTCGAAACTTTAGATTTTTGTAAGAAAGAACAAAAAAGGAAAGAAAATAATCATATTTGCTAAGGCAGGTTGTTTTAAATCTTTGAAGTAAAATTGGAAGATCGATGGAATTAATAAATCATCGTCGTAACGTCATCGTCTTTCGTCTTACCTGGCGAAAACGTTTGAATCTTGTTCTCGCGGAAGATCAAAGTACGTAAAAAATCGTATTCTTGGAAGATAGGACTCGAGAGAGAAGTGATATTATTCCCGGAGAGATCCAATAATTCCAGGGACGTCTCCAAGCCAGCCAAATCAGGAGAATTCACCTCCATTAGATCGCAATCACTGAAATAAAGTTCCCGTATTCTCGAATCCCTGAACGTACCCTCCTAAAACACATAGTTCGATATTTTCTCCTAGCCTTGAACATTTCATTACACTACGTAACATACGTATTAAATTGTAATATTTATTGCAAGCGAAACTTCTATCATTTGGCGTTTCAGCGAATCGATAATAAATGGTCGACAATAAAAAATTCACGAATATCAAATATCGTGAGTTTTTTATTTTGTCAAGAATTTTAGTTTCTGTAAACGTATTACAAACATTGAAAAATTCAGATTTAAAAGATCACTGGACTGTGATTTTTCTATCCGAGAAACATCTTTAGCTAATTATTTTAATTATAATTTTTAGAAGGCAAATATAAATTATAACATTTGGAAAATCTTACCTGTACCATAGTTAAAGGATTACCATCGAGATAAGTTCGGTTAACTTTATGAAAATGCTGGAAATCACCAGATATCAGAGTTTCGATTTGATTATAATCCAATCGCAGTATATCCAGGGACAACTGCAGCCCTCTGATTTCCGACTCCTGTTGCTGGTTTAACATCTTCGATATTCTGTTGTAACTAAGATCCAACACCTTCATACGCTTCAGAGACGACAATTGCGCATAGGGAATATGGGTCAATTGATTTCCATTCAGGTACAGATATATCAGATGTGCCATGCCATCTCTGAACACGGAAGGATCGATTTCTTTCAGATTATTTTCGCGTAAATCGAGCATGTCCAAGTAAGTGAGGCCCGCGAATGCATCCGCCGGAAGTTTGTCGATCGCGTTTCGTCCCAATCGCAGTTTTTGCAAAGAATTCTCCAGACCACGCCAATTATCCGGCGTGATCTTTGATATTTTGTTACCTGCAGAACAAGTGGTAACTTTTATTTAGTTTTCAGAATTGTTTCATTCCAAATGTACGATACGATGTTTTAGTAATTAATACGTAATTAAAGATTATATTAAAATAATATTATTAAGTATACTCTGGTATGTCAGAACCATATGTCGAAATTTGAAAGAGAAACAATTTTAGGTAGAAGAATTTTAGGATTTTATTTAGGATCAAGAATAATCTTTTAGTTTAATTCAATTAAGCTACGAAACTAATACAATTTCTACCATTAATTCACTCGTCCCTTTCGCTTTTCTTTCTTTCATATTTCTGATCGTGAATCAGAAATCTCAGCATCTAATTTTTACAATGCAATCTTATATCCATGTAATTCATCCTACATCCACTTAATTTCACTTTTGATTTCAAGCACGATGACAATAATTTTTCACATTTTAAGATATCAATATACATAAAGTGCTTGTTACGATTATGTTATCTACTAATGAATCGTTCCTTAGTGATTCGATGATTCATCAAAGCTGGAGTGTTTTATCAAACCACGTTATCATCCAATTTTTCAAGATGACAATAAGGATACGATGAAACTAAATTGTTACGAACTTCTCTCCTTTATTGAAACGGAATTTTACTTTCTTCCTAATGAAACCAATTCCTACCGATTAAATTTACTTATTTGAACATAAACCGTTATATTTTCTACGAATTTATAATAGAAATTTGTCAAATCCAATTATACGAATCGTTCATTTCCCGACAAGTTCGGATAAATGGAATTCTACTACGTTAAAGAAAATTCCAAAGATACCTGTCAGATCGAGAAATTGCAATTTCTGCAAATGTCTGAACGACCTGCTGGGAACCTTCTCTAGGCGATTGTAGGGTAATTCGAGCTCCCATAACGATCTCTCAAGCCCTAGGAAAGCTTCGTCCGGGATGTCGGCCAGGGGATTATGTTTGATCCGTAGATTGTACAGACCTGAGAGGTAGAGGAATGACTTTCATGTGAAACTGAACTGCCACGCATCCTATGTATATATACATATGTATATGTAACGTAACGTAATCGATGATGCAAGGAATTATTCGTGACATACGGTCATTGCCCCTCAACCCCTATTTCATTCTTCCCTTGATCAACGATCTCTTCGAAATCCCCTTTTAAGTGCATTCTAGCATACATAAGCGAGTTAATGTTAACGATGTGAGGAAATTACTTGGCATTTTATTTTTCCAAGGGATATTACTATTTTTTAAGTTTCCGTATAGGAAGAATCGCTTCTTTTTTACATTAGCGAATTACATTTTATTTGGACTTATTTGGCATTTTTTTAATTTTTCTTAAAACTTTGAATGTCGATTGGTCGTTGAAAAACAGTGAATATCTTGCGACAACATACGGAATATTTGAAAGTTGTAACAACCCAAATCGCCAGAATCTCGAATACTTCGACTCTTCCTCTTTATTATTGCATATCGAAAGTTGTATATGAGAAATTATCGTTTATTCGATGTTATTCGCGATAAAAAATTATTCTTTGTTAAACGTCACTTATATGAAATGTGCTCTTTCTTCAAAATCTTTTAATAATACGATCTCTTACAATTTTAATTCGTACGCCATCGTCGTTTGTAAATTCCTTCTTACCTGTGTTCATAAGAAACTGTGGCTGAAGAAACATCAGTCCGTTGTTCTCCAACTGCAGCATGAACACTTTGGAGGAATTTATCGGCTGAGGTATCCGCGGCATCGGCACGTTGTAACAGGTGACGATACCCAAATCCGGGATGGCTTTCGAACAAGTGCAAAGAGGGTTGAAGAAACACGGTGGATATTGGACCGGAAGCTCGTGCATCCGAACCAAGGACGCCCACATCATCATCAACAGGGTAAATATCATCAGAGCATAACCCACTTTCACCATCGTTGCCAAATGCTGTAAACCCATTTTTTATTTTACCGTCTCGTTGATTTCGATAGCTGTGAAACTTTCCTCCTTGGCTGCGTATAGCTTGGTAAATTTTCGAAATGTTTAATTAAAAATTGGTTTAATGTTTCGAATGCTCGTGGACTCTGGAGCTATGAAGTAGAAAGAGCATAAATGTATCGGATTTGATATATTTAACTCGGGTTAAATATTTATGTTTAAATATGCGTATGCAGCGGCTACAGAAAGTACCTGAGCCTAACTTTTGTAGGTTTTAGTTTTATTTTTACTTGTAAAACACACTGTCAAAGTTATAATAAACTGCGTCAGGTGGCAATAAGACGTTCCTTCTATTTAAATTTCATTCTATTGTATTGTATTTAATAGGTGTCTACAAAGTAAGTTATCTCGTTAAATAATATAATTCCACGATGACGACTTTCTCCGATTACTGCATTTTCGTCATAGATAATCGAACTTTAAGCAGTTTTTCGCAAACAAGCCAATTATTAGATACTACAACATAATCCTCTTAACTTAGCTGCACGTGGTTTATGTCGTACATTTCCTATGCATATCTATACTAACTGAAGTGAAACTTGAAAGAAATTCGCGCATTTTCTATCACTGTTTTAACGTCTGTTTAAGCTACATTTTTCAATTTTATCGAACATTTGAAACCTCGTGAGAGGTTTATTTCGAAATAGATCTTCAGGGAGATCTTTATTTCTTTGAGCGAAAGTCCGTTACCCCTTTCATTGAGCTTTAGCAAGTGAAGATTCAACGAGTATTATAAAATATAAACACATAAGATAAAAAATTGGAATAGAAGTAAAGCAAGTAAATGTAAGCCCATTTCTCGCGTATTTTTGAATATAAAGACCATTGAAATTCTAATATAATTACTCTGATATAGCAGCAACGATATTAACTTTTGCGAGCGAGTTAATAAGCAACTAGTTACGATAGCGAAAAATTAATTTGGATTGGATTTCAATGAAGTTTGACAAGATGTACGTATTTTAAGAAATTGGATTTATTTTATACCATTGTACTTTCTTTTCAAAGCGTGAGTGCCTACATGTTTATAATTATCGTTTCATGCCAGAATTCAAACGTTCTTCGATTACTTTCTAGTAGTGTACAAAAGCACATACATTTCTCCATTAACAACCAGAAATGAAACCTCGTACTTAGAATCTTATACAATGGAACAAAAAAACAATTTCATAACAATTTCTCCGATGATCGAACGAGCAATAGCTCCCCGGTAAATTAAATCGTTTAAGAAAACACTGTATTCCTGGTTGTGCAAAGGTCAAACATTTTTCGCCGAAAAGATTCACAACGTGTAAAGATCACCACTTCAATTTTTGTTTATTCAGCATTTTTATTTAACATTCTTTTCTTTATGAGCACATTAGATCCTTTATACCACACGAATCCTCTCTATTTCTATTATTTTTCTTTTTGGTCTCTTAAAACTCGAATCCATAATGTTTCACTGTCCTTTGCACATCCACGATTCGAACAATTAACAGAAATTTTACCATGCTTTCTTGGATTAAGAGGACGCTACTCGAGAATCTCTATCGGAGCTCACGATCGTGGGATCGTCGCGGATCGCTCGCGATGATCGCACTGACTATTTTGCTAGCTAAGTGGCCGCTGCCACCCCGTGTGTAATAGGGCTTCGGGGGTGCAGTCAGTTTCGGTGCTTCCCTTTACCCGATTATAAGGACGATATTCCATTAGGCGACGAATGAAAATACTCGCGCAAAACGTTAGTGAACATTCGAATTATGGCTATAGTTATTTGAGGATACGCAGGCACGTGGGGCGCAATGATAACGTCATTAATCAGATTTCACCCGGCTACTGTGTTGGTATATTTGCATCTTATCTTTCGTATAAAATTTATAATTAACCGATAGTGGTTCTAATAAAACTTATACATAATATCGCACTTTTATGATTTTCTTAAAAAATCTATGGTTAATTGAGTTTGTCTATGGTTAATTATCGGTATATATTAGAAGTTGTTACAAAAGAACAGAAGTTAGGGTTTGATCTATTTAACGTAATCAAAACGGTGCAACAATCGAGAAAGATGTTTGTAAATTTAATAAATTTACATTATAAATGTGATTTCATACTTACGTAACATTCACATTTTAGCAGTTGAGCATCGTATAATTTGTTTGTAATTGGATTTTATCTCGACACTTGTTATTAATATCAATAAAGATGTTCGGAGGTAACGTTTTATAAATAAACTTATGAATTTAATTTAAAATTAATCATGTGAATAAAAAGCAAAGACGCTTGAGGGTGCTGTAGATTAAGTCTTCTCCCTCGCTGCATCGTGTAATAATTTCGCGACTGCGACGTCTAGGGTACTCGGGCATTTTTCGTAGAATCGTCAATGCTGACGAACGCCAAAGAATATCTTACGCATATTCTAGCATCCTGAGTAAAACTGGGCGTTTTGGATAAATCGAAGCGCGTTTGTATAAACTAGAGATTATATTCCCTAGTAGTTCGTTTACAATCATCGTATCATTACGCACGCTAAATGTATAAAACTGCAAAAATTACTAGTAATCGCTTAGAATTAAAATCATATCTGTGTTCTGTTGGAACGTCATAATCTGTCAACCACTCTTTCGATAAACATTGCAGAGGGGAAAAAAGAACAAGAAATATGATAATATTACAGAAGACTATCGATTAAATATTATTTACTATATCACCCGCGATGTCGTCTGTTTTCCGGTAAAACTGCGAAACAGCTGGGTGCCAACTTCTCATCATATGCACTGGGCATTGATATAAATATATGATTACTCATTCACGTTATATAAAACAAATATACTTTTCACACGCTCGACATAGAATTTGTACCAGTAACATGTCGTAACAATAAATATTGTACGTATATATGTGCGTGTATATATAATATATACATAATATTTATACGTATATTAAAACATTCATAAAAAATATGTATCTCTTGTGTGATCGTCATTTTTTTTTTTTTTTTTTTTGGCCACATCTAAAATTCACATGGATTTACGCGCAGTTCCGTTGATTAATTCCTGAGAAGTTTTCGATTCCTTTTCAGTTACTTTCTTGTGCGACGGAATTTTCGGAAGACGTGGTGCGATCACGAGTAAAGTTAAACCGATTATATGTGGAATCAGGTATACATACCTGAAAAAGAGAAACATATTGCGTGTTATATTAGAATTTCCTTCTGATTACGTATGTATATTATAAGTAGACTGGATTTTTATGAATACGACCAAAGAAGTGGTACGTAAAAAGAAAAATGAATTTATTATTACTTACAGGTACATTTTCACACTTGGTACAAATTCCAAGAGTATAAAGCTGAATGTCATATAGGCCATTAAGACTCGCGTTGTAGTGAACGTAAGCGCATCGTATAGGAACTTCATCCCCTTGGACCCTAGGAAGTATGGTCGTATGTTACGACGAGTCTGTTTGATAGTAAAAGTTGGTCAATGATCAATTAACGATTAACAAAATATTTGTTCTTTTCAATGATTAAAAACATATAGCAAATCAAATTCGATATTATTACTAGTTTTACTTACAATGCGTGACACCATGGTAAAAAAGGCTCCATTGGCGAATGTTAAATAGTAACCGGGGTAAAAACCATGCCATAAGGCAGAAAGAGCATACGTGAACAGAAGTTTATTGTACTGTGTCCTTTCATATACAATCGACCTAAGCCACCTATTGGTTCCTTTATTCCAGTGTTCGATACTGTCCCTCATATTCAGAGACATCTGAAAAGTACAACTGTTGCATAGATTTTGATTCGTTTAGATCATACAACAATAATAAATCAATAAATTACGAAACACAATAGTACGGATCAGTAACCTTAAACTTAGATCATAACTTCTATTACGAGCTCGATCGATTCAATCTAAGTGATGTCGTCACTGCTATATAGTACGTATTAAAGATTCTATAAAAAAAAATAGTGATGTAAATTTGCTTAGAATATTTTTATTTCAAATTCAAAAATAAATCGACCGAATTAGATATACGTGTGCAAATCACATCAAGTTTTATTTATAACTAATTGATATGCCAATTTTTTCCTGGGACCTTATATAAGCATTTTTAATAATATGCTTAATGAAATTTCTATTGGCTTGGTAAACGAGAATCAACACCGCTCAATGAATACAATGAAATCGTGATGCTTCTGACATAACATACTTTGAAAAGAGAAAGACATTGCTCGCAGTCGGGTTCGTATTGCCTCGCTATATCGTAAAAGCGATTCGTTTAATCATAGGATAATGTTTCACATACCTAAACCTTGCTCGAGAAACGCTCTTTAAATTGGTGAGAACCGCATCAAAATCTGTCCAGCGGTTCTCGAGATTACCCCAAACATACCGACGCTTACCGCGATCTTTATCTGAGTATGTATAGATATATATAGATTTATCTCTAAAATAATCGTATTCATTTCGAAAAATTTACCTCAAACCCATAAACATCAACATTGGAAGCTAGATCCCATTTGGGTTCGCCATTCTTGTCATAACCGTTGAACCCAATCCCGGAATTATTGCAAATGGCATCGGCGAAGATCCACGCGTGATAGTATTTAAAGCGAACTAGCATAGTGGTGACCATCAGGAACCACATTTTATAAAACACCGTGGTATTCTCGAGGAAGTCATCGTCTGTAAATAAAGTAAAGTCTCGTCAGCGCTCTGACGTGGCGACGATAAATATTAAAGAGACAATATATGACTCGAACCTTTTAGCTTCTGAATCGGGTATGTTGGAATGAAAGTCACGAACATAGCCGCGCACAATAAGCTCACTATGACCTTTTTTATTACGACCGGTGTCGGAGACGGTTCCAGGACTATCTCGTCGTAGTGAGCGGAATTTTTATCACAGCCCTTAAAAAGAATAAAAAATATCAAAACTCCGTGTTATGATCTTTATTCCTTTTTTTCTTTTTTTGTCGCTGTTGTTATCGAGAGCGTATAAACACAAAAAAAAAAGGATGATTGAACAAAACTCTAACCGTCAAAGCTCTTGCTCCAGTTAGATTACGTCCATGAATAAAATCGATGTAATCACGATAAAATATCACCGGCCCAGCCATCAACGCTTGAAAATGGAAGACGTAGCTGAAGTACTCTAACGTCGTCGGCATCTTTCTAAAATAAGCCATGCATATAACAGGTTGGGTTTGACCACAGACAGCAAAGGAAATAAAATGATAAATGTAGGAATTATCCGGTGCGCAAACGATATCATCATTTGAATAGATATGTGATTCAGCTATGTTGATGCGTATGTAGTGTGGAAGATGTGTTCTTCTGGGTGTGTTGCGTTGCATATTATATAATTAATGTTGTGGAATAAACGACCGGTTAACGAAGACGTCAACTCACTTCACGGCTTGATAACGTTGCGTTGGCGTGAGTTCCTCTTCACGTCGCGTTAACCCATCATGTATGCTGTACGCAAGGCTGGTCACTTTCTGCGTTATCACCATAAGTGGCCCTGAAATGTACACGATGTAACGAGATCTTTATATAGAAATACATATTTTTTATAAACCACGTACGTTCCTGTGGTATATTCCTGTTATACGTTATATATTTACTGAGACATAATTTTTATATAAAGCGTAATTCCTATATTACGATAAGTTACAAAGTAAAAGTAAAATTAGAAAAGGAAAATTTAACAAGTAACATTAAATTAACCAGCGAGGTTGTTATTATTCGTTGTAAACATTCTAATTGGTTGGTTGTAAATTTTCTAATAATCGTACGATAGCGTTCGTACGATAGAAACAATACAATGTACGAATTAGAAAACAATTTGATCATACAAAACAAGAATACAATGCGACATTTACGATAACTTAAAAGTTACGGTATATGTCAAGGAACTTAAATAATATCTTTTGCACAATCGCGTAGCTAATAATTCTTTAATATACATAACTTTTGATCAGTAACACGTCGAATGACACAAGTCAGCGTAACTAAATTATTCGCTTAGCAAAACATGCGATAAATATACTGTAACTCTTGTATTCGACAACATATCAATAAGAAAAAGATATTAATTATTTAGCGAAGGTGACGCACGTGTCTGCTTACCAGTGATATCGAGTGTGTACGAGCCATAATTGTACATCTGTCGATGGTAATGCACGCAAGATAAGTAGAGCATCGCCGTTGTTAACACAACTCTGAAACGTATTACCAAGATGAGTTGTTAAGTTCAAAGAACAATCATTGACCGTGATAATGAGAGTAAACGTGGAAACACTTTGGCCTTTAACATTTAACGACTATTTATAACTTGTAATAAAAATTATCTTATTATATCTTATTATTATATACAAGTAACGATGTTCCTATTTTTGTAGTTGTGTTAATAAACGTTTCGGTTTTTCATAAAACATGCGCAGTTTACTAATCACTAGTTGAAATTAAAATTTATGAGTAGTTCTATATCTAGTGATCTATATCTAGAGTTTTAAAGAACAAGAAAAATACATTTAAATGTTGTATTATATAAAAAGTAAGAAGTAAATTATTCGATGGTAGAACTAGTCGAATTTACAAGAGATTATTTTTTTATGTATAAAGTATATAATAAGTAGAGTATTTTTTTTATACAAATCATAGGATATGATACTAAACGATTCGACGCTTGTTCTGTTTGAAATCGCTTAACTGTTTCTCTTGAACAATAGAACTTCTCATAATAAAATTAGTTAAATTATTAGGTATTTCTTTATTTATAGGCTCGTCACTGTGATACATGGTAAGAGAGATATATAAATTTTTAGATAAATTTCGATATAAATATAGGTTCGTAATTATTGTTCAAACTACAAAGAGTATAATAAAAAGATGTTTTTGGATTTTTATTATCTATGAAGTATTATTACGAGAAATTATAAATTTTGTAAAGGCACATTTATGTTTCCATTGTGTTAGTTTTATTACGCGATACAAAAAGATTTGAAATTTATTCTGAGAAATTTATTATTTCTGGAAAGAAATTGCACCGTATTTACATGCTTTAAATTGATAACGTGTAAAACGGGACAGAAACTTGTATTTGTAGAATACTTACGTTTCTAGTCGATATTTTATAGTGTTCAAAAGACAAGCGAGGGAATTCTAAGTAAACCGTAGAAAATAAATGTTCACAGTAAATCTTACACTTTGCTAAATCACATATTTCAACATAATTCACATATTTTCGTGGTTAGTGGGATAATTTTTCAAGAAAAATATTTTTCATCGGGGAATAGTACTTTATCAAGCTGCGCAAAGCTTTCATAGGATATGAAATCTATAGTGACTAATGAAACGAATCGATGTGCCCCATAGTTATAATTATAATGAAAATATCGATGTAAATAACTTGCCTCTGTATATTACGAGGATTTTGTGTGCGCATTGCTATGTAACATAAGGCTGGGAGGCCTGCAAGGTGAATCGCCTGCCTGAAAAGATACGAGTTTTCTTTTTTAATGAAGCAAGGTGGTTAAATATAGAGGGGGTTCTCAGGATGCTACAAACATTCTTTTCCGTTTATCTTTTTTTTCTTTTTTCTTTTTAGTCTCATGCACTAATCTATACAGTTAATTCTATTGTACAGGATATGTCCACTTTTAATTAATATAATAAATGTATTTTATAATGTTTTCTAAATAAAGACTTATTTCAAGCGAAGATCATTTTAACGTACGTATCTTTAACATAGCATATAATTATTAGATCGTGAATTTTCATGCACTTATGCAAAATTCAAACAGGAAGATATATAAAATGTATTCAAAATTGAGTTCTTGTTATAATTTTTAATAGGTGGAACAGATTTCTATTGGAATTTTATTTCTGCGGTTGATAGTTCATAGAAGAATAAATTTGTATAAAAATCCTCAGTCTAGTTATTTTCATATAATATGTTTATAATATGTATAAAGATCCAGATATTATAATTAGAATGCTGGAAGAAAATCACACAATGTCCGAGGAAACAATTACTTGTAATCATTCAGATATAAATATCTCGACACTTCTTCGAATCGTATATTTAACAAAAAATCATTCCTATATCGAATTTTTCCATATAGATGGGTAATTATTTTGATTTCTCTAAATTTAATACATAGAATCGCTACTGTTCGTACTATGAGAAGGTATTACATCTAACTTAAGATAAGTATCAATGAATAAAGTTTCTAATGTATCAATTAATCATGGGACATCTTGTACAATAGCATGAGTGTATAAAATGGCCTTTTTGCACAACGCTATCATGCTTATCAGAGATACGACACTTTTCTCAACTAATTGATTTCTCTTTATTTACGTAGATCTGTTTACCTGCCGAAGCAGAAATATCCAAGCGCAAGGCCGATGACGAGACCAAATACATGTCTGGTGGCTGCTGTCACGGCAACTGGACTAAGAAACGTTCTCAAAAACCCAGCCAATATCAGTGCTGTGAACTGTGTTAGTAGAAAATTCATCTGCACATAATCAAGAAAATGCATGTGTTACGATATTAGCCGATGTAACCTCGTCTTGAAAAAAAAAAAAAAAAAAATTAGATATTAACACTTCGTAGGCAAACTGGATTCATTTTTATCGTTTTGCGCTTACAACGAATCTCGTAAGAATTCTAGAATACTTATCGATATCGCGACTAAGTTATACAGTTCCTTGTTGCGTTAAATATTTGAAGTTTGTTACAAGAGAGATGAAAATTCACAAGAAAGAAACTCAAGCGTGAAATTTCACAAAATTTTGCTCGATGATTCAGTTTGCCTAACATCGTCTTATTGCCAAATTTTAATGTGATGTTCGGATTTCAATTCAACTATCCAAGCTTCAAGATAATTGCCAGTTTCAATACAACGTTCTTAATTATCTAATAACACGTTAGTTGAAATTTATTCCACCTCCTGCTGCAGAAAGATCACAGTTATTACGTTCAATCATTCCTTCAAACGTCAAATGTTATTGCACAAGAAACAGGCATTCGATTTCTGTCAAACAAGACTTTAATATTGCGATAGTTTCTCGAACAATGTAACGTAAAACATAGCTTGGAATTTCATTCATACGTGATTATAACATTTTGTCATAATTTTAAAGATTCCAAAAGATCTACTTATCCAACAAATTTCTTCAACACAATAAAACAGGAAATAAGAAATATACTCAAGTTCTATTAAGCTCGATTTACTCGACTACATTTGAAGGATCGGGAAAATAACTTAACTCTTTACCAACATAAATTTATCTCATTTACAGAACAGCAAAAACTCTTCAAATTCTTCGATCAATAAAATTTCCTAAGCGCTAAAGTCTATAAGAATGAACGTACATACATGTAGTAACTGATGGATTCTTAGAGTAAGGACAAGTAGTGATGGTAGGTTCAAAGTTTAATGTATTTTAAGAAGTGATATTCAACAACAAAAGGACCGACTATAATATCGTCGTACGTCGATTCACACTCTGCTTCTCAACTGACTCTCTGGCCGTTGTAGCATTCTTTTGTCTTTTGCTAGGCCCAACGCTTTTGCTAGGCGGACGCTCGTAGCCAGGGTCACGTAGGCCTTTTCGGCGAAGCTATTTATTTGAAGGACCCGATTGTAACGCATTGATGGAGCCGACAGCGCCTCGGCTCCCGCGACATTGTCTATAGTTGGCTCGACGTTTCTTAGGCCCTTCTCCCCGATACTACACTCGGCCATCCTGCAGTAACATGTGCCCTCAGATGTTGTGTTCATTCTCGCCATCGTCGGATGCGTCATCTTCGACGTTCAGGGCTCAAGGCTTCATGAAATTGGCAGTCGTTGAGGTATGCGCGAGTCCCTCATGCTCCCCTACTTTCTCCACGGTGTAGATCCCCGAACCTGAAGTCTATCTCCTTTTTCAACAAATCGGTTAAGGGTTTGGCAATCTTCGCGTAACCTCTAATGAATTTTCGGAAATATCCCGTAAGTCCCACGAAACTCTGGACTTTTCTAACCGATGTTGGCTTGGGAAAGTTTGCAACGGCCTTGGTTTTATGAGCGGACGGCTTTACGGTGTTTCCCGAGACTATGTGTCCCAAATACTCGATTTCCCTCTGCATAAAACGACATTTCTTCCAATTTATGACTAGCCCATACTACCCAGTTAATTCTACGACCATTTGCAAGCGTTCCCATGCCTCCTCTAAATTCTTTGCAAGGACAATGATATTGTCCATGTACACGATGACAATATCTTTGTCCATCAGTTCTTTGTAGATCTTCGATATATACTTTTGGAAGACAATAGGGGAAATTTTCAGACCAAACGGCAACTTCAGAAATTCGTATTGCCCCGTTGGCGTAACAAAAGAGATATACTTCTGGCCATCTTTGTCTAGACTTACGTGGAAAAACCTATTTTTTAGATCTATCGTCGTAAAAAGCTGGGCGCCCTGCAACGCGTCTAAAACGTCTTCAATTAAAGGCAACGGAAAATGTGGACACTCAATGAGTTCGTTAAGCTCACGAAAATCGACGCAAACCCTGATGGAGCCATCTTTCTTTCGGACTACCACTATCGGACTCGCATACTCCGAGTCTGACGATTTAATGACACCCTCGTTTGTCCACGCTTCTGTCACGACCGGCATACTTCAAATCCGACGGACTGACGATAGAGATAAAGATGTGGCGGCACTCGACGACAATGTATATCGCTAAAGAGCCTAATGAACCATCAACAACCCCA
>NT_176468.1:1366528-1368717 GCF_000188095.3 Bombus impatiens
AAAGTTTGCAACGGCCTTGGTTTTATGAGCGGACGGCTTTACGGTGTTTCCCGAGACTATGTGTCCCAAATACTCGATTTCCCTCTGCATAAAACGACATTTCTTCCAATTTATGACTAGCCCATACTGCTCAGTTAATTCTACGACCATTTGCAAGTGTTCCCATGCCTCCTCTAAATTCTTCGCAAGGATAATGATATCGTCCATGTACACGATGACAATACCCTTGTCCATCAGTTCTTTGTAGATCTTCGATATATACCTTTGGAAGACAATAGGGGAAATTTTCAGACCAAACGGCAACTTCAGAAATTCGTATTGCCCCGTTGGCGTAACAAAAGAGATATACTTCTGGCCATCTTTGTCTAGACTTACGTGGAAAAACCTATTTTTTAGATCTATCGTCGTAAAAAGCTGGGCGCCCTGCAACGCGTCTAAAACGTCTTCAATTAAAGGCAACGGAAAATGTGGACACTCAATGAGTTCGTTAAGCTCACGAAAATCGACGCAAACCCTGATGGAGCCATCTTTCTTTCGGACTACCACTATCGGACTCGCATACTCCGAGTCTGATGGTTTGATGACGCCCTCGTTTGTCCACGCTTCCATCAGATCGTCCACCTCCTTTCTTTCCGACGGCGCCAGTCTTCGCGGTCTTCGTGCTACGGGTTTGTCGCTTTTCAGAACTATTTTTGCGGTTATCCCGACGTCTCGCCTCTTCTCCGGCCTATACCCTTTAATGATATCGCGAATGGCTTCACGGTAATGAGGTTCTCGTACATGCGACAAGTCTATCTCGTCGGTTTGTTCTATCGCGTTTACCCTCAGTACATCCGGCGCGTCCTCGTGACCGTCGGTCTGACCGTCGAGTCGTAAAAAGGTCACCTCGCCCTGTTTGACTCGCAACTCTACCTGGTCTAAGAAATCAGTACCTAACAGCAGGCTGTGTCTTGTCATTACCTTATTCGAGATAGGGATAGGGTGCAGGGTGACAGTAAAATCGTACCCGTCGACCGTCATTACCTTTGTAAACTCGCCTCAGGTACTATTGCCAGCGGAACAAACCATCAAACCTAAGTTTGCAGTTTCCCAGAGGTGGTGATCCTAACCTGGCATACTCATCCGGTCGTATAAACGTGAGGTCACTACCTTAGGCCCTTTTCCCCGATACTACATACATATTGCGCACTATGATTATAATTGCAAAAATCCTATTCTCAGAGAACCGAATCACTCTGAAAATGAGAAAATTTGTAGAATTCTTTAAGATTCTTCGCTTAACGCTGTTTTATTTTTCCTTTTTGAATTCCTGTGGTACTTCCCATTAAATGAGTCTTTTAAAAGGCAAACTCTGCGTGTCGTTTTCTTAAGTTCATTAGTCAGAAACACGATTAATATCCAACTTCTAAAAGATAAATGACTTACACCATACGTTCGTAGTTTGCATAATTGCAAGGTAAATTTTCAGAAACAGCGCTCCTAACATTATTAGTTTTCTCTGTTTTGTGGTTTTCAAATCGATCAATGCGACTTCCCAGTGACGCAAATTTAATTAGCAAACTAACGTGTAATTACGTTTGCAGATAATTCTTTACATTTGCAAAGATATAATTGAATTGCGTCACTTACAAAACAAAGATATAAACTGCCTCAAACATTAAGACTTCGGTGACAAACTGACGAATGACAGAAATGATCAACGGACTATGGATGCATTTTTCTTTCCTTATCCGGAATTGGTTATTTTCTGAGTCAGTCCTCACGGGGAAGAACTGGAATACCCTGTGGTATGTAATGAAAGATATGTCTTGAGAAATCATACTCGGGCCAAGATAAACCGTTATGTCAATCCTATAGACCAATTGTCACAACATTCATGTTTCACACATGTAGATTAGAATTTTAAAAGTAGTAATCGCAAAACGTGGAAATTCTGAGTAACACTTTGGTCCCACGAGCTTCTGCAGATCGTAAAGAGCAACAGAATGTGTATTGTACTCGTACAAACTACGAAGGTCGCGTATGAAAGAGAATACGCTAGCCTACATCGTCTCTATTGTTCTTCGGTGTTTATAATGCGTAGTACTCATAGGATAAAGCACAATTTTGAAAAAAAGAAAAAAAAGCACTGTAAATTACGTAGGTAGAGCGTTATGTTTGAAGAACCATATATTACAATCTACATTTGA
>NT_176469.1:0-677 GCF_000188095.3 Bombus impatiens
AACGTCGTCCCATATAATGTAATACGTTATAATGTCATCCCATATAAGGTATTGCGTTATAACATCATACCATATAACGTAACACGTTATAACGTCATACAATATAACGTAATACGTTATGACGTTATGCCATATAACGTAATACGTTATAACGTCGTCCAATATAACGTAATACGTTATAACGTCATACAATATAACGTAATACGTTATCACGACATCCCATATAACGTTATACGTTATAGCGTCATACCATATAACGCAATACGTTATAACTATATACCATATAACGTAATACTTTATAACGTCATAAAAACGTCATACAATATAACGTAATACGTTATAACGTCATCCCATATAGCGTAACACGTTATAACGTCGTCCCATACAACCTGATACGTTATAACGACTTCCCATGTAACGTAATGCGTTATAACGTTATGCCATATAACGTAGTACGTTAGAACGTCGTCCCATAATACGTAATACGTCATAACGTCGTCCCATATAACGCAATACGTTATAACGGCATACCATATAATGCAATACGTTATGACCTCATCCCATATATCGTAATAAGTTATAACGTCGTCCCATGTAACGTAATATGTTATAACGTCATCGCATATAACGTAATACTCTATAACGTCGTCCCATATAACGTAATACGTTATAACGTC
>NT_176470.1:0-232 GCF_000188095.3 Bombus impatiens
TGCTTGAGCCGGATTCTTGGGTAGTGCTACTTGCTGGTCCTTCTGTGCTGTCTGAGGATGATCCCTTTGTGCTAGTGGTACTTGGCGCTTCCGTGCTGCTTGAGCTGGATTCTTGGGTAGTTCTACTTGCTGGTCCTTCTGTGGTGTCTGAGGATGATTCCTTTGTACTAGTGGAACTTGGACCTCCTGTGGGGCCTGAGCTGGATTCTTGGGTAGTGCTACTGGCTGGGGG
>NT_176470.1:1675-2951 GCF_000188095.3 Bombus impatiens
GCTGGATTCTTGGGTAGTGCTAATCGTAGGTTGTTCTGTGCTGCTGGAGGATGATTCCTTTGTACTCGTAGTGCTTGGACCTTCTGTGCTGCTTGAGCTGGAGTCCTGCGTAGTGCTACTTGCTGATCCTTCTGTGCTGCTTGAGCTAGATTCTTGGGTACTGGTAAGAACTGGTCCTTCTGTGGTGCTAGAACTCGATTGTGGGATAGTGCTAATAGCAGGTTCTGTGCTACTGGAGGATGATTCCTTTGTACTAGTTGTACTTGGACCTTCTGTGTTGCTTGAGCCGGATTCTTGAGTAGTGCTACTTGCTGGTCCTTCTGTGGTGTCTGAGGATGATTCCTTTGTACTAGTGGAACTTGGACCTCCTGTGGGGCCTGAGCTGGATTCTTGGGTAGTGCTACTAGCGGGTTCTTCTGTACTGGTTGAGGATGATTCCTTTGTGCTAGTAGTATTTGGAGCTTCTGTGCTGCTTGGGCTGGATTCTTGGGTAGTGCTAATCGTAGGTTGTTCTGTGCTGCTGGAGGATGATTCCTTTGTACTCGTAGTGCTTGGACCTTGTGTGCTGCTTGAGCTGGATTCTTGGGTAGTGCTACTCGCTGATCCTCCTGTGCTGCTTGAGCTAGATTCCTGGGTGGTGGCAACAGTTGGTCCTTCTGTGGTGTCTGAGGATGACCACTTTGTGCTAGTAGTACTTGGTGCTTCCGTGCGGCTTGAGCTGGATTCTTGGGTAGTGCTAATCGTAGGTTGTTCTGTGCTGCTGGAGGATGATTCCTTTGTACTCGTAGTGCTTGGACCTTCTGTGCTGCTTGAGCTGGAGTCCTGCGTAGTGCTACTTGCTGATCCTTCTGTGCTGCTTGAGCTAGATTCTTGGGTACTGGTAAGAACTGGTCCTTCTGTGGTGCTAGAACTCGATTGTGGGATAGTGCTAATAGCAGGTTCTGTGCTACTGGAGGATGATTCCTTTGTACTAGTTGTACTTGGACCTTCTGTGTTGCTTGAGCCGGATTCTTGGGTAGTGCTACTTGCTGGTCCTTCTGTGGTGTCTGAGGATGTTTCCTTTGTACTAGTAGAACTTGGACCTCCTGTGGGGCCTGAGCTGGATTCTTGGGTAGTGCTACTAGCGGGTTCTTCTGTACTGGTTGAGGATGATTCCTTTGTGCTAGTAGTATTTGGAGCTTCTGTGCTGCTTGGGCTGGATTCTTGGGTAGTGCTAATCGTAGGTTGTTCTGTGCTGCTGGAGGATGATTCCTTTGTACTCGTAGTGCTTGGACCT
>NT_176470.1:3290-23334 GCF_000188095.3 Bombus impatiens
GAACTTGGACCTCCTGTGGGGCCTGAGCTGGATTCTTGGGTAGTGCTACTAGCGGGTTCTTCTGTACTGGTTGAGGATGATTCCTTTGTACTAGTAGTACTTGGACCTCTTGTGCTGCTTGAGCTGGATTCTTGGGTAGTGCTACTTGCTGGTCCTTCTGTGCTGCTTACGGTAGATTCTTGGCCAGTGCTACTTGCTGGTCCTTCTGTGCTACCTGTGGTAGATTTTTGTGTAGTGCTGCCAGCTGACCCTTCTGTAGTGCTTGAGGTTGATTTTTCAGTTGCACTACTAGCTGGTTTTTTTGTGTTTCTGGAAGTCGATTCTTGCGTGGTACTACTAGTTGGTACTTTCGTAGTTACAGTTGTTTTGTCTGATGTATGCGGTGCGCGTGTACCATGTGATGGTGTCGAGCGTTGTGTTGTCGAAGTTTGAGGCTCATCATTGTTGCATTTTTTAATCTTTTTGAGGATTTTTTCAAGTTTTTCCAAAAGAGATAGTTGAAGCTTTGTTACTTTGCAGTCTGATAGTGTATGTTTCAATGTTGACATATGTTTAATCTTTTGGGTGGCTTCTTGTGTAATCTTCGGAAGTTCCTTGTTCGAAAGGTGCGTTACTTCCATCAGTCCCTATTATGGTTGTATGGGATAAAAATAAAATTTCTATTATATTAATTTGTAGTGGTTTTAATATCTTGCTAATTGTGATCATTTTTATGATTGTTACGAGGAATTAAATGTCGTTCATTTAAACTATAGAATGTTATTTATAGATAATATCTGTATATAGTATATATTTTTGTATATCGTTTTACGCATTACTACGTTAAAAATATTTGTCGTTTATTCTGAATAAAATATATTTGTGCATAATTTTACTTTTTATTCCAGAAACGGTATTATTTATTGTAGAAACGTATTAAGTACTTACGTTATCTAAACATGCAATTGCATTAATGATCTCTAAGTTGGATACGACACATTGTGCAGTTTCGTTAACAATATCTTCAGTCTTAGTCTGGAAGTTTTCAGAAGCTCGAACTATTTTCTCTTCCACTTCTATCGCTTCATCCATGTAGTTTGAAACACATTTATTAACCGAATTTAAGATCTTGTCACGTATTTTCTTCAAGTCCTTTGCGATAGCTGTGCACTGGTCGTTATTATTTCTATGTGCTTTTTTTTTTAAAATTTTCATTTCATGTGCCACCTAGACGCACAAAGCGAAAAGACATTGTAACACAGAGAAACTTGTGTCATAATTTAATTATTCATTACATATGTACATATATAATATAATATAATATATTATGTAACATAGCACACATATATCTATCTTTTCTATTTTTTCCATTTCGAAGCTATAGTTTGTTCTAGTTGTGTGAGGCACCCTGTATATATTTGAATCGTAATATCCAATTACCCATATGTATTACTCGTGGAATGACTTAAATGTATTTTTCAAATCTTGAAATGATTACTGCTAGGAATGTACAATATTACACACTTACATTCTTCAATATGTCATTGACTTTATATTTCGCATTCCTCTTTATTTCTTTGCTGTTTTCTCTTATTTGCTTCAGATAAAAATTAGCTTCCTCTTTATGATGCTTTAAGACTACCTTTGCGTCTTGAACGATGCCTTTTATTTTTACCATAACTCTTTCTTCGTGTTTATGTATTCTGCTCGCTGGATCGAGGAATCCTGGTAACCCAGGAAAGGCACTACCCTAAAATAAAACAAAAATAGATTTTTTGATAAGTTAGGTGGTGTCGTCGCTCGGAAATGTCTATCCGTAGGTAACTTGTTTTTAGAAACATCATGTAAGATGTAAATAAGAAGGAAATAAGAAGGAAAGATCAAATTATTTTGAAAAATATTAGCAAAAAGGAAAGAGATTCCGAGTTAAATCGGAACTTGAGAAAAATTCACTTACATACGCAGCTATAACGAAGAAACAGAGTACAATTGGGAATTTCGCCATTTTTGACCCCTTCAAACACGACGAATTTGAGACAATGCCAAGATATTGCGTTTCTCATTTATATAAGCTGTAGAGTTCGTAAAAAATAATTTATCCGCCAAAAAACACACGTAGCTTTCGACACTTGTGTCAATGTACAAACATAGCTAATTAAAATGATACGGCATGTAATTGACATATTATCGACGAATAATTTAACTTTTATGTCAACTACGCTATATATAATCAAATTGATCGAACGTAACGTACACGTTTCATTTTCTCCTTTAATCTTTTGATAAAGAAAGGTACTGCGGTTATTTATATATGATTGGAAACATTCGATCCAGCAATTTGACATTTTTGTCAAAATATTTTTTTGCCGTTTAGAGCTGCAATTTGTGCAAATAACATTGTACAATTTCGCTTTATTTTGTCAGAGATTGGTCAAATGATTACGCGATTTTATGTAGCGTCGAAATATATGATTTAAATAATTTCTCGTATTAAAATGTATATCCCTGTTAGCGGAGATCTTTTGTAATCTGCTCGTATAGCGTTTCTGATAACGTGTTGTTCGTTTCGTATTGTGCAAATTTATTTAAACAGATTTATTTGAATAAAGATTTATCGAGAAAGAAATTGAAGATTGTTAGAAAAGGAAAGAAGGAGTAACTTTGGAAAATTTGATATTTGCTTGACGTTACGGAATATTGTTTAAATGGCATTGATCGGTAGAGGAGGCGTTTTCGTAGCATCGTAATTCGAGTAACGATTTAAGTATCGAATCGTTTTGTATCTTCCGTATTTTACTATTTACGTTACTAACATTCATTTTTATATTTCTTTTCCTCGGGTATACTTTACGTATCTTTGTCGGTCTAACATACGTAGCAAAGTATAGTTACCAAGTAGAAAAAAATTGCAATTTTATATATCAATTAATTCGGTAAATCGAGGCAGCACAAAGGCGATTTCTTCGATTAACCTTCCATTAAATGTCTAATACGAAACTACCTTTTGTTGCAAGCAACATCTACATGTTAGGATCGAACGTTTCGCCGTTACGATCGACTTTCTACGAGCGACATGTTTGATCGTATGAGTGCGTACACGAGTAGCTGCAGACACGTAAAATTTCACCCCAATAAAACGTTCCCATAGAGTACGACGCGCAGGGTGTCGTGGGAACCGTTTCACTCGATGTAAAGCACCGTGCACATTTTTATGGGGCGCGTAGACGTAACCAAGTAGCTTGGGGATTCCTTTGTAATATAACGAATCGACGATTCTTCTCGTCTCAGCTATCGACCGATTTTCCCCTGTATGAGTATCTTGCCTCGGTCGATCGTACAATTTAGATGCGACAAATGACGTAAACGCCGAAGAAGAAAAACCAAATGATGCAAAATACAAAGTAATTTTTTGCCGAAGAAGGATGTCAATTTCATTCTGTGCCACTTATCTTTCTTCTATTTCTGTAAAAATTACAAGCGTCTGCGGTACAGAGGCTTTGAACGATAAACAGCCTAAATACGAAAATTAATCCTCCTCGCTTGTAACATCGAGTCAACGATTTTTCAAACGAAAATGCGGCAGAATTTATGAAACGATATAATACAAGAGCACGAACTGTTCGACTCTCTTACGTTCCTCGTACGTTACAGATCAATTTATAGAAAATATTTCAAATTAATGATTTTATCTCTTCGAAAAAGATAAAGAGAGAAGAGACGGAATGTTTCGATTAACCTAATACACGTATTTTTCTTTGCCTGAATTTGTTTGCTCGATCAATAATCCAATATTTGATAGAAATATACGTAAATGTATCAGTTAATGTTTGTATTCATTCAAGCGAGCAGTGGGAATAGTTTTCGAGTAAACAGGAACAGGTCACGTACGTATGTACAACTCGAAAGAACTTAACGTTTAAACGTTAGTCCCTCGAATGTCAAGTTTTCGTCCTTTGGGTTTAATATTTGGAAAATCAGTTCTATTAGATGAAAACGTAACAATCAAAGTTACTTTAATAATAAAATAAAAAAAAATAAAATTAATCGATTGTTCTCAATCTTATACAGGGTGGTTGGTAACTGGTGGTACAAGGGGTAAGGGGGTGATTCTACGCGAAAAAAGAAGTCGAAAATATAGAATACAATTTTTTTTTCTTTTTTTTTTATAATTTTTCCGATCTACTACCGAGCGAAAATTCAAAGTCGATTTTCTCGAAAACAGAGCCTCGAACGAAAAATTTTTATTCTATATTTTCGACTTCTTTTTTCGCGTAGAATCACCCCCTTACCCCTTGTACCACCAGTTACCAACCACCCTGTATAAGATTGAGAACAATCGATTAATTTTATTTTTTTTTATTTTATTATTAAAGTAACTTTGATTGTTACGTTTTCATCTAATAGAACTGATTTTCCAAATATTAAACCCAAAGGACGAAAACTTGACATTCGAGGGACTAACGTTTAAACGTTAAGTTCTTTCGAGTTGTACATACGTACGTGACCTGTTCCTGTTTACTCGAAAACTATTTATCTCGATATATTTGTTATTAATATATGTAGAATATCTGTAAAAAGAATTTTTTCTAATAAAATTTCCAAATAATCGTCATGTTTCTTTACGTTCTATTTGAAGAAGAACGTAACTGACATTTCTTAAATTTGCATATATAAAAATTACACAATCACGTGATTCTGATTACATTAAATGTTTCGCAATGTTTCCTTAATGCTATCAGTTGATATAATATTTGTTATTTTATTGATTAAACGTGGAAATTAGCATAAACGTGTGTTTCATTTTGCGAACGAGCACGTTTATGATATATTGTTACTTGATAATCGAGGGGGTTCGAAGGAAAAGTAAATTTTAAATGTTAAAACACGTTGTTAACTCTACTCATAAAACTGTAACAATTCGTAACAAAATTCCGATTATAAAGTTACATGTAACTATCGCTGTTACGTTATAATCGATCTAAAATTAATTTATAAAACAAACACGATATATTTTATGTTGCAGATAAATCCTCTTCAATCTGCGTCGAATACAAATACTTTTCGGTGAGTGCTTAAATACAATCTTTTTTATTCGATAGTTCGTTTACGAAAGTACAACGTGCAAAGCGAATTACTTTAAAAATATAGAAATATTTTCCATAATAAATGTTCAATCTTTGCGTATAACACGTCTTTCCTGTTTTTTATCACATTCGATGGAAGATCTAATGCCAATTAACGTGTAACCTAATGCGACATTTAATATAAAACCTACTGTAAAACCTAGTTAGCGTAAGCTTTATCATTAACCGTAACCGAACCATGCAATCTCATCCCTCGTAAGCGTAGAATCGGACGCATATGTCACGTTCTTAGAACTGTTTTTGTTTTTTAGAGGAAATCACTTTGAGAAACTAGATTTCTAACATCTGTTCTCGTATTCGCTTCCTGAACATACGAACATCGATGCCACGTGCTTCCTACGTGTCGTATAATGAATTTGAATTTAACCGAATTTAACCGAAGATGAATTTAAAAAACGGAATGAAAATATTTATTGCGAGATTGGCCATGGAAAATACTGGGCAAATATTTTCAATACAACTACTTGCTGTTTAGAAGAATAGGAAGAGATATTTAATGAAATTAATGTATTCCAATAAATCTACCAATATAAATCTATGATATAGTTAGTAGCAGATACCGCTGAAATCGAACGAATATCAAAGCTCAGTGCGCATCGCAGCACATGTTAGGTTTTGTACCTGTCGGCTCGATGTTCATGGGAATATACCGGCATGTGGTTTTTATCTGTGGCCATATGGCGTATCGGAAAATGCACGTGCGAAAGAATAGAGACAGAAATCCCGAGCAGAACACTGTCTTTTAATGCTGTCACAATTTCGCGCAACACCACGACGAACGACCGACGATCAAATCTACGAACTGCTGGTAAAAGTTTAAAACGCGTCTCGTACTTGAAATTAAAAATTTCGTGAAAGCAGAAGAAACTATTTCGAGGTAACGATAGAAATCACTACGCTGAAAACTGATTTTAATTTTCCCGTTGAACGAGTCACGTTGAGATCGACGGAGCTCTCCGGATCGACTCCGGATCGATCACTTTCGTCTTTACTGCTATTCCCTTTCGCGACTCAACGATGCCTTTAACGCGGCAACGAAGAAAACATCTAAAGGGAAAATACAAACGCTTCTCGTTCTCTGTCTCTATTTGGGCGATTAACAAATATCGGATATAGCGACGCACCGAAGAAATACGCGATTACATAGACAAAAATTGTTCTTATTCGAACCACCTTTCTCCTTAGTACGAGTAATCGCTTAATTTCGATGCCTCGGAATGAGTGACACTTTCTTAAAGATACTCGCGAGACGTTTAACGTTTGACTTCTTGATGGAAATTTATACTTTATCACGATGCTCGTCTTACCGATATCGATCGTGCTACTCAACGATAACGTCTAATCGTTTCTCGATAGATCTTTTTCTTCGGGGTGGGGAAAAAAACGGGGTTTTAACTTTATCTTTTTGAAATTAATACGATATATTTGCAGCGTCTAATCATTGTTTTTTTTTTTCTTTTTTCAAAACTTCACTCGTTATATTCACCGTAAATAAGCTTTTTTACCTCGCGTACGTTTGTATACCTCCATGACGCGTGAATTTACCATACAAAATTTGTTTATTTACGCTTGTTAGCAAAGCGCTGCTTTCGTGAATACGAATTCAACATTGTGTTAGCGAAATACAGCTTTCGCGAATATGAATTCTAATTTAGCTACTTTCTTTTAATATCATCGTGTTCGTTACGCGTTGTAAAAATATTTCTTTTTCATTTCCGGCCAGCGTAAAGGGCATTCTATCAGAAACTCTGCTCTTTATTTTTTCACCTATAGCTCTTTAATAAATTACTTTTTAAATCAACGTTTGCGATTTTTCCAATTTTTGCTTTACTTTATTTATACCAAATATTTATATACTTCGTTAAAAGCATCTGTCGTTCCATGTTATCGAGATCGACGTCAAACTGCTGTTTAGCCACTTGTCACATCCTTCTCGAAAAGATAGTTTTCTAAAAAGTTATTCCGTAAATCAATATCCAATCTCCGATTGTTTCCTTTTACGCGTCGAAAATTTCATTGTAATTCTCCAATACGAATTTAAGAAACAATTTACTGCTTTCCACTTACGTAAAGACATTGTCAGCGATTTCTCCGCGATAAAATCGTTCTCTCGTAAATCGTTCCTGAAGCGAGACGTTAGCTTGCTACTTATCCATTTCCATGGTCGATCCACTCGTTACTCTTCGAAAAGAGAACAAGAAACGTTCTAGCTCTGTCACGACACTCGTACATAATGTAAAACGAAACGTACTAACGGAACAAGTACTCTCAAATTTTGTCAAATATTTTGCTCCAATTTCATATCGTTATTCTTCGATTAACTTAAAACATACAACTCGGAAGAAGCTACCGATATTTTACATTCCGTTTAGATACCATTTTCTAAAAATACACGCCTAACAACACTCCGTACGTGGTAAACCACATCATCGATAAAGCGTCAAGCTCCACGTTCTCTATATTCTTATCTCAAATACGATTCTTCTTACGGATCGTCTGATGTACTTCATCGGTTCTTTCCCGCTCATCCGTGAACTATCCACGTGCCTTTCTTACATACGTGATCTCTCTCTCTCTCTCTCTTTCTCTCTCTCATTCACTCTCTCACTCACTCGCCAACCCCTCCCCCTTCCTCTAATTTACTCGAACGCGTACTATAACATCGACTAGAAAAAGCAAACCCTCTCGCCAGTTCACCTTCGTGCAACCGCAAGTGCGCTTTCTTCTTTTCTTCCCTCCTTCTTCTAGGCAGCGTCCTCTCGTTTCCTTCGCCTCTGGTGCCGCTCCTTTCTTCGTGCACCTGTGCTCACGCACGTCGCCGCGATATACACCGTGCTGCAATCGTACCGTGCTGGAACGCGTGTACGCACGTGAAAAGGTCGACGAAAATAGTCGCGTTAGCCTGCTACCTTTTGTACGTGCCGATCAAGGCTGTTCGAACGTTATTTTCGTCGATGGGGTCATTTTACGCGAGCCCCGTGCAAATAAACGGGGCGAATTTATTCGGTTCGATTAAATTCGATTCGATTACATCGCGCTCCTTCGCAATCACGGATCGTGACGGTGTAACGAGTGAACTCGCTTCTTCTCGCCTCCAGACTTCTTCGTTTTTACGATGAATTGCGAGTTCAGTCGCGGATCAGAGCGTACAGATTAATCCGGATTTTTCTTTTACAAGTGGTTTTCAAAAAATCGTGCCTCGCTTCCTACTTAACATTTCGATTTCTTCCATTACGGTTCGTTATTCGTTTAACGTTTCTGCGATTTAATTTTTAATCTCATAATATTTAAACTCATATTGAGAAGTACAGCGCGTTGGCGAAAATCATCGAAACACGTTAAAGACGAAGAAAAATCATTGTATGCAAATATGTCGCACGATTTGTAACTACAATGAATCTTAAGACGTATCGACTTCCTCACCTCGTAGTTAGCCGTTCGAACGACGAAAGCTCGCGAGCATTTATTAACCAAGTATAACGATTTTTGCGAACATTAGTTTCGCGTTGTTGGTTATTGTTGCAAGACAATGTTGTTTCCTACGTGGTAGTTTTTCTGCGTTGGTATCACGTCGAAAAACAAAGCGAGGAAGGACGAAACCATAAATGCAGCTGCCAACTTTCTTTCTCTACGATCGTAGTGATACACTGGTACGAAAAGTAAATCAAGGAGGCACAGCTGCGTGAAAAAATACACCCATTCATAAAATACAGTCGTTTTAGTTGCTCCGTTCTCGTTAGCAATTTGATAACTATTTGGTAACAACAATTTCGTAATTCTTGCGATAAAGTCTTTCTTTCCTTTATTTTACTTTTGACTTTGCGTCGTGCAATAGGACAAGTGCTTTGCACCAAGCTTCATATTTTAATTGTATTTGAAACTACGCGAACAACACCTGTTTTTCGTTATAATACCTTTCTTCCCTCGTTGAGCCAAATATCAAGCGCCATTATTACGTGAATGTGTACTTGCGAATTTCAGAAAGCCCGTTTATCTGTACTTTCGATATGGCAACAATTTTACAATAAGATCAAGTTGTAACAAGTTCAAAGCTTCGAGCTTTTATCTAAAGCAAAAGGTAAACTGAAACACGTATATGTAACGTTACCTTTCTAACTGTTGCTACACAGAATCACGACGATAGTCATTCGAAAAGCAAACATATTCGTATTACGTTACATCGACTTCGAGTCGTGGACGTCGACGAATAATAATCTCCGAATCGTGACTGTATCCGAAGAAAATTTGAATTTCTAAAGCCACTTACCTCAATACCTTATTTGCATTTTACCTCGCGTTTTTCTCATAGAACCTGATTCCGTTTGTGTCAACCGGAAATGTCAAGCGAGAAGGGGATGTTTTTCCCATTTTGCAAATCGATTCGAAGAAACATATACGTATAGAAATTCATGGATGAGTTTAAGAATAAAAAGTCGTATTGGAGAAATTTTTTAACAGTTCGTTCGTTCCACTCGAGACTATCCGCCAAATGTCCTTATCAAATACGAAATAACATCAAACGCTAAACGAAACATGTCTGGTTACTCGAGATCCCGAATCTTCTACCCCCTACTGGCATTGTCGCGAGAAGGCCACGTGAAATCTCTATGGAATGATCTATAAACGCAGGAAACCCTGTTGGGTTTCGCGGTGAACTTTTCTCAGTCGTGTCTCAGCAGATGTACGACCATTTGCCATGGCAGCTGCACTCCTCACCACCGTAAACTTGAAGCACCAGTCCCGGATCTTCGTTCTACCTGACCCTACCCTCACGGTTTTAACCATCCTCCGAATCTTCGCGAAATATCCTCCTCGATTCTGTATTGGACGTGAGGAATTTTTACAAAATTGCACACCGATCTTTCCAATGTATTAATTGATGGAAAGTTGGCCGAAGCAGATCGGCATTTCCCGTTGTAATCTCGTAATCGCGCGATAAACCGGTTTCTCGCGGTGCAAATTCGAGTTTGCTCGATAGAGAAATGCACGGAGGCACCAAGAACGCTTCGTATAGCCCTGGTTAGTTTGAGAGTAGGGAAAAGGTAGCTGGGTCTGAGTGGAACATTCATCGTCCAAGGATGGAGTGGGGGTTGACTCGTGCTCGTATCTAAATGGACGAAAAACAGGGACAACGATCTCGTGCCCGTAGCCACTGGAGAACCACCAAAGTAGCTTAATTTCAATTTTCCTTGTATTACATTTTTTATGGTTAGGAGGAAATTTGTCGATGTGTAAGATGCTTTGGATGGAAAAATGGCCGCAGAGAACAAAAGCGATGGTCGGGTTGGAAGAATTTGATGAAATTTTAATTGAAGAAAAGTTAGTCTTGGAATGCATCAATTTGCGTAATGCAAACGAAATACGATTTGTACGATGAATTGTAAGTAAATCGTGATAGATATGAACAGATAGGGTGAGAGCCGAAAATGACTATGCATCTTGTAGATACAAAATTTATTTAAAGACTCTTACAAATATTTAAAAAATTAGAAATTATACAAATTGAAAACTCGTTAAAACGATATACGATATGTAGGGAAGTACAAATTAATGGTAAAACACAGGTAAATCGATATTATAGGAATCTGATTCTTGTAAGGTATATATTCGCTTGTGGGTCATTGTACATACGATAAATATATTTATTTATAGACAGGTGTACTTGTAACGCAAATATTTTTTAAAAAAGGTAAAAAGGAATTTGCTCAACCTCTCGTCGTAAACGTAGCACCGATCTTCCTCGAATTCAGGATTCTTCGAGCCTTAATTTTTCTTGACTCTACCCGTTTCTCTTCTCTTCTCTTATCATATCGCACGGTCTGATAACTTTCTCCGAGCTTTATTACACGGTACCGAAATAAAGTACAATCTATTTGCCTCTGGACTTTTGGTTCGTACAAGATGTACTTGAAGAGACACAGGGCATCGATGGAAATAAGCACATGCCTGGGGCGCCGTAGGACCCGGGTAGAGCGACATGGGCCCGTTTGAACTACGGCATTCACGTCCCGAGTGTTTCAGGGGGGGGTTCTTGCACGTCTCTGGTGTCGGAATACCGGAAGGTTGTACGTGTATATCATCGTCTCGTCGAGAGCTTTTCTATTACCTCGTGTTGTTCAGTGAAAGTGAAACGCGTTCACCTCGTGTCTATATCGCGACGAAAGTGAAGCGACTGATAACGTGTTCTACTCGATGCTTTTTCGTTTTTACCTTACTGATAAAACGGAGCTGCAACTATCCAAAGCTACACGCGAGCATGATACCTTCACCAGGTGGCGCGGAGGTTCTTCAAATAAGAAACGACCGTTTTACTCAAATGTAAGAGAATGTGCGTGTGATCCGATCGAGCATTAGGATCTTTCAAAATTTATAAGCAGCACTTCGGAAAATTGGAAAAACTGTCGCGTGCCAGAATTTTCGAGAATTTTGTCCACACTTGTCGTCACCCGAGATACGGAATTTTGGTGATAAGTTTGTAAAATCCACTTATAAATGATCTTTATCTTATATTTTCGGAATAAGTAGAACGTTCTGTGGTCTGTTCCTATGGATGACGGTCAGTTCGTTGATGCGACAGATCAAACGTACGCTACAGTTCCGGTGGGGTCGGCGGAAGTAGCTGAGCGTAACGGCGGCAGTTCTAACGGAAAAACGTGGGAACTAGTATCGTCGTGGCTCTACTCTTCATTAGCTGACGCGTGTTAAAATACGATCATCTTGTTAAAACATCCACGTAACGGGCAAACTCTTCTTCTGTCTCGAATTGTAAAATAGAACGTATACAAACTCTTCTGCGACGTAAGAAAGAGAAAAATAATAAGCGGTGACAGAATATTTTACGAAAACCTTTGACAAGACGTAAAACTAGTTAAATAATTTACAGACGATTCTTTCTTTTTCTCTCTTCTCCTTCCTTTTCGTTACGATTCAAATATTTCATAATAACAAATCGACCTCGCAATCAAAAGTAAAAGATAAAATGACGTTCTTCCGTTGATCGACCTTTCGATCGAAACGAACGCTCGTAAATATTCGATAACCTCCGCGAGGAAACGGAATCGCATTCGAGTAACGGTTTCCTGTCGACGCGGTTGAAAGGCTTTTCGTCTCGTTCGAAGACTCGGGGAGAACACTCTCGTAATTCTCTCTTACAATAGCGTTCGACTATTAAGCGGTCGACGAGCGAGACGACTTCGGATGAAATTTGCACCCTTGCGGCGGTTTCGGAACTATTTGATTCGTGTCTCTCTCGTAAGGAATTGGAAGCGGCTGCTCGTAATTAGAAAAGGAGTATATAGACAGAGGAAACGGAGCAAAGTATCCGTCGAAGACAAAGAATCAAAGGCAGAGAGGCTGTTAGTTCGGTACGATGCTTCCGAAACGATTCGAGAATTTCTCTTCCCTCGGGAACACTCGACAGTCTTTTTGACTCTCGCACGAGTTAAAGGGACAATGCGGCCACGATCGAATCGTGAACTCGACTAAACCACGAACGAATAACCGTGGTAGGATTCGTCATCGATTAAAAATAACGAGCCACGGAGATAGACGCGTCGACGCGATCATCGTCGAGCAGTAAAAAGCGGTGCGTATCGTACGGATAGCGAACGAGCAACAGGATATAATGTAGTCGATCCCCACTGGTCTAACGTAAGGTAAACTAGACAAAAGAGACGCGACGAGCGCGAAACCGAGAAAGAGTAGCTGAGATCCCACTCTGGGCACAGTCCATGACGTCAACCTCTGAGGCCAAGTCGTACGACCAGTTTGAACTGCTAGCTCGCGGTAAGAAGGGAAGAAGAAGATGAGGAAGAAGCGTCGCTAGTCTGTTCGCCCGTTCCTCGAACCGTCCCCGATACATCGACGTTTTTACCGGCCGGTTTCTCGTTACGCAGCGCCGCCATTACGATTCAAAAACATTCTCCGATCATTCGTCGAGAGACAATAGCTGGTTTCAAATATTTCGGCTTTCTATCGTTGATCAAACTCGTGGTCAAAGTGTCAGGTAAAAGGACACGAGGAGTTTGTTCGTTCGCGTTTGGAACTAGCAGTGACGGAAGAAGAGGAAGAATAGAAAGAAGAGCGTCGTATAGCGTTGCACAGAGTCGACGGAGTTGACAGATCAGAGAAGCGATCGAGAGACAGATTGGATTATGAATTTGACAAGCGCGTTCGAGTAAAAGAGTCGAGTAGGAGGACGTAGAAGCTTCGTTTCTATTTGAGATCGGTCGTATCGGTTAGTATCGACGAAAGAAAAGAACTATCGAGATTCGCTTGAAAGATCGATATTCAGGATCGATTAAACGAGCGTGGTCAGAGTGTCGAGGTTCGCAATTTGTCGGGATTAATAGGAAGCAAAAAAAAAAAAAAACGAGGAAGAGTAGAAAGAAGAGGTACGGTGTCGCGCAGAGTTGTACACAATGTGGTGACAGTGACAAGTAGTGGTGCGTGAATTTGTGCAGCGTATAGAGGCTCGCGAATACCCACGATGAAACTCGGTCGTTCGGTGACGGTACCTTGGTCGATCGGGAAGCCCCCACAGTTACCCGCCTCCTCAGTCCTCAGTGCTGCACCTTCGCTCGGACACTACGGTGTCTTATCCGATCGAGCGAATTCGTAGCTTGATCGAATAACTACCGCCGAAAGGTACGTGTACGGTGCACGTGTGTCCACGAGATCGTTGCTAATAGCGCGGCAGTGTAACGAGTTCGATCGAAAACGACGCGTTATGTTTCGACCGTGCAAGGTAATTTAATAGCGTTGTTATTCGTGACTCTTATCTTAATTCTCTCTCGACGTCTTCTTCGAGTCTTGGGTGTTGAAATCATTCGATACGTACATTTGCCATCTCGAAGCGGTACGTGGCACGAACAAAACGTAGAAACGACGATAAACTCGAACGTTGAGAATTCAAAGCACGTCAAGGGCCTCGCGCGATTCACGCATAAATCTGGCAGATAGAGCGTACACGTTAGCTCGCCTCGTCGAGTCAAACGGGAAAAGCAAGGCCACGTCAGTCGCAAAATTCTCGAAAATTCCGGTACACGCCAAACGAAAATTCCCTTCTATTATTAATGATAATGGAACGTCGAATTCATACATGTTTGAACGATTCTTCGATTTCGTTGAATCATAGGTGACTTGACTCTAGCTTGTACCGTGTGTCTGATGCGGTAAGTGCCATTGATGGCCTATATCGAGTGCGCGTGGACGAGATCGTCGATATCGCGATAGTGTGGCGTTAAAGAAAATAGCGACAGTGCGGAAGAAAGTGTTGGAAGGAGAAATTAATGGACGAGAATAAACGACGATCGTGAAAAACGTGCGTGGACATAGAGGAAAAGAAGCAAAGTGCACGGACGTTCGATGATATCGTCACTGTGCATGGTGTACGGAGGGAAACAACCAACGACGAGGCACGGGACGTTGTGTTTGGATACTTGACGCGGTCGCTACTGCGCGTTGTGAAAACATCGAGGCCAAAGGAGAAATGGGAAACCACCCGTCCGCCCACCAGCCGCTCGAGAGAGCTACCAGCCATGCTGGAAATGGTCTTCGCCTCTCGGTACGTTCGCGATCTTGTTTTACGTCAACGATAACTCTCGCAGATGCCCACGTGTGACGTGCACGCCTCTCTCGATGCAATATCGTTAAATGGAGCGTATACACGTTGTTTCGCGTGTTACGTGTTCCTCCATCCTCCAGAGTCGTTCGGCCTTTGAAGCCTCTCGACCTTCCACCGCGCACATTCGGCCTTTTACTTTGCTCAACCGCCGATATGCTTGCGTCGATCGCTTTGGTCAGAATTTTAGAAACTATCGTAAAGGAGGCAGGTCGAGCTTTTTAGATGGGATAGGGGATATTTCGTGTAAAATTAGAATTTGAAAAGGGGATGGGCCGTGTATAAAAGTTAATACCAATTACAGTATCGAGTGACGTGGTAACGATCGTAAGTACTAGATCAGAATCGACCAATTTTAGGGAATTTTTAAGTAAAAGAAAATCTTTCCTTCACTTTGAGCGAATTCTAAACACGAAAACGGGAAACATTCTTTTTTAGTATGTTTCTTCTTCTACTCTCCTACTACCGATAAGAGCGAAACTTTCTCGAAACTCCATAGAATAATAGAAAAGATATGGGATACTCTTAGAAACGTCCAATTTTTACGTATTTCCAGCGATCGTGTTTATTATCGTTAAAGATTTTATCGAGATCATAAATACGTATCGTGAGTCAGAAGTAATAACAAATGTTCCTAAAAATAATTAGCAGACCCTCTACTCGGTTGATTTTATCACTTAAGAATATAATCGATATTTTCGAAAGTTTCAAAGACTTCTTTAAATTGTCCGTTTAGCGCAAATATTGCGACAGCCGACCGTTCCATCTTCGATATTGCAATTATTTTCTTGAATTATCCAGCTGGCCGGTGTTCTAATTATTTTGAGTAAGATATTTAGAATTCAAGCGGCAAAAGACTCTAACAGAGAAAGCATAAGAAATTGCTTTTAAGCCGTCAGAATTTTTGATAAGAATATCGTTTGAAGGTTGTGTACAATAAATTGGGACTATAGGCTTTAACGAGAACCAGCGAATACCAGTATACGAGGAACGAACGATTTCATACCATTAGCAAAATGTATTTCTCTCTCTATGTATATATATATATACACTTTAGCTTAATAATACAAATAATAGCGTCAATAATATGAATGGTTACATTAAAAAGTAAAAGTTCAAAAATGGATACAGGTTCCGACACAGACACAGAGACGTCCATGCTACATCTTCCTACGTAAAATACGAAAAAAGATGTAAAGAAACCGAAAGATGTGTAGACGAAGTAAACATATCGAAAAAGTAAAGCTTTCGGTGCGGTGAAACTGTCCGAAGCAGCGAAACTGGATTCCGTTGTTTGTCCAAGAGAAACAATTTTTATGAAATATTACTTAGGGCGTTTGATTTCGAACTTCTTCGATTCAAGCGCGTATTAAATTCGGCCTTCGTCGTGGGCGGATGAGTATTTTCGCGGACTGGATCAAACTGGTCCTGTAAAGGTCACGATGAAGGTCGCTTACATTCCATTTTATTCCCCAGATTTCGGATCCCCTGAATTTTTCGTTCGGCTCGTGTCCATTCACGATTATATCGTCCTTTTCCTCCCATCTTTCGCGATAAAAAATGATAATTTCGCTGCGATTTGTTCGTCTAATATTAACTCGCCTATTACATACCCATTTACGTAAAAGCTTGTACCGATCGCATAGCAATTACGACTAGTTAGGTTTTTAGCGAAATTGGTGAAAAATCCATTCGTATGCGTATAAAGTAAATGAAATTAAAAGATCTGAGACTGATAAATTTCGGAACAAAGCTACCAAAGTATGTATCGATTTAACGACGCTATCGAGTCGCGTAGATCCAAACACGATAGAAGTGTTAATAAGTTTGTTTCGCGTTACAAATTACAAACACATGCTTCGCGTTGCATAGTCGTCTAATTGCTGCTTGTCGTGTCACTCGCATCGACAGAACGCAGTGAATTTGAAAAGTAGCAAAGATCCTTCGAAGACTGGCCGACCAACAGTCGATCAAACGGTCTTTTCTTTCTTCTCTTTATTCGCATCGCAGTTGTTGGTGTTGTGTCGAGTGCCAATAGCGCCTTATTTTTTATGTAATACTCGAGTCTTACACGCGGTTTCGTTTTCACGCCAAACACGCGTTAAATTTTTGTATCGAACGTTCGGCATCGTTCGTGTGTTCACACGGCGCAAACGTTAACAAATTAAACACAACGAGCGTTCGCTTTAAAAAGATACAACAGCGAGTAACAAGGAACAAGAAAATTGAAGATTCGCTATTAACATAATCTTTACCACTTTTCTGATGCACGGTGCATTACGAATCACGATTACGTAGTTTCATGCATATCTGTGAACAATCTTCGCCTGTAATAGGAACAGCTCCGTTCCGAGAATTCCTACTGACACACGGCTTTCTGATAAATTCTCCTCGAGGACTTCGAGTCGGCTGCACAAGAGGCTTTGCGTGTAATATACCGTGCAAAAGTCTTAGGCCGTCTGTCTTACCGATACTACAAGCGGACGAGTAAACGCAGTTACTTTTACGAAACATTCGCACACGCTGTTATACGGAAACGAACTGTAAGCTGTTGTACGAAACGAAACGAACATTTTTTGCAGATTTTAAATACCTTTGTTCGATATATCGGCTGAAAGTTTTGCGGAGTAACCGTAAACCGCAAGCTGAACGGACATTCGTTTCGAAGGCGAAACTCGAACTGTGTCGACTGTGAAATTTTATCGCTCTCTCGTTGAAGAAAAGCGAAACCTACGGTGTTTCGAACAATCGTCGACGTTGGCCTGCATTCGCGTGCGTTCGCGTGTTGCGGCACGATGCTATTAACGAACGCTACCGTTTTCAGGATTTTTCATTCAAGGTTACGCGGTTTGCGTTACTAATTGTCATTTGCGTAATGGTTAATTAATGGCCGTTGGAAGAGAAAGCGTCGGTCAGGCAGTCCGTGACATCGAGGTTGATTGTTATTAACGAATCTGCGTTAAGACGAGGATCGGCGGAACGGGGACGAACGGAGACGGACAAAAAAGGCAGCGTGTAAAGCAAAAGGTGTTTGTTTTATTTAAAAAGCCATACATATGTACGCCTACGTAATTAGATATCTTTGGCGAGTTGTTCGTTTTAACTCGATCGTATATATTTCGCAAATATTTTCCATCGAGATTTAGTTGTCGAGAGTAGTTGCATGCATTAGTTCGTACAAATATAGAACACCCTCGGAAGGAAAGTAATTGAGACAAATGGATAAGATACGTGAGAACCTCGACAAGTTAAGTTTCGCAGTTTCGAACTTCTTATCCTTAAACCGAAACTCTTCGCAAGAGAAGTCGAAACTTTTTTCTCTCGTGCTTCTTAATCCTTTCGAGATACATTTTGCAAAGCGAACTCGAAGGAAGCAGGACGATATCTCTCGTTTCCCACTATTTTGTCTGAAATTATCGTTGCATCGTATCGAAGCAAAGAAAACCACGTGATTTCATTTGGTCGGTTTCCCGATTCATCGAAGCTTCGATACGTCAAGATAATACGCGACCATAATCTACGAATGCGAAATTACACTAGAGAATCGCGTTTTTACGTTACAAGTTACATCCGTGTAATTATCTTTCTCGATAGCATTCGCCGTTTTACGGTTGTTCGCTCGCTTAGACGGGGATTAACGAGTCACACGGATGACCATGTTTCTTCCACCAATTTCTTTCATCAGAGAATCGTACAATCTTTTACCTTCTGATCTCGTTAGAATTTAATTCCGCTAAAAGTGAAGAGTGATGCGAACCATTAGTCGAAGAAATTACCGCCACGTCGCCGGCGAATTGCCTTGCCAACCGAATGCCACTGGATCTAGAACGGACGGAAGAAATTTATCCAGCGTCTCGCCCGATGCTTTCGACGATCTTTTATCGCATTTCATAAAAGACGAACCGAGAGCACTGAACATTCCACGGACAACGAAGTAAAAGAAAAGTCTTCTGTAAAACTGTCGAAAACTTTACATCGTAACGATGATCTTATCGAGAATTATTATCCGAATAGAAGTAAATTATTTACGAATTATCAAGCCGAGTAACTTTCAAAGAACATTCGAAAGATATAGCTACACCGTTTACGTTTCAAATGTGAACGCATGAAACGTGCTGAAACCTGTCTGAAACACCGTTAGCGCAATTGTGTTTGACAATGACTCTAAACGGTACTGAACTTTTAATTGTCGTCGAAGGTTTTAAAGTAACAGAAGTAGACGAAATCCTTTCGAGATAAATGGGAAACTTTTCAACGACGAAGTGAAAATTCCAGCAGCGCTGTAAAAGGATCCTAAGTCGAGGGATACTTTGCGATCTTTCTAGTTAAAAGGCAACCCCTGGTTAAAACTGGTTGAAACGTTCCCTGGCGGCATCGAAGTGGCCGATCCTTGGCTGCTCTCGAGCCGCATCTCGAGAGAGTAGTCGCTTTCACTCGATCGTGACGATACGACGCGACGCTTTCCATCGCGATACGCGCGCGTAATCATTGCGGAGACGCGATTAAAAAATCTTACGAACGTTACCAAACTAGAGGTAACTGCGCGTAATCTTCGCGGGATGTGATACAGTTTAATCGTTTCTAATCATTTTTCATTTTTTCATTCGAACAACGTTCGTTTCTCGTGCTAAATCTATGAGAAATTAAAATCACTCTTCGTCTTATCCTTCGACGGTCTTGTTCGTGGTAACGATTAAATCGATGTTTTTGCGAAACAGAGGAAAGATCGGCAGGGCAGTATATGAATCGTATCGGTTTTTGTTGCTTCGTGATTTAAAAATGATCGTGTCGTACGAGATTAATGGTATTCGATCGGCTCGATATACAGGGTGATTGGTAACTGGTGGTACAAGCGGAAAGGGGGTGATTCTACGCGAAAAAAGAAGTCGAAAATATAGAATAACAATTTTTCGTTCGAGGCTTTGTTTTCGAGAAAATCGACTTTGAATTTTCGCTCGGTACGCGTCCACTTTATCGCGTCTCGTTATAACGGATCTCACTGCAACATTTTCAGCAATTTTTGTAATAATAAACTTTACGATTACTTCGTATTATTTCATTATGTATTCCTAATTTTCCGTTACGGCAAAAACAAACTTAAACCGCGATAATATCCATCGAGACAACGATCTACAGTGAGATCCGTTATAACGAGACGCGATAAAATGCACGCATACCGTGCGAAAATTCAAAGTCGATTTTCTCGAAAACAAAGCCTCGAACGAAAAATTGTTATTCTATATTTTCGACTTCTTTTTTCGCGTAGAATCACCCCCTTTCCGCTTGTACCACCAGTTAC
>NT_176470.1:23510-46027 GCF_000188095.3 Bombus impatiens
AGGGACATGTACCTGACAGAGGTATGAAATGATTATATGGCTCTCCTTAAAACAAAGATTAACCCGAGAAGCGGGGACAGGAGTATATAAGGGCAGCCTCTTTTGGATTGACGGAGTCAGAGTGAGAGTTAGAGTTAGTCAGTTAGTTAGTGAGTCGTTGGACGATCGAGTTATCGGGAAGTTACCCGAATCGAGTAGCACGTCGATACGAGCCCTCCCGTGGACCGTGGATTCGTTGTCGAACCTGAATTCGCTGTCACCATCATCCCGACCATCCTATTGCCATTACTCGTAGCGTCTGGTAATGTCCACATGCGTACTAATAGAGATTGGCTACATTCGCGACGGTAAAGTAAGTAAAGGTTCGTCGAACGCCCAAGTGTCAACCTGCCTCCGACATATATATTTGCGTATTTAAAACAATTTGAGATACAACGGCGAAATATATCCGTGAATGAATTTTGCGCAACGTATCTGAGAATCATAGCGTACATTGATCCGTTTCCATCGCACTTTCTTCATTGTGTTTATTACGATCAATTATCGCGCGTTGCAACTTGAGTCAGATGCAAGACGATCGTAATGAAGTTCATCCTCAACTGGAGCACGTCGAACCAAGCTAATAAAGCGAGTTTAATACGATCATGATGGATCGCGCTCGTACAAATGCGATTTTCTATACCGCCGCTAAATACATCGTCGTTTTTTAAATAGACGATCGACCTATAAAGCGTAACGATGGCGCTTTTATTTCGATCGAACCGAAACGGGATTTATTACGCCGATTTCGAGGAAAAATTTCAACGATTCGTGAAATTTTCTTTCGATCTGACAAACGATGCATCGGACGATTTCGGAGAAGTCTCGCGATACTTTCGAACAAGTTTAAAGTTTCGCGAATGTTGTTCCGCAAGGATACAAACAGGTTCTTCGTGACAGGAGAAACTTCGCCCACATTTCAGTGGATGTCTTCTATCTCACGGTCTTGTTACACGCTAACATTCAGCGAAGAAAATCTAAGGTATTTGTATATTAAACAATACGAGTCAAGTAACTTGAAAATCGTTGATATAACGAAAACGTTTTACAACAAATTTTAAGATATTTTAACCGTTAAGTTTGCAGTGTAAAGAATCGAAGTTCGCGTACAACATGGAAATCGATCGTATCCTCGTATATTTATTATTCGGACAGATATGGATCGAATTTAATCGCGTTATTACACGTCGTACGGCTTTGCTGGATAGTCGAAGGTAAAATGTACTCGTCGTTACATTTATAAGACGGAGGAAAAGAATTTCACATGGAACAAACAGAATTCAAAGGTGATACGTCTGTCGAAATTTGTAACAATTTTTTCTTCGAATTCGACGACAACTTCGACTTATCGCGCGTTAGAAGAAGAGTTGGAAAACGGTTGGATAAAACAGTTAGATAGCATCTAGGTAACGACTGCTTCGTATAAAATTGTAATAGTTCTTGGAAATTTATAGACGCAGTTTATCTTCGGGCTGCTTATATCTTTCACGATTTGCTTACGGGTCAAATTTATCTACCTTATTAAAATTACTTTACTGAAACTTAATACCGAAGGATATGACACGTAGTTGTAAATTCTACGAATAAGAATACACGGAATAACCGATAAACGTACTGAAAACACTTAAAACACAACACGAACGTAAAATCTCTCCAGCGTATCGTTGACTCAAAGATTTCAAGTCTCCGTACTTATCGTTGGTACGTACGTATTTACGAACTAATCAAAGTACGGTATCGTTACTTTTATGAAATAATTTCAGTTCACGCTTTGGCTTACTCGTTCGCGTACGACGAACGTAGGAAACACCTGCACGTTTTTTAAGTTTTCATATTTAAGCTTCTATAAAGCGATAACATCGTTATCGTTGATAATAAACCTTTTTACAAAATGACATACTCTGAGCTCGTTTCGCGATAAAAAAAATAAACGAATCTCGCCGACGTTTCCGCGTAACCGCAATGCGTGCACTCGGGGCCGTGATTTTTCCACGTAGCGTGTAATATTCACGACGTGACGTCGAAGGAGGATCGAACGATGGAAAGGATTTGCTTCGACGTTGAACGCGATCGAAGCGTTGCGGCCAGTCGAGAACAGACTGAACGAGAATTTTACGCTTCGTAAGAAGAGATAACTCGAACGACGAATTCGTTGGGGCGCTTGCGATTACGTACGAATTATATTACGCGAGTGACACGCATTCTATCGAATCGATGCAAATCGCGCAAGTACATGTGTACTTACGTTTACGGTCACGCATACTGCTAGACGATCGACGAGGGGATCGAACTCAAGGATAACTGGTGCTACATGCATCGATGTCCGTCCGCTTGATAGCAAGCGAGGGAAAGAGATCCGGAATTCTACAAGGTGTCTTGGAATTACGGGAAAAAGTTGGCGTTTGCGGAATTTCCGAATTTTTCCGTATTTTGCAGGTTGCGGTTCAAATTGGGAACGTCCGGAACGATCGACCTAGTATCGTTAACGAAATTTTCTAAATTCCCAGTCTTTCGATTTTAATCGATTTGCAATAGGCGAATTGTTATCGACATTTGTAAAGTAACTTGCGCTAATTTTAGCCATTTAACTTGTAACTTACGTTGAAGTGGTCACCACTTCTAAGAAAACTCTACGTCTTTTTTAGTTTTCTCAAGCATCGAAGCCATCGACAGCGTGTAGACAAAAGACTGTGACGAAGACAAACCATAAACGGTAGACGTTGGCTTCGGAGTTTTCAGTTATTGGGTAACGCAGCTAGCGCGCGGATCTGGACCGGCTCAAATTGTATTCTTACTTACAATTACGCTTCTATTTAAATATATTTTCTACCTTGCAATTTATCCACGAGTTTCTCTGTTTACACATCGAATAACCTGAACAACTTGCAAAAGGAAATAATACACGGCGTAGATAATAATTAAAATGGCAAATTGTTAATATCGAGAAGTAAACGAAATAAACCGCGATAAAACGAAATAACGAAGAGAAGATTGGGGTGTATTTACGAAAGCAAAAGTTTAATCGAAGAAATATAACTTAATTTAAAAGATAAGATAGAGTAGATACAGAGTAATCTTGTTTAAACGTAGTTTACAGCTCGACGCACGGTGCTATTGGTAAAATTCAACGTTGCTGGTGTAAATCACGGTGTTGGTTCCGCCGAGACGGAATTGAATCGCGTTCGCGACGCAACCATGCTTTCGCGTTATTGTCCTGTAAATAACACCGCCCATCGTAGTGCATATGTGCGTCTGCCTACATCGCAGTGCACGGCAACACCTGTCTCGGTGAAAGGATCGAGTACTCATAGACGCTCGTAGATATTTGTCATCGTTAGACTCGCTGCCATTTCAGGTAACGAGTATCTTCCTATTTTTCTTCGCGATTCAACGTCGTTGCCCGACGATCTCCGATTTTTGTCTTGCGCGTACGAAAGAAAATATGGAACTTGGAAAACGTACAAAATACCTACGTGGATACACGCTTGGAAAAGTGGCAAAGAGAAATTAAACAATTTCGTTTATGTTTTCAAGGACGAACGTTTCGATATTTCGATAACGGATACAAACGAACGAGTATCTTTTATTTGGAAGAAGAGCTTGAAAATCAAGACACTCGTGCTACATGGCGAGAGACTGTCGCGTTAGCAGCATCTTATCTAGCGAGAAGAACAAGGTAATATTTACAGTCTTGTCTCATTCGTAACCTGGAAAAAAAATAATTGTGCCAATTATACCATCGAACGTATCCTTTAAGCGAAGAGGAACAATGGTTAATTATAAGAAAACATTCTTATTCCGACGTTAATGTAATTAGTGTAATTAACGCGACGTTGTGAGAGAAGCGTTTTGCTGGAAAGTCTGGGAAATAAAACACTGGCCATACTATTTTCCACTTTAAATGCGTCATCCACGAGATAGAACCGTGTATTCGTTTCATTTGCAATTCGTCGGATTTTTATTTCCTTTTGAAACGTTTTCTAGAGAAAAACAGAGAATCCTTGGGTTAACAAATTTCAAAGTTTCATTGTTCGACCAACGGATCAAAGTAAATATTAAACTTGAAACTTTACTTTACTATATTTGACTTTACAAACTGTTAACGCGTCGATATTATAAAATCGAAAACATCGGAGGATGAAAAGGAAAAACGCGTGCTCTTCTCCTCCGGTCGGTGCGACCCATTACGTCGATTTCTCAAGGCAGCGATAGCTCTCGAAGTAGCGACGGTTCTTGATGCTCAGTTGCTAAAACACCGGTGCATATGCCCAAGAATCTGCTGTCTGTTGGCTTGAAAATAGTTGAGAAACGTTGGCAGAATCCAGTGTCTCGGGTCGACGAACTGATAGGGCTGCATGAATGTATACCGGCTCTCATCGTCGCCTTTCTAGGTCACGACACCTAGTCGGGGGCCAAGAGATCCATGCCTTCGATTGGCACGTAGCCCCAAAGTAAGAAATCCTAGCCACGAGGAGAAGCTGTGCCAAACAACCATTCAGATTCTTTTTAGAACGGTCCGTTTTTACTACGCGTTCCGCTTATATGTCAGGGACAGCTGTGTCGTGCCATGGACTATCAACCGTTTCAGACGCTTCGAGACGGCGCCTTTTTCGACTGAAAGTGGCACGATCCGAACGATACTTGAGGGATACTTGTATCGTGTCCACGTATATATGACGATACACGTACATTTACGAAGGTAAATGTCGTTCGTAGTTTTATCGAATTTCATCGGAATTCCGAAACTGAGAAATATATCGATGTAAATCTCTTTTTGCGTGTGTATTTGACGAAAGAATTCCGTAACTTCGCCCGTTCTTGCGCGTGAAAATACAAGAGAAGCCGATAGATCCCGTTAAAGTTGAGAGGTTCGTCGGATTCTGAATAATTGCGCGCGAGGTCGTGCTACCTGTTCTTGTATTTATGATATTTTACGGACAAACTTCGTTAGCTGGTGATCTCTAGATTCGACCTTGAGGCGTGAAAGGAAATATGGCGGTTGGAGAATGCATGTACGGTTATTATGTGTGCATGCAGACGGGTCGTGCATGTCAAAACGTAGGCAGGTCGATCTAGCGCCGCAATTTCCTGCTGTTAGCGAGCCGTGGACTTTACGGCACTCCCATCTCGAACGAGCGATATTAAAGACGCTCTTAGAAAGAAGCTTGCTCGATGGCAAGAACGACCACGTCGTTGAAGAAATTAATGTAATTTATAAGAAAGGAATTTATTCCTTGATGTAAAAGCCGGTTTGCCACCGTGTGGAAAGGATACGACAATCTGTGGTTTCTAACGAGATAAAAGACGGCAAGAAACGCCGGCATGAAATAGGCTGTTGAACTCCATTCGAATTTATTCTTTTCCTTTCTCATCCTGCAATTGGCGATTTACTTCGTCAACGTATTAAGCGCGGATCGGCCATAGCCGTAAAAACGAAAAGATTAAGATATACGGCGAAAGAAAGTCGAATATACCGTAAATAACGTGAACGTTGCTTTGACTTTTGAAATTCTAACGAAATAAGAAAAGATACAACAACGTTATATTCGAGAAATTAATTAAATTCATTATTCGGTCCTTCCGATAATGCAAAACTTATCGCAACTCGTTTCGGATTGTTCCATGTTTTACGTCGAAGCAAGTTTTGTCCAAAGGATCGTGCATTCCCGATAAAGTGGAAACAGACTATGACGAAATGTCCGTATGGAACGAGTGCGGACAATGAGTCATCAGATGTGTAATAAGAACGGTGTTGTGCTTGTGTATTGCAATTTAATTTCGAGTGACTAATCGTATCTGCAGACGCAAGGGGAATATTATCGTATCGAAACGAGCGAAAAATTACTATCTCGAAAGTCTTTCCGCCAGTACAGGTTGAAGTCCTCGAGTCGAATTAAAAAATTATTTAGACGATATTTATCGATCTAATCGTAAGATTCCGAGGGATTACATCGATATTTCTATCGAGTAAAAGTAGCTTCGTAAAAACATCGAACGGCATTCGCAGAATCAATCACGAGGATCGTTTCATTCGGAATCGTTAAGAGAACGATCGTCGGAACGAATCATTTGCAACTAATAACGTAAACACTCCATATATTCACGTATGTACGTACGAAGCTATTACCATTGAATTGCATTTAATATCACATCGCTGTAAAGTCGGAGACGACGTTTCTTTCGAACAGCCGTTTTCTCATGGCAATGCTATAACCACGAGGATGTGGGTTTCATTAAGGGGTAATAACGCTCGACCTGCAATCAAATAGCACGATAAACGTGGATGCGCGTCCGACACACAATCGAGGAACGACTTTCAAAGAAGATATGACTTCAAGGATCGGTTCGACTCCCTCGAAACGCAATTTTATTCAAGTAGCGAATAATTACAGGTTAAGCGACCCTATCTTTTCTGTATCTAACGAGTAGCAGGAAAGGATTATTTAAATTTCGTCCTTGTTATCCTTACTATTACGTTATAATTTGAAAGAAACGTGAAATTTTGTTTTTAAGCGTAAAGCTCAATACTTTAAAGAAATTCGTTGATAAATGCGAAAGATTGGTTTGTTTGCGATCTAATTTTATTAATTCGAAAAATAGAACGTCGCCGAGTTAATCGTTTTAAAATGATCCTGTAACGAAATCTCTCGCCACTACGTTTTAAAGCTCGTACCTCGCGAGAATTTCGTTGCAACCTTCTGACAATTTCCGGATGGTCGAGACGTTACTCATCGTCCGATTCACGAGTGAAGCTCGAGAAAAAGAAAGTTGTAAGTATCGTCGAAGACGTCGAACAAAATGCACTAGATGATCCCGCTCACTGATTCACACGATGAATCCTTTCTTATTTTCTTAGTCATCGTCGATCCGATTCGGGAACCTGTTTTTGTCCAGTCGTCGTTTCGTTAGTTGATCTAGTCGACTCTAAATTTCTCTCTGAAAACATTCTGTAATTGACATTTTGATAAATTCAACGGCAAACAAATTAGAACGTAACACCTAGTAGACTTGACACGCGTATACAGAGAGTAAATGATCGAGAGCACGATATTCACGCGTATAACTTGATTTAGAATTCATTGATATCGAAACGATGGCGTTGATGGTTTTTTATTAGCGAATCAATGAACGAGCGTAATTTAATCGACGAATCCGAGCATCGTAGACACACGACAGTTTTAAATAAGTCTCGCGTCGATCAATCCGTGCAACCTACGCATAGATTTATTTATATTTTATCAAGAATATTTATATTTCATTTCTCATTAATTACATCGTAATACGATGTCTCCCGTATACGCGTTGAAGCTTCGTTCGTGCAATTAAACGAAGATTAAACGTATTCTCTCAAGAGGCGCGAATTTATACAACTTCGAAGTTCGATAAATTCGATAGGAAAGAATGGGCAAGCTATTTATCCATTTTATGGCGTCGTTGTCACGTCCAGCGATATTATCTTCTGCTGCTAAATAATCAAACCAACGAAAAAGTTCGCATCGAAAGAGACGCCAGTAAAATTCATCGCCTTCTCGTCACGTGAACGACATAATACGATGTCGCGTGACCACTTATCGATTCTCTTCGAAACGATTATCTGTTTGGAGCTTAGGGACCAGCACGTGGATGTCATCTTGCATGAATCGAACCTCATCGCGACGATTCACTTGGCCCGTTGCGATTCTAACTCTCTCGTAAGCCTATTAGCAGGCTAAGCAAACAGCCTGAGTAATCGGATTGGATCAAGAGTGCTCGCTTTCGCACGTTTTAACCATTAGTCCGGTCCTCGTGCGCGATCGCCATCTCCGTATGGAAAAAAGCGTCCTCGAGTTTGGTTGCCACGCGGTTCGATTATTTTCATAGCGGTCCACGAACTGGTTCATCATCGTGCGCAGTGGTTACAGCTGCGAGAGCTTCGTTATTGTTGCACGAACAGGGATCTATCGTCGAGAGCAAGGATCGTTGGAAGTACGTGACAATATTTGCTTGGTCGTGGAACGCGTTTCTGCAAACCACGCATGAGATGCGATCAAATATCGCGTTTTGGATTTTCGAACGAATAAACGTTGTCGTAATATCATGGATGGAAGTTTCGTCATTCGAGGAATAACAATTTTATTTCGTTTCTCATGCAAAATGAAAACAAATTACGTATAATTTTTTAGATTCGTTTTTAAGTTTTCGTACCGTCGTGTACGATAAATGCTGCAAGAAAATTCTGCTTATCCTATCCTTTGTATCATCTTCCTGTCGATTATAATTTGTCTTGCTGGGACAATTTTCTAGAAGATAGATAGGTTTGTCAGTAGGAAATCGCTTATCGACGTTGATAGATCATGGGAGTTTTGAATTCCACGAGCGTGAAATTTAAAGCCTCGTAAGCCTTGGACAGAACGTCTTGACCAAAGCAACGCGCGATATACACGTAGTATATTTCGACCGATAAAAAGAAAAATAGATTCGTAACAACGCGATATTTATACGAACAGGGGATAAATATCCCAACAGTTCTATAAACTTCTATAAAGTTCTATAAAATTCTATAGATTGAACGTTCAACGAATAATTCGAAGATGATCTTATTACGTCGATTACTAATAACGATTACGTCAAATTCGTCCCTAACATTTCTGCATTGACGGCACGAGTTAATTTTCGCCCTAGATTCCCATTCATTCCCCATATCCGCCACCATTCGCAACTCGAGGAACCATCGATCCCGAGGTGCGATATCACTCGGGGCTGATACTTTTTCTGTTCGATTGGTCGGATAAACGGCGACACTGTGAAAAGGTGGAATTAAAAGGCGGTCGTTCGCTTGGGAATCCCCGTGCTCCGCGTCGTATTCACAGTCGAGAACGAGTTATTTACGATATAGCAACGGGGATGACGCTCTGATGATCTCGTCGATACATGTTATCTGGTTCACATGGATCGTGTAACATCGAGTTAACGCGTTTCCGTATTTTTAATGCGAGATAAGATCATCGCGTTATCTCTATCGAGAAGCTAACGTCGTTTCTACGTTTGGTCGTTCACCGACAAAAATTGAACGCGACGAGTAACATCTCACGACTGAAATACGAACGAAGGTGAACGATCCGAGGATGTTAAGCGATAAATGTTCCCAACGTTTCCTTTCTTTGCTTGATCTTGCGATACGTCTTATCGATTGGTATTACCACTTCCAAAATTTGTTAGATTTCTGCGTAGCTCGTAATAGTAAGTACGTAACCATAGTTTATGTCGTAATACTATTAGGTGGCCCGAAAAGTTTCTTTCGTTCTATAAGGAAATAATGGACGAACAACATTTTCCGTTTTATGTTATTTTATCGAATAACGTATGATCCATTTTGTTCTATCAAAATAAAGATCTTAGGTCAGATTAGGTTTCGTGTTGGTATAAAGATGCATCGTTGTAAAAGACGGTTCTGTGAAAGAAAGACACTTTTCGGACAACCTAACATTTAACGAAGAGAACAAAAAATGTTTCTCTCCGACGATAGAACAGTGGCTGCTCAATTTCTTTGCTAAAAGCACAGATTGTATTACAAGAGTAATACGTTTATATATAGAAACGTCGGAATAGAGTTGCGTCAAAGTGCTTTCGTTGGTAAGCGATTCCGACGAAAATTAAGTTGAACGAAACAATTGAATGAAACAAGTAAGTGCCTCTATTTACTTGTACATCTGTTTCGTATCGTATCGATCGATTCGTCGATAAAATAAGAACGCGCATATGTATCGCTTATCGAAAATTTCTTTCACACGGTGGGTAAGCGCACATAAACTCCGGTGGGAACGTCTAACCAAGACACACAGTACCGTGCAGACGTCTTATCGTTAGACCATGTTGCTGTTCTTCTACTTATTTCGAAACATTCCATCTATTTTCATATTGATCTATCGTGGGAATTCGAATCGTTCGGCTACATAATTGTTTACTACATGTACGTACCTTTTCTTGAAGAATACTACTTGCAGAAAAAATTGTTTAAATAATCTACGGTGTATATAGCAGTCCTTTCGATAAAAAACGATCAAATCTCGAACGATTTCTCGAAGAAGTCCTTTTTTTCACTGTGACAAAAATATGTACCTTTTTAGCGATAAAACGTACTCTGTCTTGCACGGAAAGGATAATCGAGTCGAGGCACCTTATCCTTTTAAGGACTAATCGACGCTCGATTTGTACGAACAACTTCTGTTTACCTTTGCGACGGAGAGACGCAAAGCGGGTTGCAAGACGAAAAGAAACGGAGGGATCGAAAAGAGAGGGAAACGGAACGGAGAGAAGATTTTCTCAACCTATGTCGATCCTTGGTTCGTTGGCCGGTTCTTAGGGGTGTCGATTTAGGAGGGTAAATTCGCGGCTCCGTACTAGGGGAGAATTCGTCGAGGGTTCTGATATAAAAGATTCGTTGGGAACCGAGGCGAAGATTCGATCACAGGCCATTGTACGACTTGGACTCTGTTCGCCGCCGTTGCCAGACACTGGCTGGCTTCTATTTTTCTCAAGGCCCACCGTTAAACGACTCAGGCAAACGAAGCAAAGTGCTCGACCTCTGGGAATATTCGCCGATCTTCGGAAACGCCATAGTCGGTGCAGGGGACGCGCGATATTAAAAGTCTAAGATACGACGGTTGGAGAATGCATCTACGGTTGGATATGGAGAAGATCGTCCAACTTCCTCCTTAACCGATTCGATTCCTAGATCTTTTGGATGTTTGTCGAGCGTATTTTGCGAGGAATCGTGGACTGCTTATGCTTAGGAAAAAATAGAAACTCTCCCCTCTCTCTCTCTCTCTCTCTCTGTCTCTTTCTCTCTGTCTGTCGGAGTAAACAAAAGGAATAGAACGATGCTTCGGTCCGCGTTCAATTGCCAATTAGGAAATATCGGTGGAAAATTGGACGCATGTATATACCACAGAAAATTGGTCAGAAAAAATGGCTGTTGCTGAGATATATGCTAGAAATGTTTCGCAATTTGGATCTTGCTTTTCCTGCGACATATTTTCAAGCCTTTACTCGTGTTCTCTCCTTTCTTTTCTGTTTGCTCGTGCGATTGCGTTCCGTGTATTTTTTTGGGTCTCTTTTGCTATGTCGCGGGGAAAATGGGAGAAATAGTCGAGAAGGTGAAACGAATCTCTGTTCAGTCTTTATCTCGTTGATCGATCTTTGGTCGATCACAGAATACTAATTGTCCTTTTTTTCGTATTATTGCAGAAACGCGAGAGGTCACCGGGAAAAAGAATGGACCGACTTCGACGAAGTTTCCGCGATAGCTTTCGGCGGCGAAAAGATCCCCACGTGCCGGAATCGAGTAAACCTCATCAATGGCAGGCAGACGAAACGGCTGTCCGTTCAGCTACCTGCGCTTTCCACGTTAAGGTAATACAATCGACGGTTTATTATCGCTCTAAGAACCAATCCTTTCGTTTTAAATGGACATCTTCTATTCCAAAAAGCATCTTTAGTATCAGACAAAGCCGCGTATTTTGCTTTATTAACGGATCTACTGACTAGACTCGACATTTACTCCGCCAAACTTACGTACGTGTAACATGGATTACGAATTTGACCGTTTGAAAGAAAACGCTTTCCGACATCGAATGCACGGAAACTTGTGAACGCGTATATAGTCGAAAATCTGGCAGCCAACAGCCGTAAAATTGGCACGTATCCAGATAATCGATACTCGAATAACAAGTGTTCCATTATGCTTTCCCTCGATGACGTATAGTTTCATCCATTTCGATAGACCATCTCTACATTTTCGAGATGTTACTTCGAAATGATATCGTCGTTTTTTCTATCGTATTAAAACGTCTTTGAATTTTAATATAAAAATTGTGCGACTATAGTTTAGCTCTGATTTCTATTATATTTTTGCAAATCACCCTTTATCCGTCAGACGCCATTCTCTTCGTACGTATCGATTGATCCTATCGATTTTGAATGTACAGTACCTGGGATGTGTGGAGGTGTTCGAGTCAAGGGGTATGCAAGTATGCGAGGAAGCTTTAAAAGTACTTAGGGTACGTAACACAAAATCTTTTGATAAAATTCCAATATCTTCCGTATAAAGAAACTACTTGGCTGGTTGGATTAAAAACGATTAAAACGATTCTTTGCATAATAAAATTCTTGCAGAACTCGAGGCGGCGACCGGTACGCGCAGTGCTACACGTATCAGGGGACGGTTTGCGGGTCGTTGAAGATGAGACAAAAGGACTGATCGTCGACCAGACGATAGAGAAAGTTTCCTTTTGTGCTCCGGATCGAAATCACGAGAAGGGGTTCAGCTACATTTGTAGAGACGGCACGACCAGACGCTGGATGTGCCACGGGTTTCTGGCGTTGAAAGAGTCGGTACGTGTCGCTGACGCGTTTCCTAGGAAATTTCGTTAACTTTCTTTCTGGTTACGTTTTGTTACGTTTTTTCCAAGTGTAAAACATTTTGAAATTGCAAGTTAACGCGTTATAAAATCGGAAGAAAAATAGTTTCAACCATCTATCTCGTTTATTTGAAAGATATGTTTTAGGAAATTACAAAAGAAAGTAATATTATCGCGCGAGTTTCGCCGATTACGAGTCCAACGCTTATTATTCACCGTGTTCTTACAGGGAGAGCGTTTGAGTCATGCAGTGGGTTGCGCTTTTGCCGCGTGCCTGGAAAGAAAGCAACGGAGGGACAAGGAATGCGGCGTCACGATGACGTTCGATTCAAAAACTTCAACCTTCACGAGGAGTGGCAGTTTCAGGCAGCCATCCCTAACCGAACGATTGCAGGACTCGCGCGAGCGCGCCGTAGGTCAGTCACTCGTCTTCTTCGCATTTTCTTCGCAATTTTCTAACGATATTTCTACAAATACATGTAATTTCTTTGATTGACTCGATGTAATCGTACAATACCGAAAATTAAACGAAATCATAAACAATTCTCGCCTGAGAAAGATGTTATGGAAATAAAACGAGTATATAGATGATATACGTATAACGATCTAACGTTTCTAACGATCACTGATTCCATCGCAGATGTACCTCCCATAAAACAAGTCTACAACCCTTTCGCGATCGAGAGACCGCACGCTACTCCCTCGATGCTCGAACGACAAGGTTCCTTCCGCGGTTTTACGCAACTGAACCAAGCATCGCCGTTCAAAAGACAGCTTAGTTTACGGATCAACGATCTTCCTAGTAATCTTGAGCGCACACGTAGCCACAGTCTGGAACCGACGGATTTGTCACGGATGCCATCTGCTATCTCTCACATTGTACCTTTGAAACCACCAGGTAAGCTTTTTAATATAATTTCCAGTAAAGAAGCGATCACGCAGATACGTACAGTGTATTTTTGAATATATAACGAATATACGCGATATATATATAGCACCATACATACGTACATATATATTATATTCACGTGCAACGTGTGCAATACCGCGATAGTACATTTGATAAGCTGGTATTCAAAAAGAGGATTACGACGTATAAAAGACAGACTGGAGATATCAAAGTATCGTGAAACGTTTATGAAATCCGCGGATTCATCGTAAATTGAATAATAAATATGTCGAATAATATTCCCATAAAGTATCTAATACAGATAAAGTCTTGTAATTATATGTTAACTATAAGATTATTTTAAGATATCGTAGGATCTTTGGTTCGATCGTAAAAATGTTCTATCAAGTCGTTTTCTTCCATGTGCTGCATATATATTAACATATTTAAGCCACTCCCAACATCGAATAATATACTTCTTCATTTTTGCAATAGAATTCGAAGGATATGACGAAGGTCATTATTCCCTAATTCTGTTAATTGTCCATATTGCCTGATCCTCCTTTGATGTTCTTGAATGGTGCTCGTTTTCTCCCTTGTGTTCAAATATACCAGTGTACCTATAGGATATGTTATTCATAGTTCAACGAGTTGAGCGAGTAGACGAAACGAGAAGAGAATTCAAACGTTCTTCGCGATAGCGACGATCCTGTAGTTTTCTAAATGTCTCCGTTTTAAGAAGTACCTCCTTGCATTCAATTTTCTTTTCTCAAATCGTAGTTCGTTTTTACACACGATATAAAAATACGATGACTCGGCATTTACACGTTTGTACTATTTTACGAAATAGACGAAGAAAATATTAGATATTATTAGATAGATTATGTCTTTTTTTTTTCAAATAAATTGCATTTTCTATTTTCACGATAATGGATCTGTTTTCTGCTTGTACTTGTACTTTCTTGAAAGAAAATTATTTTTGGTAAGTCACGATTCCGTTTATATGTTGCACAGCTCACGAAATTATCTCGTTATCTTCTTCTATAATTCTGCATTGGGTTCGCTCAGTTCGTGAAATATTACAAATCTGTAATTGTCCGAACTATCCGTTTGTTAACATCTTGTATATCACTGTTGGACGCTTAACACGTGTTCACGTGTCTGCAGCATGCGTTCTGTAGTTTCAAGCACCAGTTCGAAGCACCAAATTCTAGTATGTTAGCAATGTTTATTATTTTGAGTATTCGATGTATTAAAATACCGTTCTTATTTTTACAGTTAGTCCAATACCTGAAATATCGCCTGCGGGCCAGGACAGCGTTTCAGCGATGTGTCAGCAACTTTCACAGGGGCTTTCGCTTCTCTCGAGCAGCGATGACTTTGGACCAATCCCTGCGCAGAGCAGTACAAGCACTGTTGCTAAGCAGCTCTTCACTAGCACTACGATTAATAATACTCCATTAGGTATATCGCAAATTTGCCATGGAAAATGTAACGCAACTTTTTTTATCGTATACGTAGCGTTGGTAAAAAAAATCAATCGATTTTCACGTTATTTATTACTTAAGAAAAATAACTTTGTATTTTATCACATCACGAAACGTTATATCGTCTTACAGTGACGAGCAGTAACTCCTTAGACGAATTGAAACTACAAAACGGTCCGAGTCTGAACAACAACAACAACAACAACAATAACGACAAAAACGACGATCTCAGTAATCTGAACCATGTTGGACCCAGCTGGCAAGAAGCTCCATCGCCTGTTTTAGCTTCGAATCACAGGCTTACGCCCATCCTGAACAAAACCAGTAATCTCAGTCCTATTCTTCCAAGAACCAACGCGCCCACGCCGATAATTATGAGCACTCCCGCACCCACCTCCACCGTTGGTGTCTTTGGAACACCACCCTCGGCCAGTCCAGCTTTTAGTACGGCGTCTACGTCTTCCTTAGGGAACGTGTCCACGCCAGCTGTGAATAGATCACCGATTCCCGTGGCTTCAGTGATGATTTCGAAGACAAACTCACCGACCACCAGCGTGGCATCCGTATCTCCGGCTTTGTCTGGCAGTATTGTTAACGACGCTAGCCAGATTAGCCAAACCTCAGTACCTAATACTATTTCCACATCAGCGGTAAGCAATTTTGAATTGTCAAGAGACGCGGATTTTTACTTTGTAGGAATTATCGATTACCTTCTTTCTCTACATTTCGAACAGTTTGTGTCAAGGAGAGAAATGCCGACGATGCGAATTAGATTCTTGAGCGTATCGATAATTGTCGCTAGACTACTGTAGGATCGTTATAGAATTTCCAACTTCGAGTCAGCAAATAACGGAATTTCACAACGTTCTTCTATCGTTCCAGGTCCAACCTGTTTCAACGACAGCCGCGTTGCCCAAACCAGAGCAATGGTTAGGCAGTATAACCAGCTCGGTGCCACCCTCAGTGCAATCTCCTTCTCAAGGACAAACGAGTCCTCGACGAGCGCCACCGCTGCACGCGAGAGCCCTGTCGCTCGGTTCGGCCGCGATGGGACAGGCCACCAGGTCCGGTCCTTCGGATCCGTTTGACGCGGAATGGGCCGAGATCGCGGCGAGAAACCTGCGACAATCGAGCACGACGAACCCCTTCATAATGCCAAACGCGACTCAAGCGTTCCAGGTGCAATTGTAGCGCCAGGAGTTCATCAATAGCGTTGTCAAGTACTTCCGCTCTAACACATAGTGACGACTCCATGTCCGTTCGCGCTTCGACCTCTCGCACGACCGAAAGTATTACACGTGAAACGCGTCAAACGTCGATGAAACCGCGAAGTTTGCTCGAATGAAGTTTCCGGTCGGGCGACACGGTCCAAGCATCGTGCGATGTAACGAGAAACCTCGAGGAATCGAGGAGGAGCGGGAGCCGGAGAATATACGTATCGATCTCGAAGAGATATGTTTAGTAGCAATGACGATAAACAGCAAATCAGCACAAAACACGTACCCGTAAAAAAAAAAACGATGTTTTTTAGACATTAGTAGATTACGCACACATAGCCTCGATAACCTCGAATTTGGATACGAAAGAGAAGAGACAGGGAAAGGAGGTAAATTAAAATTGCGTCTTTTGGGACCACGCGTTCAATCGCGTTGGTGAAGTGAACGTGGATTTATTTAAATAAGAGATTCGGGTCGATCGATCGACCTGGATCGCACGATACTGTTTTTAGATGTCATCGCACCTTATTCGTGAAGGAAGCTAGATTATGTCGCTGGTATCGATAACTTAAATGTCTATCACGAAAGTACTTAATAAAACGAGGTGTACAATAATCTTGAGTAGTTTAGACTGAATACGGTTACCGTCGTTATGCATGATGAAGCGAAATTTCCACGCACCCAAGATTATGCTGCACCAATCTGATGTTTCGTCGAAAATAACAGTAAAAGAGAAAAAAGAAAAAAAAAACAAAAAAACATATATAACGTAAAAGTTACGAGAAATATAACGTGAAAACACGATGCTAGTAGCTTACAGTTAGACCGACCGCGGGTTCACGCGTCGAACGTGACTCGACAGAAAAGTTATTTTTCTTTTCGAACGGTCGATGGCCGCGAATGAAAAATTCTGTCGAACTTACCCAGCTCGAAATATCAGGAATTGACAAGTTTTCTTAATTACGAGCAAGGAAAATTTTAGATAGGAGAATAAGTAGAGATAAAGACAGAAAAGAAATATATCGACGTATACCGCCCCTGGTGATCGATTTAGGGCCAGTCGGGATTTTCAGTAGATTTCATTTCTCGAATAACATTGATAGACACGAGCGTACGTATTTATTAATTACTAAGATGTCATACTCGATTTGGCCGGGCTTTGAATATTTTTGAAGTCTGTGACGGATTTGGCCTCGAGACACGATGCAGCAAGGAATGAATCGATATATATACATCGTCTACGTATTTGGTAATAATTTAGGCAACCAAGGACAATTTTCGATTCGCGATATGGCGTTGCAATCGAGTAAAAATAAAGTTTCTGTACGTGGCCCTACGTAATCCGATAACCAGGCGTTGTAAAACGACTGACGCGACTGAGTAGCAAAATGACGGACTGTGATATACACGGAGGTGTGGCCAGTACTTAAAGGCGAGGATGGGGTCGAGCGACTGTCGTAAACTTTGCTCGATGAATTGCGAATTTCCCGTCTGGAACGTAAGCAAGCGTTTACGAGCTTGGGTAGCGCAGAGTCTATCGTTCTCTAGCCGGCAGAATTAACTAGACGAGTCCTAAACACACGCATATACAACTTAGTGTACTTAAGAGAAAAGATTAGATGTTAAAAAATTTCTAGAGTCAGTACTTACGTTCCACGCTATCGTTGTCTAATATCGTACGTACGAGCGGGTCGAAGCACTCCAATGATCGTGTTAACATTAAAAGCTTAATACGGACAAGCGTTGCAACATCGTTGTGATTTTGTGTAGCTGTGACGCAGGAAAGAATCGTAAGTTTCACAGATTTCCAAAAAAATTCTTAAGATGAAATTTAGTCAATGATATTCTATGAAATCGGGTACTGTCACTGCTACCAGAATCACGACGACGATGCATAATTTGTCTGCGTATGGCACTACAGACATTGTCTGCGCACATGTTCCAAATATCTGCGGGTAACCGAAAGTTCTGCCAGACACAAAGTTGCAACATCTTCTAGCAATGTGGTATACGATAACGATAAATGTAAAATGTTTGCATAGAATGTCTGTGAGTGACGCCATTAGATGACGATTCACGCAACTAGAACGCGAAAGGTGCTTCCGCTTGAAACAAAATGAAAAGAAACCGCACAGAGAAAAATTAGAGCGACATAAAAGAACAAGAGCTAAAATATTCACGAAAGTCGTTTCACGAGCCAACACGAGAGCAACGATATACGGATATACGGAGTCGCGTTCCAACGTGAATTTATAATAAGAATATAATACTACGGATTGTTACATAGTTATGTCGGTTGTTGAACAATTACGGAGACACGTGAACGCTCTCCACATCCTATATAAAGATAAACACGGGGTTACTATCGCGTCTTGAAGCTTGTCTCCATTTCGGTTTACGTTCCAACTTTTCGTTCCTCCGAGTGTATTGATCCACGATGATTCAATCCCTTGCCATGTGTGCAGTAAGGACTACAACTGTGTTCGTTGTTTCCAACAAAAGTTCTAGAGATACTAATTCCCGAGAATTAGTTTGACAAAGGCTTAAGTAGTAAGGTTATGGAGGGAAGATAAGGTAAGAAAATGACAGACAACGAGATTCGTAAAATACATTCGAGTTGCAATTTACAAGGCTTGCTGCTTATAGAGCGAGATCTTTTACTCGTGTAAAACAGCGGCGACAGTCGCTACATCTGACGGCACTTAGTTACTTACTATTTGATGGAAATACGTACGTCGCAATTCGTTGAACTTATCCTAAGAATTGTCCCTGAAATTTTTCTCGGCCGTAAAGACTCGAGAGCACGATATTACAAAAAACCATACACCATACGTAACATCATGGCGAGGGATTTACATCGAACAGGGGTAAAACGAGGTGGGCCAATAACTAGAATGATCTCTCGTGGTTGACGAGAAAGAGGGTACGTGTTCGATCGTCGTTTCGACGAATCGTGTGTGTGCATTGTATATAAATAGTAGTTATTTAAAAGAGAAGAGAGTGATAACAAGAGAAACGGAGAGGGCGAGGGAGAGGAAGTAAAATTGAACAGGCGAAGAGAGAAAAAGGAGAAAATGAGCGAGTGAAAGTATGTGTGTAAGAATACGAGAAGAAAATGTTCACCGAGCCGGCGATGATCCTAACGCAAATAGAAACAACGTTCTTCGTTGCCGAGGTTTCGTTCAGTTATGATTGTAAGTTATCCTTGTAAATAGTTCGGTAGCGTTTCTCAGCACAAATCGCGTTGCTTCTACAGTTTAGGAATACTTTGTATTTAATAACGTCAAAATATGGTCTGTTCGGAACGAATTATAACCTAAAAACTATTTTTTCTTTTTTCTTTTTTTTTTTTTTTGCTTATCACTCAACGTCGTAAGCTATCGACATTGTTATCGTTCTAACGCGTGTTTAATTCCGCCACGGTCTTCGAATTTAAAGATTAGCGATTTAAAGATTCAAATATAAAATAAAAGCCCAAGTGGACGCAAGGACGTTAGATTTCGAATTTTAAGTTTCATCAGTGGCTAAACGAAACGATGGCTGTTATTTTCGTTCGCTCGAGAGATCGACCGATTCTGAACAGACTGTACCGCGACATGATGAAACGGAACACGTAATCGACGCTCGTCATATGGAGGAATCCAGTCCGATATCGTTCTCGATCGTTTGACGAGGTTTCAGCTTGATCTTTTGAGCCACCTTCTGTCCGTCCGGTAAATCAAAAGCAACAAAAGTAAAAAACGAACGAGTATCGACACAAAAGGGAAGATAAAGAATAGAACAAAAGAATATGAAATAAAACGAAAACAAGAAAGGAGAGGAACGATTATCGAGTTGGCATAAGCGCGAACCGATCGCCAGGTACTTATCGCGAAACTCGTATAGAAGACACGCGTGGAAGAGAGAAAGAAAGTCGATTGATCCATGTACTTAAATATTATACAAATACAATTTGTTCTTCTTTTGTTTTCATATTTCTTTTCGTCGTTTTTCATTTGGAAATGAACTTGGTAAACCCTCGTTCGGATTAGTCGAGTTACCTGAACCCAAATAATTCGACTAATCCGAAGGAAGGCTCGGTCAATGAACCGATGCCAATGACATCGTCAATGTTTGTTTCCATTGACGTAGCTGCGGATTTTTGAAGTTTCTTCGAAGAACGAGCTACAGGGAATCGCGTATACAATATCGATTCGTTATATAATATCGTCGCCTTAAGTACTTATTGTTTTCTCTTCTCCTCTGTTTTTTATGTTTTCTTTTGCCCTCTATATCGACGTACGCTGATCGTTCGTTCGGATTTTCGATCTTTCGTTTACTTCGAGAAAGGTAAATACGCGAAATAAATTAATTTATTATAAAGTGGAAAGTAAGGACTAAAACGTCGGGTTCCTGCGTGTCGTTCTCTCCGACCGAGACTAGCGAATTTCTGATTGGTTAAATCGTCGAATGCGAGGGCAGTGAAACACTGGGATAAGGAAAGAAGAAATAAAAAAAAGGAAATAATATACGAACAGGTGCACTGCGTGCCAAATTTGAGGAAAGTGGAATAGCGATGTCTGTAAATTCTTTGGACAGGACATCGTACACGCTTCCGTGGTTGTGTTGTACATAGTGTCGCCGATCGATTCCTGGATCAATGTACGACTGCGTGTATATTTCGTGAAAGTATCCTTGTTCGTTTTACAATGTATCTGCCTCTGTAAAGATATGATTTATTATAATATCTGTTGTGATTACCAAACTGTCTTCTTTCATCGTCTATTTCTATCCCTTCTATCTTTATCTCTTTTCGAAACAGAAAACAGAAGAAATTGTTATTCAAGCACGTACGAATCTCTCGTTCTTCTTTTGACCAAAATCCCATCTACGAAACCATGTTCAGTTTGAACTACATAACCTACAAAATTTTAATACAACTTTTATCTCTCCGCTTTTTCTATTCGCTGCCTCGAATTTATCGATTTATTTAATATACTCTTTCGACGTCCAAGTGCAATATAAAACCAAAACTCGTTGTTTCGGCATAGCAATAATAATAGCGGCGAATCGATAACAGAGAAAAATGTCAACTACGTTGGAAGACGCGCTGTGCAGGTATCCACCCAGCTACCCATCGCGCTGTGAGTCTAGAAAAACCTGTTTCTCAACGTGTTCACCGTGTCCAAATATTCAGCCACCGACGAATGGCACGTCTTCGGTTCATTTTCAAGTTACCTACACTCGCAACGGGTATGTTGATGAAACGTTAACTTCGAAAGGAATATAAGAAGATACGATGATCACGGATTTTTTTCCACAGCCTCAAGTATTCGCCTTGCTATTATCCGCGATCGATATGCTGTCCACCACCAGAGATACCACCACCGAAAGTAGCCCCTTGTTACGCGAGATTATTCGATTCTCGTGGAAGACCAATTTGTTTATACTTTTAATAAATTATTCTTTCGATATACGTAGAGAGCGATTTTCTATATCTGTCTATATTTTGGTCATTCTTCTTAACTATATTGTTACGTTATTGTTACTAGACGGGAACCAGATATCCGCTCATATACGTACCCTCAATCCTCTTAAGGACCCATCGTAAATCTCAGTAATTTGCTAGCTAAGACCGAACCTTATAAGACCTTCAGACCGTACAAATCTTTGTTTCTAAATCATTTTTTAAAGATTCTCGTCTATTACGGCTTGACACGGGAAAGTTAATATCGCAGTAATTTGCTAGCTAAGGTCCTTCGGACCGAACAAATATCTTTGTTCCTAAATCTTTTTCTAAAGACTATCGTCTATTACGGCTTGACACGGGAAAGTTAATTTTTCTCGCGTACGATGCTTCCCATTAGCAACTTTCTATCGAGGGCGGCTAAGACCCTTCCTAGTCCATCAACCTTCGTTTATCTAATCGGAAACAACGTATACTGCTCTCACTTTCCTGGCCAAAATGTCATGAACAAATCCGATAATCCCGTGCGCTAGACACACCCGTTATTAGCTTTCCTCCGATACAGCATCGTCACTGTACTTGCTTATTCTTCAACGTTAGAATAGTCGACAAGTCATTAAGGGGTTACTCTCCTTAAATCAATCATTTACTTAACGTATACATACTCAACAGTGTACCTCGTAAGTGTTAGAAATATAACCTTACAACCCTGTTAATCGCAGCGTTATGGTATCTTAACCATCCCTGTTATCTTAACGGAAATCAGGGGGACTTTACGGGAATTTACGACTCCCGTTGACGTGTTTCCTCGCGATTGCGTCTCCCCGCGATTGGTCGAAAATACATACAGGGTGGTTGGTAACTGGTGGTACAAGCGGAAAGGGGGCGATTCTACGCGAAAAAGAGTCGAAAATATAGAATAAAAATTCAAAAATTTAAAAATTTGAAAATTTAAAAATTTGAAAATTTGAAAATTTAAAAATTTAAAAATTTAAAAATTTGAAAATTTGAAAATTTGAAAATTTAAAAATTTAAAAATTT
>NT_176470.1:46182-112075 GCF_000188095.3 Bombus impatiens
AAAATTTAAAAATTTAAAAATTTAAAAATTTAAAAATTAAAAAAATAACGTCAATCGAGACAACGATTTTCTCGAAAACAAAGCCTCGAACGAAGCGATAAAGTGCACGCGTACCGAGCGAAAATTCAAAGTCGATTTTCTCGAAAACAAAGCCTCCGAAACTTCGAAAACAATAAAGAACAATTTGCTGTTACTTCGTGTCAGATAATTGGAGCGTATTCTACCTATCAAGCCCGCTATATCCGACAGTAAATTAACAGAACTCTTTCGTAATTCTTATAGTTTTTGTAGCGAACGCGACTTTAAACGTCGAGAAGAAAGAAGAGATTTCGTAGTTAGCCATGTTACTTTCAAGTAAAAAATCAAACAATCGAGCATACGTGTGAACATATTCGTTTAGTTATGTCAAAGAGGAAAAACAGAAGAAACGTAATCGAATCGAAGCAAATATACACAGATCAACGTAAATTCTCCTTGTATCGAACAAATCCGATGAAAATTTGTTAGGCAATGCCGTCGATAAATCTCTAAGTCACGCGAAGCTGTTATTTCCTTTTTCGACAATTTATATCTAAAGATGCTGTAGAAAACAATCTCGATTTTCGTAGAAATAAATTCTCCGGATAAACATGTCTTGTCGCGAAGAAAAAAGGCGCACCAGCACTCTGCCTCCACCGTGTTATCATTGCAAGCCTCCGCCGTTCTGTTGTCCGAAATACGGCTGTCCACCTCCTCAGCAATACCCACCGCTAAAATGTCGTTGTCCTCGTCCGTGTCCATCTTTCGTACGTTTTAAAATACTTACAATTTTTATTAACGAGACTGGATTTAACGTTAACCTTCTTACATATTTTACAAAACTTTCATTCTTCTTTCGATACGATAGAATTCTTCCTGTAGCTTTCTAAAATAAATTTTTACAATTTTCAACGACGAACGCGTTTTGTTTCGCTCCTAGGTATGTAGACAACGTCCAGAACCACCACAGAAACCACCCGCGCTGTACGTGGTTGACTGCTTGCCACCTCCTTGCCCAGAGCTACCTCAATGTTCAGCACCAAAAATAGAACCACCACCATCCTGCGTACGATACTGTATTCGTTGCACGTGCGATGGCTCGACTTACTCTCCGCTTTATTTCTCCGATCTACCAAAGTGTGAAATTTCTTCCTGTGCAAAATGCTGCTGACTGTCGAGCTTAAAGATCATACTGTATTTCGTACTTTTAATTCTTGTATCGTACAGATTATTAAAAAGCTGAGACTTTTTTGATAGCGTGTCATATATTGCGATCAAATTAATTCTATTTGGTTAAATAAATTGCGCGACTTTTGAAGGAGCGTTGACAGCAATGTTTAGTTTGATTCAATTGCTCGCTGTATATCTGCGTAATTACGATGTCTGTGTAACTTGCAATTTTGAGACCTATAGAAAGGATAATCTCGTTTCTTAACGAGATACCGATCTAGGGAGATAACTTCAGAGATGCTGCACGTTTTCAATGACGTCGTGACATTGCAAGGGCAAGGGTGGTTCGCGCATATACGATAACATGTTGGAAGGTGGAGAAATGGCTGGCGAGAGAGGAGAAGAGGAAGTAAATCCACTAGGAGTACGTTAAATTAATAACTTCCGATGTCTTCCGATCGAGAGAGCTTTTTATTTACGATTCACAACGAATAAGAGTAACTTTTAGTTGTACAATTTACAAGAGTATTGCAAACTTATCAAATCGATTTATCAAGTTGAATTTCATAGCTTCGTCCTATCTTATTAGGAAAGTTAACCTTCGTAATTAACCTTCCTTCGTATCGGAATACGTTTGCAGCTTTACGAAGGTGAAAGAAATGAAAAAGGTGATAGGCATGGTAATGGAAAAGCTTTGCTTCCAAACGGCGATATGTACGTCGGACGATATTGCAAGGGATTGAGGCACGGTGCGGGACTTTACGTATTTAAAAACGGTGCTCGTTACGACGGTGAATGGAGACAAGGCGTTAAATACGGTCAAGGAACATTTTGGTACCCTGATGGAACGCGATACGAGGGTAAGAGACGACAGATAGCCATTGGGCAAGGATGACGACAAAGGATGGTCGATGTTGAGCCTAACTAACAATTTAATAACAAATAAACGATGAAACTCAAACTTTTAAGCCTTTTCTCGTACTATCCGAAGCCGTTTATTTAATGAAATCTCTATCTTTCTCTTATCGTTTTAAAGCACGATTCACATTTTTAAGTTTTTTTTTTTTTATTTAGTTGTTTACATTCACGATTTGCCCGATTTGGACATTTGGTAGAATTTTTTGGCTGTTTGATTATCATGCGGGTGGCTACCCTCAGCGGGGTACCATCTTCGTGTTTGGTAGGTTATATCCTTTATGAGATCTGGCATTTTTAAGTGGCGTGAATTTTCCTCCGTAACCATACAGGGTGATTCGTAAATAAATGTTCATGCTTTAGGCAATGAATCTACGTATTAAAATATGTAGCTAAGAACCGTACGTTCTACGTTCTGCGAATTATGAACGATCGAAGAAAGTATCGGAAGCGTCTGCACGTCTTTGCGCCGAAGACTTTGACAAAATTTTCTTTGGTCATCCATAACTCGAAAATCAACGTACGTACAGACGTATGTTCGTACGAAGTTTTTCACGCGTTCCGTAGGTGAGTGGAAACGTGACATGAAATATGGTTTTGGCGTATATTATTACGTAAATGGCGACGTTTACGAAGGTTCCTGGAAGAAAAATTTTCGACACGGCATGGGATCTTATCTTTACGCCGACACGAACACGAAATTTATGGGCACGTGGATCAAAGATCGTATGCAAGGGCCTGGGCAATTAATTCACCCTCGACATCGATTCCACGGATTTTGGCAACTGAATTTGGCGAGTTAATATTTATACGAATTATTTCCAAAATGTTTTATTAATACGTTACTATATATATCAAAGCGTGGATAAATACTAATAAAAGTGTAACGTAATAGCCTTATGGACGCGGCTGCTTCACTTTTGAAAACGCTTGCATGCAACATGGACACTACGTGCACGTGAAAGATCCTGATTACGACGAGACAAAGGAAGAACCTGTCGAGGTGAGAATTCGTTTTTTAAGATATTTATCTTTCTTGCGTAAGGATAATAAATATTCGATTCAGCAAGGACAAGTAACTGAACCTGCCACGTTAGAAGCCGAGGCTGGCGAAGGAAATAAAAAATTAGCAGATACCGAGGATGTGAAACTGGAAGAAGCTAAACCTGAGCCATTTGAACCGCTTGCTTTAAAGAAAGGCGTTATCGCATTATGGCGAGCCCGTTGCATTACGCCGTATAATGCTGATTTATTGCCACCTGAGCCAGTACCTCTACAGGAAGAGGTGAGATATGCATAATCAATTGGAATTATATATATATGTACACGGCGTGCTCGTTCCTTCTTCACTAAACCATGCTTATATATAAACGTATACCGCGCAACTATTCCACGATATTCAGATTTCAAAAATTTGCTTCGGCGTGCAGAGATTCGCTTTAAAAAAATGCAAGTAGAACAAACGAACCATCTGAAATAATTGCTTAGGCTTTCAATGAATATTTCCAATTGTTTCCATTTTTATCTGACTGATTGTCGACACTGTGTTTATTAATAAAATCGCGATACCTGCATTCGGAATCTCACTTTATCTTACGCAATACATCCGTTTTTGTAATTCCGTAAACAATTGAGTCACTCAACGAGCTATCTGTGACGAAGATTCGCAAATACGAGTTCCTTTCGTACAACTCTAATAATGAAGGATAATCGATATTTTTTCATTCTAGTTTGATTGCTTAAAAAATATTTAATTTCTAGGTATCTGTGGACTCTCTATTAGATAGGTGTTCGGAAGATTTAATAATGGCACCGGAACGGTACTTAAAGTACGAAGACGAATACGAAGGTGAAGGCGGTCGTTATTACGAAGACGCTGATTATCCTGGATCATTCGTTGAAGCAATTTAATTACAAAAAATCAACGTTAAATGTAAAATAAAAAATATTAATTTTTTTCTTCGATTATAAACTTTTGCGCCATTTGTTAAAGAATCAAACTTTTCTATGATCTAATTTCAATATTATTTTCTTACCGAAGGTGATAGCATTGTGCGCAAGGAGAAAGGTTATACAAATTCGCTAAAATATTTCTCACAATAACAAATAAAAGTATAAAAAGATAATTATAATACAATATAAACTTATACATGTTCGATACCAATTTTACATGTGGTTAGGCAAAAACGCAACGTGTTTTTAAGCACTTTATTTAGGAAATTATAATAATAAATGTGCGTATGTGCCCATAATATCAGACGATGTAAAGAACTTATTTTACAGGCACACGTAGGTCTTGTTTGGAAGTTTCATTTGACGAAGTGTTTAAAGTATATATGTAACGTATATGTGTACATACGTAAGGTGTATTACATTGAATATCAGCAACAGATATAACGAGGATATGTTTTCATAATATTAGCTAAGCGTACGCTCAACGATTGCAGTCTATTCAGCTTTACTCCAAAGATCGATTTAACATAGTTTTAGATACGCAAATGATTTGTGTGTTTTCTACATGTATTCTTGAAAGCGCAAGCTCGCTAGTATCGTTCGATTATTTAAGTTTTCTTTTTTATTTCTTTTTCTCTTTTATAACGTACAAGCGTGTGTATTTCAAAATTACGTTCGTCGATGGAAACACGTAAATATTCATACATACATAGATAGATAGATATATATATAGAGAGAGAGAGAAAGAAAGAGAAAGAGAGACGGAGAGAGAGAGAGAGAGAGAGAGAGAAAGAGAGATATGATTTCGAAATATATTTACAACATTTGGTTGAACCGGACATAAATAGGAAGACGAAAATGCTGCTTTGAAAAAATACAAATAGTACAGATTAGTTCATAAGCCATATGAAAGTGGAGAACATTTTTTTTTACATTAATAAAACGTCGAGGAATACATTTTGTTTTTCCAATCGAAAATTCTCCATCCTCCACTACATTAACCTAAATACCAATCAAATACGAAGATTTCTTAAAAATTGTTCTTTCTGACGGCACTAATAAATACTGGCATTCAAATAGTTTCGAAATACTAAAAGGAGCATGTATTTTAATATACATATGTATATTTTATATATATATAGTTTACTCCTTAATCTTCAAACGAGTCTTTATAAAACGGTTATTCGACTACATTGACATAAAGCCTCAATGAAGGTCGAAAGGTTTTAAAAGGACGGAGGAGAGGGCAAAGGAATAAAAAAACGTGTTTTGCGAAGTATCGCAGTCTTTCAACAATAAGCTATTATACAAGTAAATGTAACCATTTTCACTTGTAAGAGAACAGCTGCTGTTTAATTAGACGCCACAATATGAATGTCATGAATCAACACGTTAATGACGGCATAATTTCTCGTATATGTTATCACAGTCCTCGATGACACTTCCGTGTTAGAATATTCTTTTCTCTCTTCTTTTTATAACACGTCCCGAGATTCTACTCAAGTTAAGAATTCGAATCGGATGTTGATACGAGCGACCAATATTTCGATAGCAAAATACTCCGTTTTACGGTTTTACGATTTCTTGGCACAATATCAAAAAAATTCGCATTTGTTGCGAAATATCCACAGCCCTGAGTCGATTAAAACATCATCGACTGTTTTTACTTCCTTCTTTCCTTTCCACTTTTTCTACATATACACCAATTTTAAGAAAGATTTGACCTAATTCATAGCAAAAGTCGCCTTAATTAATTAGACATTGAAACGCAATCGAGTATGCTTCAAAAATCAGGGAACGTTGCGACGATTGCAAGCATCAAATTTTGGAATTCGAACGCATTTTATGTGCATTTTAAACGTGCAAACGATCCGTTCGTAGATTGTTGTTTTAAGCATCTCAGGTACGTAAAGCGTGGACGAAATTTTGTGCCCTGTTATAACGTGATTTTTGTATATTCACAAAAAATGTTTGTTTTCAATTTGTCGTTTTGTTCCCAAAATGATAGATTTCTGAACGACTGTTTCTCTCCTTTAAAATGACACCATAGTGTTTTACATTAGATCGGGCGGTGGTCTTTGAAACGCGATGCTTGCTACTGAAATGCTGCAAAAGCCAGCGGTTATCACTCCCAAAAATATGTAAACCGCCGTAATTAGCCAAAAGGCGAATAAATACAATGTTTTGTTACAGTATTTGCCAAGAGATGGATCGTAATTTGGCTCATATTCCTTATATACCCACATTGAGCCTGTGGGCAAACACAGAGTATAAAAATTGGAAAATTATAAACACCCAAAGAAACATTTGATTCGTATATTTGTGTTACTAACCTATAATAAACCAGCCAAGCATAAAACAATTAATTAATGTTTGCGTGGGAGTTTGTCGCATTCTTTCCTCGTCTCGTTCTTCCTGACGTTGACGTACTCTTGCAGATAAATGCAACAACTGCTTGAAAACACCAAAACCACCACCCACTAATAAATAAACAGGAATATACTCTCCTTGTGGGCAATCGTAAAGGTAAATTCCTCCAATGACCACCATACATATTGGAACTACTATCGTTACTCCTAAGATAATAGTACATCCAACTGCAACCATTGAAATACAAAATTAATAATCCTTGTATTAAAACCTAACAAAATATTAATTCACATTTTTGCTTACTAGTGCCTAGAAGTAAAACAATAATATTTTTCAAAAAATCAAACACTCCTTTTGAAACTTTATGAGCTTCCCTCATACGACCAAACAATGAATCATAAGACGGAGGTGGAGCTAAAAAATAGAAACAATCGCTTCTTCAACATTCCGATCCTATAAATTGTTATTCAAAATTAAACCGAACAAAGATTTCTCTGCAATGATATCGTAGAGAATGGGATGGTAGAGATATTGTCTTCGCTTCGATGAAATTACAGAAACAATTCGAGACAGACAGAGATACGTATTCTGTTAAGAATATTATTTACCATTTGGATCTATGGCTTCTTCATAGGTAGGTGGTGCACCACAATCGTTAGTCAGAGTCGATGGGTGTCCCAGAGGTAAATTAATATTGTGATACGAAGGTGGAGGTGTATAACAAGTTGATGCTATCTCAGTGCCAGGATTTACATTTTCACTGGTACTAACAAAATTACTTTGATTTATTTGACTTAACGGCATCTCTTCGCGTATGTTGGTTGCTTGAAGCCAATGCATAGGGTTTGCATTAAAGATTACTCGATGATTCGCCGTTGTCGCAACTGACAACAGCACGCATGTATTTTTCTAACCTATAAATAACTTAGGCTACTTTGGTATCTGTTCGTGCGTCGTTTAAAACTGCATAATATTAAAATATGGCACAAATTCTTAAAAAAGATACAAATCGCGTAATTGGGATCGATTTTATGTGCTTTCGGCTATAATTGGATTGTTGATTCAGTTAAAGAAAAATAAACAATTTCAAGTACAATGTATATGCTCTTGAAAATTTTTCACAACGGTGATTTGTTTGAAGTTCACTGAACGAGCAGAAGGTAAAAATTATGCAACGTTCAGTTTCATTTCAAAAGAAAAAAAGATATATACTCTAGGAATGCACAAGACTGTTACACCCCCGTTTCAGAAAACACAAAACAATGTTATTACACGAACCGGCATCTATATTTGATTATGCCCACTTCTGGTTAAGCGAACCACTGCAAAATCGTTGCACCGCAAAAGCATGCAACATTTCTTATCGGGTTTATAACATAACGGAGTTATCTTCAAACTCCATTAATTCGGCAACTTGCATTTGCGCTACGATGCCCACAATAAACCATGTGCGACAGACTCTGTATCGAATACTTGCTATATCAATTAGTATCGATGATATTCGATATAAGTCGATTTTCAATCGAGATCTCAATCCTAAGTGCGGGACTATTCGAAATAATAATCTTTAAAGCGCTTTAGATAATTTAAAAAATTAGTGCATGCGAAACGTTTTTCAGAAATTTGAATATATCGAGTTAGGCAATTTACGAATCTAAAAATTTTTCTCAAATTTTATTTGTAAAATGAAATTTTTTCAAATGTCGATATTATAATAGGAATTTGATCTGATAGAACTGAAATCTCCATTGTTATTTAATCTGAAATCTGAAATCTGAGGAAAAACGAAACACTAACGAAGTAGACGTAACATCCTACAGACTATTCTTCATAATCTCGTTAAATAACAGACATAAAAATTGATGCTTAGATATCTTATTTGTTTTTCTTATTTTCTACAATATCATACACGATATTTTTTCTGCACTCAGTTTTACTTCCCGCGATTTCGTGTTTGATAAACTATAAAAAGTCACGCAACCATAATTATACTTATTTCGATCTACTTATAATGTTAAAAGAACGCGATTGTTAATGATCTATTATTTCGAAACAACCAATCATAGCGACGGCACAGTACACAGAAGATTTTTTATGCCTTTAAATATGAACCGAACACCACTTGGAGAACATACAGATTTTGCTAACAATTGTTGAACGATCTCTGTTAAAAGCCGTCATCATGAAGTTATCGATTGAAAAATTATTATCAGTGGTTATTCTGTCTATTGTTTCGTTATCGCATGTCAAGGTAAACATTGAAACAATTATATAAATCCACAGTATCGAATATATAATATAGTTCTAATAGTTATAATTTTTTCTTTATATTTTTTAGGCCGTCAAAGTTACAATTACCGATTTTTACGTAGATGTCTCAGACAACGACTTAGTCGTTTCATGGAGTCCCAGCCTATCGGATAATCTTATTTCTTCACAGATTTTTGTCAAACAGGATTGTCCAGGTGAAATAGAGGTATATCTTGATTTAAATATTGTTTAATTTTAACGTTATTATTTACTCTTATTCGGACTCTACCTTCTCTGCTTCGTCACCTCCATTCCTATCATCCTTCCTAAGTAAATTAGATAGTTATCTACAAAAATTTAATATATTTTCTAATTTCTTCATAAAGCTTGTTAATACGATAGGTAGCAATATTTTGATATTTCATTTTAGGCCGATATAACGATTTATAACGGCGATGACGTAATTAATGAAATGAACAAGATATTCGATAAACCAATAAAGGAGTTGGAAGGCTATAATATCTGTGCGTCGATAGAAACCCCAAATTCGGAAGATGATTCGTGCTCTTTAGCACAGGTAAGAAGTTTATATACATATAATACGAAATATTTCATCAACTTTTTAAAATCTCTTTTTTTTGAGTCGAATGTTGCATAATTACATATTATATATAAAATAATATATATTAATTATATTGATAAGAATACTAATTATATATAACCTATATGTATAACAGCACAAGTTATACATATAGGTACCTCGTTTTTTTTTAATTTACGTATTCATAAATTATGTATACATAACTTAAGCTACATATTAATATTAAAATGTGGTTTTCATCACCTAGGGTGAACAAGCAATTTCAGATTGCGATGTAAGCGATTTTTTCAGCGGTATGAACCCTGGAGATTATACTGCAAAATTTGATTTCAAGCAAGATGACAATCTAGTTTCTACTGCCACACTAAAAGTAAAAGTAGAAGCTGAGCAGGAATAAAATATTCGAATTCGTTCGAAATTACACTACCAGATATCTTTCAACGTTTATATTTATTATGTCCAATGCATGATTGTAATTATTGGTTACTTAATGTTGTAAAAGTAACTCCTATTTTCTTTGGATAATAAAGATATTAGCATACACACGGATACTTAATTTTATGTTTATGTTAACTTTATTTTTCATATATACATATATGCTCCATTTTGTAATATAAAAATTGTAATAAAAAATTTTTTACCATTGTTCAAAATGCATCATTTCCTCTATTATTAATTGTAAATATTATATAAACACTTATAATCAATCTCCATTGTTCTTCGCCGGACACATTTCAAAAAGCTCAACAAAATGGCTTGTTTTTGAAAAAGAGAGATAATAACAAAGCAAAAAGTGGAGATACAAGAGAAGTATGCTAACTTTACTTATATTCCCAAATCTTATTTTATCCGCTCTATACTTTTCCTCTGCCAACGCCTGTATGAATTCTGACTGGACTGCCATCTTTTGTGAATCATCGAGTACATTCTGCTGCGTGGCAATAACAAATAGTACCATTTTAGCGTAATAATATTATTATATATGCTAATAAAGTAACATTTAAAAAATTCTCTTTATCTATTTACACTATATCACGCAGATATTAGTTTTGAATAAACTAAAAATACCTACTTTGATATTACTATTTCTTCCCACATTTAATACATTTGATGAATTATTATTCTTTTCTATAGCAAAATCCCATTATTATTTTAGTATATTACATATATGGCAATTTGGCTAAAAAATAAATAATAATAAGAATAAAATTATTAACAGATAGATGACATAAAATCTTACTAATGAAATGGTAACTCAATTTTGTATTTTTCTTTGGACTCATTAGTTTTTGAAATTTTAGAGGTAGACATTTGATCTTTCTTATATTCCTAATATTTATTTCTGGTGATTGATATACATCATGCTGTTATTTTAAGAGAATAAGTTTATTAAGTAAATTATTAAATAACATTCAATATAAAATTTCCCAAAACGTAATATATTTTATCATTAAACTTACTTTATTATTTTCTAATTTTTCTACTTTTTGTAAGCTGTCAGTGAGACCTGAAATAACAAATAAATGAACGACGTTCGTACATGGACTTACGAATAAAAATAATTTTATGTAACACTTTTTTCCAAAACAATTTAAAATACCTTTTGATCGACGATAGACTTTTTCTGAAATCTTTTCATTGAAAGAAACCACATTTGTTGTATCTGAATCCTTCAAATTATACATTCGTTGTGTCGATTAACTTAGAAATTAGAATTTATTTAATTCTTTTCTATAGCAATAAAAACATATCTAGTATAAATACGTATGTATTTATCGTTGAAAAAATATGGAAGATTGATATTTCCATTTTAATCTATATGATCAACGCACTTGTAGTTAACACAATAGGATATCTTGTTAATTTTCGAACACATGATATATTATACGTTAAAAATCAAGCTATTTAGATGCTAAGCAAATTGTTTAATTTTAATGATGTTGTAAATATTAATATCGCGTTTGAATAGTCTTGACTTTTCTCTATGAAAATAGTTACGGATCATGGCAAGAATGTTAACTTCGACATTAAATGCCAGACAAGAAAATAACGGTAAACATGCACTGCCACGGGAAATTGATTTTATGAAGTTTTATTTATATTCAATTTAATTATATCATTTATATTTGATAGAATGATGGATAGATAGAATCAACATATTTTAAATATATTATTTAACTTATCATTCGAGTTGTCAATTTTTGTCATAGTCACGCGGTCAAAAGTAAACAATCGCAAATGGTAGATGCATAAAGTGCGTAATGATTTGAATGATATATTTAATTGTTTAAAATTCTGTGGTATACCGGTGTGGTTACCGTCATGGCAAATATTTGTTGCATATGTGGGAAAACGAAATGTTCGTACAAATGTCCTGTATGTGAAGAAGCTTAGTAAGTATGATAGAGGTTATGTTCATAGTTACAATATTTTAAATAAGCTTTAATGTGTAATGATTTTAAGAAATATGAATATATTTACATATGTATATCATATGTATATGAGATGTTGTAAATGATAATGTAATTTTAATCAAAATATAAATTATTTAATATGATAATGCATAGTAACATGTAACGATATTTGTTATTAGTTTGTATTTATTTAGTTTTGAGATAAGAAAATTCTATTTATGTTTAGCGAAGATTTATCAGAATAGATAATAAGAACAGATTTCTTTTAATCAAAATTGATAAACTTTTTTATATGGAAATATTTATATGTTAGTAGTACATTAAAAGTATAAATATTCCCTAAAGACAACTTTATTCTCTAGTTTAATAGTTTATTGTGTGTATTAGTTGTTCCATAGGTTGCTGTAAGGAGCATAAACTAAATAATTGTCAATCACCGAAGTCGAAGTCTCAGGAGAACAAAGTTATAGAAGATACGAAGAATAAAATTAATTATGATTTTCCAACGGAAGACACAGTTCCCATTGAAAAATTGAAACAGTTACATCACAGCGAAGAATTGAAGAACTGCTTAAAGAATCCGCATGTACGAAATATAATGCGTGCAATTTTAACAGATAAGAATCCAACAAAAGCTATCGCTTTAGCTATGACTGAACCAATATTCGTAGAAATGGCAGATGCTTGTTTGAAAGTCGTTGAACCTGAAGTTAACAATGAATCATGTTAATATATATAGATCTATATCACATTAGAACACGTACGAGGAAATTACGATAAAATATTTTTATATATTTATACTTCTTCTCCTTTGTATCTGTATAATCGGTAATATATTTCCTCTAGAAAATTTTTTCTTTAGTTTAAATAGCATTAGAGTTAATCAAATGAATTTTTAAATTGTTATAAATAGGTACGAAATAACATAAATCTCCGGTTATATTTTGTATAAAAACATTTATTAAAAAATCAATGTAAAACTTGCATTTATTAAACATAAAATGGTAATAACTGATGTATGCTTATATAATGGTGGCAATATTTAGACTTCAGGGATGGTAGCATTTTCATAAAGACGAAGATTACATGTTCCAAGAGAAACAAACAAGCAAATAATTTTGATACAATGTTTACATATAGATAAATAACAAATTGTTCTCTTTAAAAAGTGATTAACAAAAATAGCAAAATACTAAAAGATTAAAGCCTTGAATGAAAAGAATAGTGAAGCGATATATAATCTTCGAGATCTGTCGGTATTTCTGTTCCGTCCAATTCTTTTTGAAGAAAATAATACCTTTTTCGAACATGATAAGCTGCCATTTTTGGTTGTCTATCTCTTGTAAATACACCTTTCTTGTTGCCACCTACTCGAATGAATGCTATAAGCATAAATTTATTATTGACTATTAGTGTTTGTATTAATTAATAGCTTTAATTGTTTTTTTCTTCTCGATACTTTTGCTTACTTTGAGCTGTTCGAAAGTCGGCAAAATTCCAAATAAATTCCCCAATAAAAAATCCTTCGTTTCTTAGTTGATCAAAGGCTTCAAAATGTTTAGATAATACTTCTTTCTGATACTCTTCGCTCCATATATATTCAGGCAACTGGAAAATAACGAACAGTGTTAATAAATTTGAACTACAGTCCAAAGAAGTTCTTTTAATTAAGATTTAAAAGATTTTATTTATACTAAAGTAATTGTTAACGATTTATAGATAGCAACAATACATATATAGATTCAAAATGATATTTTATTCGTAGTGAGATATTTACTAATATTTAATACGAAACGCATCGGCAAAAGGATTAACTCAACTAACTAAATACGAATGAAAGATGTAATTAGATCTCGTAATTAGCTGAAAGACAATAAAATATCGTCGACATTAATATTAATATATTGACAATTACTTCTGATGTTTAAGTCATAAGTTTGCAACGTGGAAAATCCTAAAGCATAAAAAAATTAAAAGATGCTACTGTTTTTGATTTGGTTTGAATTCCATGTAATTACTGGATAACTTACCTCGTGTAATCCAGGCATAGTATCAGCTCCATACTCGGACATAAGCACAGGCTTATTATATTTTCTGTGCCACGCTTCAGCCTCTTCTATAACTCTGGTCGTTATTGTATCGAGCCGACCTGGGTTATTATACCAAGCGTTATAACGATTAAAGCTAATTACATCAAGGTATTCGCCTGCTTTGTCTTCCTACAAAATGATTATCTGATTTTTATCGAAGATTCGAGTCAAATGTATTAATTTTTATAAATTAACGCATGTATTTGGAAAAAAATCGTTCGATATCGAAGAAAATTCGCTTAGTTACGCAACAAATGTACAGAACACTTCTTTAAAGAATAAAGTATTGACATTTCAAACTCAATTCTATACAATTCGATTCGACAATTGAAATTTCGCAATCGCAGCTGTTATTCGTCTAATTTGCGAAAAAACCAATTTTTTTTTCATTCGCTCTTCAGCCACCACGTACTGGGTAAATTCATCATTGAAGAGTGTAAAAACGTGGACTTTATATCGAGATTTCGTCGAGAGAAAAGACGCGATACATAGTTTTTTGGAACATTCTATTCTACGAGGAAAACGATAACGACTAAACGATATAAATGTTTGTGAAAGTAACCTGAACTGCTCGAGCCATGGCAATAGTAATTGGTCTGGTAGGATCGAGTGATTTCGTATGATGAGCAACTTGTTTAAAGTATTCACCGGCTTCCGGAAGTTGCGTCCTGGGTTCATTTGCGATGGACCACATAATTACCGACGGTCGATTCTTATCTCTCCTTATGAGCTCCGATAACGAGTCTTTGTGACGTGCAAGAAGAATCGGTGAAAAATTTTCAGTGTCTACCGAAGGACATTCGCCGATGATGAGAAAGCCTAACCTTTGAAAAACAAACAAAGTAAAAGATATATGTAGCAGCCAAAGGTAAAATCGAATTGAAGAGTATGTTGACCTCTCCTGACTTATGTGATATTTTTTTATATAAATGATATATAATATATACGCCATTATTCTTATTGCACGGTCTCGGCTTTACCCGATCCCGCTTCGTCTTTTACATTAAAAACTGTTTAGAAAAAAGACACGTAATTTATACATCGGTAATATTGGATATTTTCATACGATAAAAAGTAGAAAGTGGGGATTACCGGTCAGCAGTATCGAGTACTTCATCGCTGTAAGGATAATGACTGGTTCTATAGGCATTAGCACCGATCCATTGTAGTAGCTCATGATCCCTAGCAACGGTGACTAAATCGAGACCGCGTCCTCTCAGAATCGAATCCTCGTGTCTACCGAATCCTCGCATGTACACGGGCTTATCGTTTAGTAATAAACTCGTATTCGTCCAGGCCAATGTTCTGATGCCAATTGGAAGCCTGTAGACGTCTACTTTGCTGTCATTCGCCACCGACAGTGTAACCTTAAAATCGTAATGTTATTCCTGGTTACGTTTGCAATCCATTTTGCAGGCTTGGGCAAATTTTGGTCGACATATAGATAGAAGATAATAATTTGCAAGAATCGTTTAAACCACTGTGTTACTTTTATTTTAGGAATAAAGAAGAACAACGAAGAAAAGAGATAGAGTATACGTTACATACCTTTAAGGTGTAAAGGTATCCAGGACTAGGATTCATACCCCTAGGCCACCAGAGCTTAGGAAATGGTACCTTTAGCGTACCGGAAAGTCCGTAAATAGGCTCCTGTACAGCTAAAATATCCTTGGCATCGAACAGGCTTACTCTACAGATAGGAATTTCATGCTCCTGCAGGCCTGCCGGTTGAATTATGTATTTTACGATACCAGTATCACCGATTAGCCCGGTCTTTACAGTGATATCTTCGATATAGACGCGTGGTTTTGTATGCAGCAAAACTGGTCTGTAATTTGGAAACGTTACGTTAACTCTGTCTGATATGTTATCGCTGCGGTGAAAGCCGGTAAATTTACTCGCACGTATTTTTCAACTATTCCGCGTAAATTATTCCGCTCTGTTACTTTGCTTTTGTTCGTCTCGTAAATATGTATCCCTATGAATCTATTTTGTCACCGTTGTTTCTACGCATCAGTGAGAAAGGCGAGACTTTTTGAAAGGCCAACAAATAGGCCATTTTACTACGTAATATAAATTTCATTTGATAGTTATAAATCAGTTATACACATATACATTTTGTGCTATTTTACATTCCTTGCTATTTATATACAGCGTGGTTGGTAACTGGTGGTACAAGCGGAAAGGGGGTGATTCTACGCGAAGAAAGAAGTCGAAAATATAGAATAAAAATTAAAAAATTTAAAAATTCAAAAATTTAAAAATTTAAAAATTTAAAAATTTGAAAATTTGAAAATTTGAAAATTCAAGAATTTGAAAATTTGAAGATTTGAAAATTTGGAAATTTAAAAATTTAAAAATTTAAAAATTTAAAAATTTAAAAATTTAAAAATTTAAAAATTTGAAAATTTAAAAATTTGAAAATTTGAAAATTTAAAAATTTAAAAATTTAAAAATTTGAAAATTTGAAAATTCGAAAATTTGAAAATTTGAAAATTTAAAAATTTTAAAAATTAAAAAAATGACGTCAATCGAGACAACGATTTTCTCGAAAACAAAGCCTCGAACGAAAAATTTGTAATCACCCCCTTTCCGCTTGTACCACCAGTTACCAACCACCTTGTATAAGCAAAGCTATATTCGATTTGTTTCGAGTATCGAAAGCGCTCGATATATCTTGTTGATGTTGGAAAGATATAAGAATATAAAAATCGTATAAACTCTGATTTTTCCACGCTTACCTGTGTATGCCAGCATAATTGAAAAAATCGAAAGTGTAAGTTTGCAGGCGTATCGTTCCGTTATCGACGGGAGTGAAGATAATTTTTCCTTGTGGTACGCTAGTTTGAAGCAAAGTATTATCAACTGCGACGGTTATGCGATTTTTACCGCCATAAATCAAATACGAAGATATCTCAGCTTCAAACGGAAGATGACCCATTTCATGGTTGGTTACCAGATCATCGTTTATCCACTAGAATACAAAAGGAAAATATATATATGTATGTATGTATAACCAAACGATATACATATTTATATGTTGCGGGCGAAGTCCGCAGGGTATGCGGAGTCTGTTTTACCCAGACAATGTCGGCATTACATACCGCTGTCTGGCAAAGTTCGAAGAAATAGTTCGAGAATTTCGAATATGGCCCGCTGTAACGTGAGAAAAATTGACATTGCCCACCATCGTGTAAGTAATGTTGGCAACTATTATTTCTTTGCGAACTTTGTCAGGCTCGAAGTGGACACTGCGAATAACGATAAATCTATTTTTCAAGGCAACGCCGCCCTAAGTTTTTCCCATTTTATTCGTCTCGGTCGTACCATTCTTTTCGAAAGGAAGTATCGGTATGGGTTTAGGCATGTAAAAGTCTTTGGCCGGCCGAAGTTGGCCGACAATTCTGCGTCTCCGTGCCATCGGCTGGAGATTTTTATGTGCCCAACCGCATACCGTGAGAAGTGTGATTAAACGATTCCTTGGCAAAAAAGATGTAACAAGTGGCACACGAAGCGGACGTCCAGGGGCTTACAGACCGAGGAAAAAGAAAGATAGTCGATACAACAAGAGAAGAACCTAAGATTACATCCTCGGAAATAATTGGAATAGTAAAAAGCGAACCTAAGAAAAGACGCCTCGTAACAGTTGAAAGTCTACTGAGAATTACTGGATATGAATCAAGAGTTGCAAGACGAATACCATGAATTAGCAAAGTAAGAAAAGATATATGATCGAAGTTCCCTGTTAATTATGTATATACGAAAATATAGCATTCTGGGACAAAATACCGTTCTCAGACGAAAGCAAGTTTCATATTTTTCAATGTGATGGACGGGTTTTAATATGACGAAAACCGAATACCGAATTAGATGAATAAAACATTGTCCAAGCCATCAAACACAGGGGTGACGGGGTAATGGTACGGGGTTGTATGAGCTTTTCTTGACGTAGGAGGTCATATATCCTGGACAAATGTGATTATTTAAATATTTTAAAGTGGGGAAATATAAAATGTGGAACAAGACTATTATTTTCAACGGTATAATGATCTCAAACATATACAGTCTATACTGTTGGACAGTGAATCATTTTTAATATACCAAATCTAAATCCTGCAGTGTATTTTTGTTCTGAATTGGGAAAACAAATTTATAACGCATCGTATTACGTTAAGCAAGAGTATTCCTTGAAGAATGGGGCGAAGTAGGTCCAAAAATCACGAAGATATTACTACGTTCAATGCGTAATCGTCTGAGAGCTGTTATAAAAAAAAGGATTGCGTACCAAATATTAATAATAAATCTATTTCAAGTTTGATGATTTGCCGTTCGTTACATCTTCTTTGTATTTAAGAATTTGTGCCGATCGTGCGACGTTACCAAAGGATAGAAAAAATTGTTGTAAAAATAGCAAAGTAGCAAAATAATAGAAAAGTAAAATAGTTACCACTTGCGCGAGGTAATTGACAGAACCAAATCTGACAAAGACTCTTTGTTCTCGCCAAGAAGGAGGTGCGAAGAAAGATCGTTGATACCAAACGCCGCCCATATGATCTCTCAAATCCCTGGAGGTTGTAATGTCGTTATACGACGAAGGTACTGGCATTTGCATCACATTTCCTACCTAGACGAAGCGGTATACACACCTACATAAGCGAATCCCCGTTGACAACGTATAATTTCGTAAAACTTATATTTACGCAACTTCGATTCTGCGCGTTTATGCAACAGGTACAATTAAGCAAAATGTATCGCTTTCGCTATTTGCGAGTCATCTTAAACTGTATCTTTTATTTTACATTTTGAACTTTCCGAAATCTATTTTCTGTAATTTAATACTTACTAAAATAAGACTACGATTTAATGAAAAATTGATGATTATAATATATATGTATGTGATGTATGGTATTAGGTATACGGTATATCTAACATAGCAATTTGCAATCGATGACTTTAACGTTCTCGGTAGATCGCGCATGTTCGTGCAAATTTATATTTCTATCGATACAACGAGAGAGTTAAAACGTAAATAAAAATTTATCTCGTCTATCAGATATTACGACGAACTTTGAATATCTTTATATACACGTGTTCATACGTATTTTGATACGTTCTTATATTTTATAAGAATCCACTATCTACTTACAGATATTGTGAAACGATTTTCTTTTCGTATTGCTTTAACGTTACTTTCGTTTGTTTGAATCGATAGGAATACACCATATTTGCTTTAACGATAAGAGAAATGAAAAATGTTTTTTTTTTTGTTTTACGATACCTTCGATAGTTCATCGGCAAACCATGCCTCTCTATAACCCATTAGCGCGTCTCCTGATGGGGAAATGACAAAATCCCACATACCATCTAGAGATTTCACCTTAATAACAGACGAATTTATTAAATTTAATCATTGAATAATCTAATCGTCGAACGAGCGATTTGACATGTTAATATCGTAGCTAAAGCTTTTTTATTATTAGAATTTCGGACACGAAAGCAACGCGTACCGCTGATAGAAATAAGAAAATCCAAATTACCTCTCGCGATTCACTTTCCCGTGGATATAACATTCCCGGGAGTGGCGAGGGCATATCCTCTTCCTGGGGCAGAGGTGAATATTCTATCGGAGTTTCGGGATATTCAATTTCTGGACCCGATTCCCCGGCCATTACCGCGCTAATTACAAGAAACACTAAACGCCACATTTTTCCGTGATTTTCCTGAAACGAAATAACCGAACGAAAGATTACGTTTCTATTTACTTTGAAAACGCAAGAAACTATGGCGAAGTACTTTTTCAACAAGGAATTTTTATTAACGGTGAATTTATTGCAATCGTTTGAGATAAATGTTTGCCTCCTCGCGATCGTCCTAGAAACATCGAAAAGTAAAATAGGAAGAATGAAATCGACGTCTGCGTTGGTTCCGAGGAAATAGCCTGTAACGTTTTATTTAGGCTCGTGCTGTGCATTTGAATTCAATTATACGAGTAGTCAGCGATATCGGTTAACGATAAAGAATTAGAAATCCGTAATGTGAAGTATGTACGTTAAATGTAAAATATTAAATGTTCGAGACTATTTACAATAAACGTGCAACTACGTGTATCTAATTCTTAATTCTGTTGTTCGTCGAAACTCTAAAATCGACTTCGTTAAAGACACTTGATCGAAGGCATGAAAAATCCTAATTATCGATCGTTGCATCCGATCGACAGAGGCAACATCCTCGGCCGCGTGTATAAAAAATTAATGCTGGTTATTAATGGGTTAACTTAATATAAAAGGAGGTAGTAACTGGTGTGTACCGTAGGGTCTCGTTCACATCAATATCGGCTTCCTGGCACGGTGCCCTCCTACGAGAGCAGACTTCCCTTCCCAAAGCATCAAATCGTTTCCTCGTGTCGCACGTGCACACCGTCGTCGCTGTCCCTAATTCTACGAATGGACATCATGAGAATGTAACAATTGCCACTGTTTGTAACGATGGGAATGATATTTTCACAGACGGTATCGACACTCCAATTATTTACCATTGTACATGCGATTATACGCATGCTTTGCAAATACCTGCGGAATCACCGCTAAACGATCCTTAATTTCTCATCGACATTCGAACAAACGTATTCGCACATCGATTCCTCGTAGTTGTTTGTGCTTTGCTAAAGTCGATGTGTACAGAAAATTTCGATCTTTTCCTGACCAACTGCAAGAGCACGATACGCTTGTATTAGACCGTATTGGACGAGAGAATGCTTCGTCGCTATCGAATATTTTATCTTTGTTCTTGAAATATTCTTTTATCGTCTACTCTAGTCCTTCGCTGCATTTAATTTGTTATATTATTGATTATTATCTTGATCAAATCGTTGATCTTTACTTCAACCGCAGATAACGCTATTCGTTATTAGTATTATTATCTTTGTTGTTGGTTTCAATTTGCGATAGTCTTTTTATTAATGCTTATCGGCCTAATCGATGAATTAAAGGGCAAACGCGAGTCAGCATTCTGTTGTAATCACGTTTGTTATTTCCGCTTTATTTATACAATTTGGAAGTTTCTATTTCAGTATAGTAGGATCAGACTTTTAGAAGGACGTGCAACAGATCTTGTTACGGTTCTCGAACTTTTATATCCCACGCTCTCGTTTCAATGAACGAAAGAAACGTTGTCCCTCGTCGAGAATTTTTGCATAAGCTTGAAACGAGAAATTACGCGAATTCGAGAAATGTCTCGCCGATAGTAAGACACGTTCGATCGGAAACGTGATTTATCGTTACGAAAATGACGCACACGACGAATTATTTAACTTTGAAAGAAGAATTTTGAAAGAAGATTTTTCACTCGCCGGCTTGTTACACGCGAAACGGAAGATCTACGTAAGTACACGTGCTCGCACAGAGAAGTGGGAAAATCGTTACCTATCAGATTCTTCTTCCTATTCTTCTCTAAATGTCTACGATCCGCGTATTTCAATCGCGAGATTTGTTCCCTGGCGATGAACGATCACCTGTATCGATTTCCCAATTGCGAACCAATTACTTTCGATGTTTTTATCGATCAAGATCAATTTGGTACGAAACACTCACCTTTTCTGTATTTAGATGGAAAAGTTTATCGAATGGCAAACATTCGAGAAGATTGTCGCGCAACAGACACTGCAAATCGTTGGTTCGAACAGTTTCGCGATAATTATCCGAAGAAAGGAAAAGTTACGATGGTTTCTTCGTTTCCGGACGCGGTTAATGCAGCATCGTTCGTCGCGTCGTTGGAACTTGGCACGTTCTCTCCTGTTGGGATCTTACACGCTACTAGACTAGAGAATCGGTTGTACCTATCCCATCGGACCGCACTGTGGCTCGCCAACCGACTGGCTCGCTCTTATATATCGGGTGTCCGCGCCCAACCGGCTACAACATTATGTCGCCGCGTATCATCGCTTCTGATTCAACGACATGAATGAAAGAGATCATCGGAAAGACTAGTTTCTAGCACTACCGGATATCTTTTTATCAGAGACGTTCCGGATCGTCGTCTTGTTTCTCTGAAATTTTAATCGCACAGTTTGCGAAAATTACTCGCTTTCTTTCTTTTTATCGTTCTAATTATCAACCACGTGAAAACATAGAGGCGTAATTGGAATATTCGCGTAATCTTCTTCCCTGGATCAGCTTAAGCTTCAAGAAAATGTCGTATTTATAGAAATTTTAGCATTCGAGGGAAGTCGAAGGCTTGGGTAGTTTCGTAATGCAAGAATTTCGTTGAAACATATGCGATAATCGGCGACGGATGAATTTCATCCTCGTTGATTTTTTGCCAATAAGGCGGTTGAACGTTTGTCTGGTCGGGCGATTCGTTTAAATCCGTTATATCGTTCGAAGAATGTTTCGTTTCCTACGATATGTTTCTTAGGCTGTGAACGAATTTCTCGTCGTTTTAAATAATTAAATCGAGTATTTTGAATCCGCCATGAATAACAGGATTCGGTATAGGATCGTTATTGACCGTTATATTCAATTCGTCTGGCAATTAATTGCGATTATTCGGAAGATATCGGCAAACAGGATAACATGGCTGGTTGTTTCGAGAAAATGAAGTCCAAGGTATGCTACGCTTAGCCGCAGGTACCTTAACTCTGAGTGAATCTTAAATTAGTATTCCGTGTAAACAGAGTTCGTTAACATTTGCAGGTTAGTTTCCGGATTTCTTGCCTGACGTTCCCTTTTACTTAAAGATTGCGTTATCGCGATGACACTGTTTGAATTCTCTGCGTGCATATACTTGAACTTTATACTTTATCGCATTGTAGCAGGCATTTTCTTCGTATACTCGTTATGGTTATCACATATTTCACTGGCTAAAAGATAACAGAATTAGCTTTCTTAACAAGTGTATATAACTTTTATCGATGCATGACGCGGTTATGTTTTAAAAATATCGCCTTCTATATTTTCGAATAATTGGAAAATAACCAACAAGAATATTATCTCAAATAGTTATTTGTTGTTCTAACGTCGACTAAAATTCTCCCACATTTGATACATACAGATCTAAAATAAATGAAATTTTCAATCGTCGTAACCAAAAAGGCTAACGGAATCTAATCGATTTACGAGGCATAAAAAGCTGCAGGTGCATATTTGCCCGCTGAGAGCAGATCTCATCGTAAGATAGTATCGTTATAAGTCGGTCTGCTAGAATACAACCCGCTGTGAGAGGTATCGTTTACCAAGTTGGAATACGAAGGAGGAAATAAAGGCAAAAAGAAAGACGAGGGATTAGCGTGGTATTTCTGAGCATTTACGATTACTGGTAACCGTAGAACGTATTTTGTATAGCGGACATTCGCGGTTTTTAACGGGTGACTTTTCATGCCCAATGCGAATGAATTTGAATGGATAGGCAGTGTAAGTTAATTTTCGTACAGTCGAAAACTTCTTCGACTACGTAGAGCGAATCGTATTGCATCTTTTATCCAATTAACGCTACAATTACCGATTCGTGATGTATCCTTAATTATATCGCACATAGATGATTCCAATTAGAGTGGTATAATGAAAGTAACATATGTATTTATTATTTGTTAATTTAATTTACCGATAAATTTTGAATGTTAATTTATTTCAATTAAAAGATCAATTACTAGAAGATACATATAATATGTAAATTACTTTGTGAAGAGAATGATAAATACAACGAATTGGATATGAATCGGGGTTTCGCGTTACCTCGTGGTTATTTATTATTGGATTTTTATGCAAATTTATATTTTTGAAAACACAATTAAAGAAGTAGAATTTCTTTACCTGTCAAGTATTACAGGAAGCATTATACTTTGCTGTTATTATTCTGTGTGGTTTTGCGCGTTTAAATTTCCTATAGACGTACAAAAATCTGCAGTCTAATTATCGTTATTTTTGTAATTGGTTACTTAATAAAACAGACAAGGTATAGGTTACGTAGGTATCGCATTTTATGGGACTTGGAATCATACATTGAGAAATACCACGATCTCTGAATAAGTTTCATCACGAGGAGGTGATTATGCGGGAGACCCTCCAATGGGCTTTCCTCACGTGGAATTTTTCAATTAAAAACAAACGCAATCTCGAAAGAATACTCAGCAGTTATGCACTACGTATTAGAAATCGCGTGTAATTGTCCAGTCTACGAATTTGTCTCGTAATTCTATTTTCAAGAAGCACAGAACTATTTCGCTGATCTTTTAATTCCGAGTAAAAATTTGAAATTTGAAACAGAAAGAATATTCCCGTCCGCCGCCTAAAGAATCGAAGAGACATTCGATCAATCCTCGAGACACGTGAAAATAATTTATGGAATATATACACTATACGAGAGAACAGTCCAGATATCAAGAAGCATGGCTAAATTTTAACTACACGTATCAAATTGTCGGTAAATTTGTTTTCTAGACCATCTGTAACATAAAGCCTTTAAAAGCATACATAACACTTTAAATTTAATTTATATAAAAGTTTAACACTTATCGATTGAAATTTAACCAACTGTGCAAATTCTGACTGAAAAGTGGAATCGCTCTGTATATATAAACAAAATTAAAAAATTCTAGTTCAGACGTAGATCGTATCGTGCAATGGACAAATACACGAAGCGAGCATAGTGACAAAGTAAGGTAAAGAACGAAACGTAAACATGAAAAAATTCTAACAAACACGATTTTAATGCTAGTTTATGTGTTGTAATCTGAGATTTTAATTATACTTGAACAATGCAAGCTCAAATTTTTTATTTTACGACCTGTTTGATGGCTGAAGAAATAGAAATGCGAATCGTTTGTAATGACACCACTGACCACATTGATTAAAGCAGTGACTTCCTTATACGATTTTTGTGTCGCGTGTGACATTATCGATTCAGTGTAGTACTGGTTTGAATAAAAACTAAATGAAATTATAAATTATAAATTATAAATAAAGTACGGAACGAGATATCCTATGATCGTAACGAAGTATAAAATTGTTCACTTCTATAATACTTAAGAAAGCATCGCGCACTACTGCGATTTGTTTGAGATAAAAATGTAACCTCACACGTTCCAAACACGAAAATGTGAATTTTTTACCTTTCCTACTTTCATACGACATCAAGTACATATAGGTAAGTAGGTATCCTGACTCAGAAACTCGCCGTACAATTTATCGATAATCCTAACGGACAAATTACGCCCCAATGCAACACAGTCGTAGATACAGGTCTGGAAATTCTCGTGGGGCGTCGTGAAGCCTCTCTTTTTTTTTATTTTTTTATTTTATCTCCATTTGTAGTTACATGTAAGAATGTAAGGCTTTTAGCGGGCAGAAAATATTTCCCAAGTAAGGCGCTTCGATCGATTCGTTAGATTTCGTCGTACAGCGCGCCTTGTGTCCGTAATCTGCAACACGGCCATGTCTGCCGTTGAACTCTACTGTATTGCGTAAATTTACATTTATTTAAACAACATCCCTCTGTGCCACGCGAAATATTATACGTTTATTTTAGATAAATTGAGAAAGGTTATGAAAAATAGTTCGGTCTATATTAGTTACCTACAGTGGTAAGAGTGGCGAAGATGGCGTTAAATGCAAAAGTTTAACGAATCGATTGCAGCGCTACGGCTGGTGGCCGATTTGTAAAATTATCCCCACCACGGGAATTTCCAGACTTGTGTATGTATAGGACCGTGGTCTATCTTGCATTTAGTCAATGATATCGCATTGCATCGCGTCGCGCCGGCTGCCAAACTACATTCATACGTACAGAACCCCAACTACCAATGTTATTTCATTGTATATATATAATATTCTATTATTAATAATAGTCACTTGGTATTTTTCATTATTTTACTAATGATTTATAAAACGCAATTATTTTAGAATAGCTGAGAAATACGCGTGAAAGCATCATCGTTCCTCTTGAAATTCGATTTTTCGATTCTTATGTTACTCTATCCGCTTTATATTTCTATATTGCACGATACATCGCATTTTACGCATACAACACGATATGCGGTATTATGTTAAAGAATAGAGTCGACTAAGAATCTGATAGTATCCCTCGAGTGATCTTGTGAAGTAAGATCTATCTAAACGGATGTTATATTTACGTTTTTGGGATTAAAAATGTGTTAAGATAAATTAGATGACTGAAAAAGAGAAGTATACCGTATACATTTTAATGGCTACTACGTTTGAAACAATTCTAGTTGGCAATTGAATTTTTAGATACAGTAGGTGAGTAAGTCAAGAGCTGTTGCTTAATTTACGACGACAGAGGGATCAAGTTAATTGGTAAAAAGGCGATTGACCTGTGGCAGACAGAGAGACAGAGGTCACCATCCTTCGAAACAATCAGTGACTTCCGACGTGCCGCGTATGTTTATGAATCATTTTGATATTCCTATATCAATGTTTTTATTCGTCTCTTTATTTGGATCGTTCACAACTCTTTATGCAAGTTTGACATACAAGAACAGGTCTTTTTTATATCGCGTATGTATATGAAATTTCCACGGTCGAATCATTGTTTCTTTTATTTATACGCTACTTTTATTATATCGATAAAAGAATTTATCGTATAAATAAAGATAGCATGCGCGCGCGTATTTTTCACACGATACACAGATATCCGCTACGTATCGTTCGTCCTTATATATATCTTTTTACTCTTTTGCGTCGCATCACATACGACTCTTACGATCAGTATTTTTTCCGTAACACGACGCGACAACGACGAGTTTGGCGTGTCACGTAGGATGCAAATGTAATCTTTCGCTAAACATTTCTTTTCGAAAAAGTAATTTTGTAATTGCAACATTGGAGGAGCGTCGAGTTAGCGCTGTAATTTGCCGCGGTTCCGGTGTTGTATTTCCGGTAGAACACACCCACACGTCTTCGGCAGGATGAATTCATGGCGTATCTCTTGGCCTAACGCGCTTTTATCTTGCGGGAAACGGCTGGTCGTTGGCCCACGTTATTCTTCTCAGATATTGATATTGATACAACTGTCCCTGAGTTGCGTATACCATTGTTAACTATGCTTAGGTTTCTACACTTGTTGTTTCGTCTTCTTTCCTGCTTTATATCTTTCTCCTTCTCTGTTTTCCTTTGACTAATGTATTTCTCAGTCGCCGCGACCATATCTGTATTTTCAACGTTCAAACGAATTTTATTCGACTAATACGTATCCTATAAAGCGTCGACGTATCTACAACGACGAATATGGACGAACTTCGAACGATAAGCAAAGGCATCGATATAAATCAGATTTTTCTTTTTTAATTCTTTGTTTAATTCTTGTCGTAAAATATAATTTTCGAGTATAAAGTTTAAACGTATGATAATTCATTGCCGTTAAGCTATGGATATGATTATTCCCGGCAATTTCTCCAAAAGTAAGTAAATAACTGTCGCAATAAGTAGGAAACAAGCTGTTAACCTGAAAACAGTCTCTGTTCTCTTATTTAATTTTAGGATGCACATCTAACGTACTTCCCATACGAAACTCGACACAATGCGATGCTTTTTGTAAAATACAGTGTAAAATTGAATATTTCTGCAAAAGATGTGAAATATTTTTCAGTCGGTTCTGAAAATTACTTCGCTCTCGTGAAATACAAACTCGCAAGGTCCCTATGAAGGTCTGAAACTTTGAAAGTGAAAAAAAGACGACTGGATGAAAAGTTAGAGAGAACGTGACGGCTACATACGGCCATCGCTATGTGTGGGTGTTTCAGGCTCGAATGTAGGTAACCATGGTACCCGGGGTTTAGCGGTCAGTTAGTTAAACCGAGGATTTTTATTCTTTTGTATAATACGATTCATTGGTCCGTGAGTATATGTATAAATAGGAATGAGAGCACTCGAAATATAGTGGATATTTTCAGTCGAATGAATAAGAAGATACGCAAGTCTCAAAACGAAGGAAGCAACGGGGATTAATTTTAACTGCAGTACTATCTTTTTCATTGTTATTTGAAAATTAATACGTATATTGGTAAAATCAAAGAATTATTAATTATTTCTTCAAATATCAAACAGATTCTTCGTTCAAGTTCGATCGATCGGTTTTTAGAAAATACAAAACGGTATATAATACGTGTAATAGGACAGGAAAGGCTCGATTATACGAACAATATCAAATAGACATTGACAAAAAAATAAATATTCTAAATATACTAAACATACTAACGACTGGTAACTGATCAGATGCAGATCAAATCATCGGAAGAGATTTAACAGTAAGGAAAGGAGCGATGACGCGGTCGGTGTTTCTGTAAACAGTATTCCCACGCATTCAGAAGCATTCACAGTAGCAAAAAAGTTATAAGATGGTACAAAGCAGAAAAAGAAAGTAAATCTGTGAAATCGCTAGATTCAAAGAAATGATTGTAACTTGGCATTTCGGAAAAAATGGAAAGATAGATCGAAAGACGTATAATTGTACCAAAACTGTAAAATTCTCAGCGAGTAGTTTGTTCTCCGAATGTTTCGTAAACGATACGATTCCTCGAAACATGCCGTGAGTAAGCTTCTTCGCGATTCCATTTTCTTTTCGTCCTGATTTGTTTCTTTCAAAAGCCGAAGACGACATAAATTTTCAAACGCGTGAAGCCATTGTCTGCGATGAACGAAAAGACTCGAACAGATACGTACCTTATTTATCTACTGGGTTAGAAGTCGTGAGTCGTGAAATTTGAGAATTACGTGTATTCACGCAGCATCTGTGTATTCGAAGTATAGAGAAGCAATAAAGGAGGAAACAAATACATAAATAGGTTCGCTAACGAACTTTGTCCTGTACGCATATTTAATTCCAATGACTTCGAGTCAAATAACCAGATTCGTACGAATACCAATTTGACTAACCTAAACGACGCAAAGGATTTTTAAAGAAATAATTTAAATTTAATATAATGTACGTACGCGTATCGCTCTATTAATTATTGATTCTCGATCGTGTAATTTATTGTTGCAAGAAATTGATAAATCGCATTTTTGGTTCGTTTATTATTAGCTCGTGCGATTTTAGTAATATCGATACGACGTTACTCGAAATTCATCAGTGTTCAGATGCTTATGAATTTATGAGTGGTAGTAAAGAGCAGAGTATAGTGAGTGAGAAAGAGAAGGGGGGGAGAGAAAGGCAGAGGGTAGGGAATATGGTGGGTCCACGAACTAAAGTAGCGTCAGTCGCGCGGCACGCGGCGCACCGTACGCGGCGGGGTTTTTTACGTCGTTTTTTCCATGGTGCACGTAAACACTGCCTTTCGTTCTAGTACTCGCAATTGTAAAACCGATTAGCGTGATCGCGAAGGTGATTGATTTTCACGCTAATTCGGTAAGAGATCGAAGCTATAGTATAGAAATTTCATCCGTATAAACGTAATTCTCGATCGAAGACATCATCGAAACGTAAATATCAACGTAAATATCAAAATCCGTTGTTTCATAGTACTTTTTCTCGCAACTTGCAATTACATATATAGTGGACGACGTTTTGTGTCGTTGGAAGTATCGTGGCCGTGAGTTTCGACGACGTGTCGGAGTTGACTGTTTCCTCTCGTTCGATCATGCGTGATTATGAGAAAGTACTACAGATACTATAGTGTGTTCACGTGTATCCACGGAAACCATAGAAGAGGCGCTTTGTCGCGATTGAAAAATTGTTGCCGAAATAAATTAACTCGTTCCAGTAATGTGAAAAATTGTTCGTTTTATGAGACAGAACGTGTTTCACGTACTTGTGTTCTTTCTTCCTTCCTTTACGATAGAGTTGCTGGAGCCTCACGCTAGGGATTGTATCCTTTGTGACGCACGTGCTTCCATTTTATCGCGACAGTGCAGTGTCCAGCTTGGTGGGCGACTAAAAAATTGCTCAACTGTCTCCACTGTCTATACTCCACTCTCCATTAGCAATAGCTTATCCGTCTAGTAATTTTACGCTTCTCGGTCGTTGGGGTTATTTTAGTCGAAGAAAAATTATTTAGAACGAAGAAACTTTCTTTTTTAGAATCTAATTAAGCGTCGGTGATACGACGAATTTGTTCAAATACAAATAGGTTTCTCAATTTGTTTAAAAGTTCAAATATTATGCTATGATTCGACCGAAGATTAAAATATTCACGAGTTAACCTATAAATCATAGTATACCGTGTGTCATAATTACCGCGCCGCTAGTGCTGGAACAATAATTTGTTATTCCTCGATTGTTGGCCAGCTGCGATATTTCCCCTGTTTGCAGTCGTTTGCTCAACCGTCGATCCTCAAAATCAGTTTCAGCTACCGTTTTATCGCGCATTGCTTTATATCTACCTACATATACGATAAACCACTCGAATCGGCTTCTTCTTTTTCGTGACTTTCTTATTGGAACGAAGATTCTTTCGTTCGACTCGCGATCAAAACGTTCGCGTTAAGCGAGTCGAGTCGAAATTAGAAAAAAGGAATTTTCTTTTCGACAAAGCGTTCACTCAAAATTGAAATATTCGCGCATAGGTTTGAAAAATTTTTAGCGTATTACTACCACCCCGACACGACGAAGAAAGCGTTGTTTTTTCGAGTTTAATTTTAGCCTTCTAGAAGCGAAGAAAAATTGATCATGGTGTCTACCAGGAGGATGAACCTCCTGGACGAATTCCATTGCCGTTGCCAATTCGCAAAGTTCCCTCGTGAAATTGAGAAATTGAGAACCGGTAAAATTTTTCTTTTTCAAATTACGAATTAATTAATTACCCAGACTGTAATATAATATAATACTATTTTCTATTATACGTGTAAATATTTCTTCGCTTCTCGATGTATACTACGGTATCAGAAGGAAGCGAAGTCGATGACAAATTGCAGGTAAACTGAAAATTGACGCGGACGAATGGCACGAGACCTTTTGTTATCGAGTTCTTAAATTCCGAACACTTAGTTACTAAAAAAATAGTTAATCACGTGTTCTACCTTTGTGTACTAGAAAGCCGTAAACGCGAAATAACATTTAACTCTGTAATTATACAGAGAATGCGAAGCAGAGACGATATAAGGAATATCAAATTGAATTGTACGATAAACGATAAATTAGGAAATTGTCGGTGGTTCGATTAAATGAAAATAAATCGATTTACGTATCACTTGGTACAATGTCTCGGGAGAAATTGAGAGCATGCCCGATCCATTCATCATAGCAGTTACGCTATGACGTTTTATCATAATTTTCTCCGGTTGTATCGTTACCTCTTATCGGCTTTTCAAGCAACATTGCTGAAACAAAGAATCTCTTCATACGAAAAGATAATTCCTCGCGCGATCCATTCGAGTAGCGTAACCTTTGAATATTTTGGTCATCGTCGCAAATATTTAACTTCTTTATTCGTTTCGTTTAGATTTTCCACGAAACTGCAACGTTGCGGTGAACTAAGGAATCTTTCTCTGATAGAATGCAAATAACAGGCACTGATTTAATATTTGCAAAGCGAAAAAAGGGAACAGAAAAGAGTAACGTAAGTACAAAGTACTCGAAAGGGTCGATAGAAAAATAGTACGGGTGCAGTATTTCCAAAAACTAAAAACATACGGTATTTATCCAGAGAAAAATACAGTGAAACTTTTTTTTCGTTGTAGCAGCGAAATCTAATGTTTTAACGTTTCGAATCGTGCAAATATTTTATTAACGTCTAACCGCATATCGCCTAACTAACAATTCCTCGTTTCATTATTTTCACTGCTTTTCAATACGACCTTTTTTTGTACATTTTTCCACGTTTCTTTTTCTTCCATCGATATTAAGAATCAGAAATACATACATATATAACAATTCGACTATTTTCTAACTAACATAAATATAAATGAAAATTTTGAAGATCGTAACGCGAGCCATGTTTGTTCGAGCCATCGAGTCTAGGCGGCCATAGATACTCCGAGCATCGATCGATCATTTTGATCGACTTCCTTCTCCTATCATTAATGCCATTAACGAATAAACTTTGTAAGTGTCTAGTCTCTAACCGTGTCTCCTATATTCTTATCTCTTTGTATGTTTTGCCGCGACGATGGAAACGCGTGAATGGCCTCGTACGTTCGATGACACGATGCGATGCGACGCGTTTCCAAAACGTCGAGCGAAGTCGTTTGTGCAACGTGCTTTCTCTTTTCTAGGGACGTTGCCAAAAGCATCGAACGCTGAACCATTGCAGATCGCGGAAGAAATTCGAATAGACCGGTGGAAGGAAAAAGTCAAAAGACAGATAACCGAGGATCGGCTAGGATAACATTCCGACGAATCACGTTGCAATAAGGAGACGAGAAGTTTGTACGGAACAAAGAGGAAGGATAAAGGGAGGAAAAGGAAAGAAGGTACACCGCGAATATACCGGAAATTTGAACGTGCGAGGAATTCTTTGATCGACCTTGAACCATCTTGGCATTACACAAACCACAATCATGATACATCGTGGAAACGCACAAACTATACGTTGCATCGAACCAGAAATGTTCTACGCTTCTTTTATGATATTTCAACTGTCTTACCGATCGCCGATTTGAAAAGTGAGTATCGATACTTGTTACGCTCGCGCGTCTTTCCTCGTTATCTATGGTCCCGTGTCTTTTTCCGTTACTCTCCGTAATATCGAGTTTCCGATCTATGTACCATCTGGTCGACGTAGAGATCAAAACTAGAAACATCTCTCTATCGATAACTTTTCGCTTTGACACCGACACGATGTACGATACTTCGAAAATTAGCTTAATTATCGATATACCGATATGAAAAACGAGGTCAGCCTGCGTTAACGCGTTAACACATTCCCGTACGATAACGATTCGTATTCCTTTGGCTCGACTTATCTTCCATTCATTTCCGTCGTTTGTCCACGACTCGCGCCGATTTTTTTTTTTTTTTTTATCATATTTATGGCAATTCACCCTCGCGCGTTTTCAGAGCTCATCGATCGCGTGCTACGCCATGTTTCTCGATCGACTAATTAGAACTTGTGTTTTGATTTCACGCTTCGCGTTCGTCGTATTATCGTTCGAATAAGGGGTTCGTGTATTTTCACTACGACCATGAAAATACCGCGAGATCGACTATAATACACGGACGTTGGATCGAATGGTTTGCCTATTACGTCGTAATACCGAGAAACACGGACGTTTTATTTTCTGGAATGGATCCGACTACGAATAAGACAGAGAGCAGCTAATATTTCTTGGTATTCTTAATTAGAAATTTTGTATCTTTGAAAGAAAAAGCTCGAGATCCGAATCTTTGTTTCCGTAGCGTGTGAAGAGTAACGTAAAGGCGTCTGCCTAAGTAGCAGGCCCTTGCATAGATATCAAGATAGCGGAAGCCAGGTCGTAGAAGGAAAGGATTCGTAGAAAGGGGATGGTTAGCGAGGACTTTTGAGAATTACATTTTCGATGTATATCTACGTCCTCTTGATGGCGAGCTTGATGGTACATGGACCGCTAGAGTCTGATCTTTGCAACGATAACATCGCAGAAATAAAATTTGTCCGCGAACGAATTTAAACGCAAGCGTGGATCGTCTTTGACGGAATTTTTAGCGAAATAAATCGGTCTCTCGAGTATTTTCTCTTTGGCGAGATAGAAGGCAAGCGTGACTTGTACGTATAGTTCGAAGACGGCGAACACTTGACTCTTAAACCTTAAGTTAACGAACCTTATTATCTAGGAAGGAAATTATTTAACCGGTGGCGATCGGAAGAACGAAAACGGTTATGAGTATGTAGGCAGTGATATGAAATTTCCTCCCGTGTTTCTCTCGAAACGCGACGAATCATCTGCAAACCACAAAAACGTAAATCCTCGACCAATGGCTCTGACTTTCCTCGTTACGTGGAACAAGCATCCGGAATGAAATATCGTTCGATGCTTTAAAACGCGTAAGAAATATTGAACGTTGCGAGCTAGAAAGTTGCCAGTTATACGTATTTCGATAGGGTCGATCGGATATTTGTCGAAGTAATAAGTATCACAGGATGTGTAAAATGTCGTAGGTCGGCGGATGGACGTGGTAGTAGTTGGAAAGTCCGAACACGGAGGAAAGAACGAACTGGAAATCCGTCGTCATCGGCGTCGGCGTCGGCGAAGAAACGCCAAGTTGACGAAAGTAGGCAGATTTGCGCGAAGGAAGCGAGAACGGAAGAAGAGTGTGACACGTTACGAACCAACTGGGAGTGGGAAATCGTGCAAGCGAGAGGAGAAAAAAAGTGTACATACGTATATCTATCGAGTGGCATCGAGCAAATCGTTGTTCTCCTAGGAAGGTCGCTTCGAACATGTCCATCGGTGCTCTCTCGTCAACTTCTTGAGGCGTTACCTTTCTCCCCCGTCTGCAAACTGATTTTTTGATACCTCGCGTAGCGAAAACCTCGTGCCACGTACACGAACACGAATGCCACCTGCGATACTCTTACATCGATTTATATTTATTCGTTTCGATAATTTTCTAGAATCGTAACGCGTGTGCGGGTTTAACTCGGTGGTGAAGTTCCGTTATTTGAAAGTTGCTGTATATCGTCAAATCGCGTTTCTTTTTGCCCGGAGGGAATGTACTTCTTGTTGTTGGTTGATTGGTGCAAGTGAGAATAAAAATTGGTGTTGGTTGGTCCTGTTGCGACGAAAAGATTCGCGGTTACAAGATGATACTGCTTCGAACGACTTTGATGGTGCTGTTCACTGTGATGGCTACCGGGGCACCGCGATCTTCCGTCATTTACGCGGACGACAAAGTGGTGAGTTGACTGAACACAATTTTCCATTACTTGTACAATTAACTCGTAAGTGGTTCATGGATGGTCATTTTCTCACGTAAATGGCATGGTACGCCACGAGACGGAGTCGTCGTCGTCGCACCCCGTCGAGTATTTTCCCAATTAAACGAAACGAGAATTACACGAAAGAAAATATCGCTGTCTTTTGACAGATACCATCGCTTTGTCTTAATAGTTACGGGTTAATCGTACCCGTTTCCATCGCTGCGTCTTCTCTACGGGGTAAAGTCGTAGCTCGTTATTTTACGCGTGGGACGTATCTTTCATCTAGAAAGTTGCAAATTTCATTTGCTTATATTCACTTTCGTATTAACGTTCTATTCGTCGTTTATTACCGTGATTAATCATTTTTCGTATAATCGAAATACTTGGGAAAAGTTGAGCGAATTAAGATCGATAACGGTTGCTTTGCTTCACGGTTTTACGACGGGACTTTATTCCGACACGATCTTCGAACGAAATGGATGTCTAGATCGTCGTACAGTAACGCATACTTTGCGTCGCTCTTGACGATCCATCGACTATTTTGGATCAAATCGAATAACAAAGATCTCGTGCAAAGATAAAGACAATAGCGTGGGTGCTGACGTATAGCTCAAGAGGGGACATGGAATATAGGGATTAATTATTCGTCGCATCGTCCGATGAATTTTTAACAAGTTTCGCGATACACCTCGAAAGCCCAGCTTCTGTTACCTGTTCCTTTGTCAATTCGACGAACGATTATTTCGTCGAACAGCAACTTTTACTTTACAACGACTAAATAGAAAAGCTTAAAAAATGAATCGAATCCGACACCGTTCGTTTTACAAAGTACATATATTTTTATGATTCACTATACGTGACTGTAGCCTTTGTATTAGAATAAGATAAATCTTCGCGTCGTATGTAATACGATGTTTCGAACGTGATGTTTGAAAAATTTTGCTAGTAGTTTAATTTTATTCGGGTTCTTGGAAGTACGTGCGTGTTAATTCGAATAGTCGGAAAATTAGAACTTGAAACGAGTGCGTTGTTTGTTGGTTGTATTAATTCGCAATTAGAAGCTTTGATCCGTGTTTACCGTACCTCGTAATCGATACCACTACCTTAGCGTAGTACGTGGTACTTGTTCGCCTCGCGTACGCCTTTTCTAATAAATTCCTTAGGTAGCGCGCGTTTAAAGGCAACTGCACACTTTTGGTTACAACGTAAATTAATATTATCGACACGTTAAGTAGTAAGTATCTCGATAAAAAGTTACGTCGACCAGACTACACCCAAAAAGTATAGGATTCCGTTTACGAAAAAAAGAGGAGAACGTCGTTATGCGAAACGTTGGATGAGATCGTAAAAATGCATACGCGAAGAATTAATTATGCGATGCATGTACACGCACATTGTGACACTTTCTTCCATTTCTAACTGCTTTAAAAATACAGAACGGCGCTGTCCCACTTGCGTGCGATTGTGGCTGACGCTTTGCATTTTCTTTCTCTTTTTTCACACGAGATCTGTTAATGCTAAAAGCGAGGGTTGAAGTTTCGGGGGGAAACGTAGGAAGTCGAACACACGGAATACTAAATCAAGGGCCACGAATGTTGCCCGTTCAAGGACACCCGATCTGCAGTTTGAGCCATACTTCTCTCACGTTTCCATCTTGTTCGTATCTTAGTGAAACGACTCGCACGAATATTTAAACACCGATTAGTGCGCGTATAGCGGTATCGAGGAATCGATGGTATTTTAACGCATCGAAGCGTCGATCGTAGGTAGTAGAGGCTTATTTAACGCGTATAGCATTTTACACGACGAACGACAAAGCGAATAACGCTTGAAGCCGAGTTTGATGGTACACGCTGTATAAGAAAGTTTGAACGCGATTACGGAAAATATATTTAACCCTGGTAGCGTGTCTAAGCTCACGCTTAACTCTTTTCTTTGCACGGTCTCGAACGCGTGTACGTGGCATTACTTCGTGCGTGTGTCACGAACAGAGCCAGTTTGCGAATGTGTGCCGAGATGACTAAGAGCCAGTCAGTCCAAAAGTCGCGTATATCGACTGCGAGCTTTCAGACGTAGCGCCTGCGTCGTCACAACCCTCCTTCCTGCGTAACTATTTCTTTCTTTCGTTTCCTACTATCTTCCAACCAATTGTATTTATCGAGTATTTTACAACCGACTAATCTCCGACTGACCATTTCATAGCAACCTCGTATTAATAACTCGTCGACACCGTGTACCGATGTGAACAAGACACGATTACGAAGACACGTCGACGAAAGTCATAGACGGGAACGTAAAGATTACGGATCGATGCAATTCAACCGCTGCTTTTCTCCACGATCGACCGATGTAGCGATATACAGCGACAAGTTGGTTATTTTGGATGCAATCGTTACGATAATATAATATAAGGCGATAAATGCATGACCACGCGAACCATAGACATCGTCCGATAGATATTCGTGTGAAAGAGGCTTAATGGGCGTCGTGAATCCCGCTAGGAGAGAGTGGATTTTATCAGTGGAGGCCTTCGGCCTTACTTCGAAACCATTAAGCCAGGCATTTATATGCAATCGAGGTCGTTAACTGCAGGAAGCGCCGGCGCGTATACAGAATGCTTCGGCTGTGTGTCAAGATGTGACACACGCACTTGTGCCCTCTGTATAAGCATGTGTGTACGCGTTTGGTCAACGAGTAACTCGCGTTCGAAACATATCCTCGGTTAGTATCATCTTTAAATACGTTAACCTGTCGCGCTCGAAAAATCACGATGTCGAATAAAATCGTCGTTACAGACGACCGATTTGTCGTTAATTTTTGCGTTCGAAGCCGGTGTTTGCGTCCTATTACGTACTAAAAATCGAGCAAAGTGTCCGGATACTAAACTGACGGGTGACAGTGTATGTAGGTTACGTTGGTCTGTACGCAAGCAACGCGTCTAGACGCTAATCAAGAGAGGGCACGTGTGTGTCGTCGCGTCATTTCGTTTTGTTCCGTCCACTTTGAGCCTGACGAGCGAGCGTGGCGTTGGGGAAAGTCTCCAGGGGAAAAACAGCAAAGAAAACGACTTTAGGTCGCTGCTCTTTCGTTCAAACGTGCCTATTTTCTTGTAAATCGATATCTCGCGTCAAATACGCTTGATCGTAATTGAACATCCAGCTGAACGGGTAAACAGCTGTAAAGTTTGTTTCGTTCTATCGTTTCTAACGTCACTGATAACTAGCATTTTATTAAGAAACTTGCTCGATCGAACTTGTTTAAATACGTTGTCGCCGAGTTCGTGTACATTCGCACGTGACCAAGATACATAGAAGAACCGTATTATTTATCGATATTAGATTTTGCTTTTCCGTTCCTATTACGCATTTCTATTTGTTCGTTTTCTCGTGAGCGGTATACAAAATATTCGTCGTTGAAATTAAAAACGAAAACGGTTCAGGCGACGTACAATTACGGTGAATGTGGGATCGAGCCGCTTCTAATGAAACAAAGTTCCCTCGTAATTACGGTCGACCCTGAAAGCTTGATACAATTTCCTTCAGCGAGTGTAATTCGTATAGTTTGCGCGACACTTTCACGCTCGTACTACCGCCACTGGCGGTAATTTACGCGCTTAAAAATTTGTCCTCGAATAAACGATAGTAGGTACGCCGATGAAAAATATTGCCCGTTATTCGTTTACTTCGAGTAGTGGATTACACTCGATTCGTAGGTATTGCTTTCACATAGGAAACGATAAGAGGTAAAATCCTGCGTAAACATCGTTTTAGCTATAGCGTTATATAACCGGTGAAAGATTTCTGTCGCGTTGCAATGCAACGTTGACTTCGTGATCGGTTTCCAAGATTCCAGAAGCGTGTCGTCTCGCCGTTTGACGATCGATAAATCGTGCGCAAGATCGAGATACAGCGATGCGTGACTCGGTGGCGAACGGAGAATCGAAGAATAGCTCTGGATCCTCTATATCGGATCCGTGCGAAACGGCCAGTCTGGCGTAATTAGTAACACATGTGGCGAGCCAACTCCACCCATCGATAGACTCTGCCAGCTACAAAAACTCGAGAAAAATCGATCACCTTGCCTCTATACGATAAGAAAAAACGCCTTGTTGATTCTCGAATACGCGAGTGTCTCTAGTTATTTCTCTAACGAACTGTCCACGTGTATCGAATGATTTTGCGACAGATATTTTTTTGCAATCGCGCGTGTTCGATGCTTCGTTAGAAAAACGAAATCTGCGTTTAGGTAGATCGGGCAATTTCGACGAAGCTTGCAGCCCTGTTGCGATTCGTTTGCCCGGAAACACAAGGTTTATGCTAATTACCGGTGGTAATTATTCTTAGGGTTTATTTTATCCAAAGAAGAAAGACGATTCGTTTGGCGCAGCTGTGCGTCTCAATTAACGATGAAACTTCTTATTAGTCATTCTGAGATAAAGTACCAAGGATTAGTCAGACAGGAAAACGTCGCGATGACAAAAGCGTTTTTGGTTGGACGTACCGACTCGTATATGTGTATTTTTAATTTTCGTGGTTTTAACGTTTGTACATACGCGCGTTTCGTTTGTTCTCGCGAAAAAAAGCAGATTTTCAGTTGCGAATTTAAAGTTTGCAGATAGCGCGTGCCATTGCCTATGGTGAAATCGAATTTCTATGGAAATCAGTTTGCAAGCTTCCAATGCGAAACTTCGTCGCTACTCGTTCGTCACTGCTAAAACCGAACAAGCCGAATCCCGACTTTTTCCGCCACTAGAAATTTTCATTCACTTTGAAAAATTGTTCTGCCGTTTTATGGAAATTCCGAGGAACTCTCTTCTTTACTATCGCTTCCTCTACATTTCTCTACCGCCTCTTAGATTTTAACCTTTTCTTTTTTCTTTTGGCAAATTTCTACTTGGCCGCGTTACTACTCGACATTCGTTCGTACGTAGATTAATATGCCACTAACGATTCGTGTATCGAGTATCTTATCGGAGTACTCTAGTACTCGTTTCCATTTTCGAATATATCGTATTATGTACGTACGTACGTACCTACGTAGAGCATCGTCCGAATAGTTGACAGAGTTTTGCTTTGTTCGACGGTTTGATCGTTAGTTTGTATTTTATTACGAAATTACAGTCTACTGGAATTCAATTTCTTCTATTATTCATCTACGTGGCAAACAGATGTCGGTTCTTTTTCAAAACTCGAACTATACGATAAAATATTTCCCAATTGGAGGATAAAAACTGTTACATTTTCTAGCTTCCGAATGTGTGTATAAGTTTTTAAACGTTTCGAAATCTTTTTCCTTTTCTTTTTTGTCTTACGGTCGGGTTTCCTCGGTGGGTTCGCCGCGGCTGTGTCCGAAGCAGCCTTAAACCCGAATCACACGGGCAACATCCATCGTCTGCGCCAATCGCGTAACGGCGCCGCTGCGATATACGCGCTCGACGCTTGCGTTGATAATACACATATGCCACATGCCATAGATCGTCGCGGAGTATCGCGCGCAGATGTTCCAGCAATAATTACATACATCGTTTCTCGTAGGATAAAATGAACAAATTAATTCGTTGCTATTGGTAACGTAGAAAATCGAGCGTTGTTCGAATACATTTTTCATCGACGTCGTTCGAGTAGTTTTATCCGCGAATCTCGCTATTATTCGTTATTTAAAACTTGCCATCTGTTGTTAATTATTCGCATATTTGTCCCTGAGTCCTCGTTGTATCGGTATTCCTAAAGCGACAAAGACGAATTAATTTTGCGAATGAATAACGTTATTCGTCATTCACGAATAACAATTACTTTGTCTATCTTCGCTTGTTACTCGTCGTACGAATAAAACGTTCGCTTTCGTAAATTAGGCTATTTGGTGAGATTAATAGGTACAAATTAGCTTTCAAACAGTTTCAAACAATTCTTGAAATCAACAAAGAGCAACGAGATGTTTGGGAGGTATCGAGGGACATAAGTAAAATTATTAAATGTTGGTTTCGCGTCCTATATTTCTTCGTCGTTGTAATGTCCAGCGTTTAATATTAATCTTGTATCTATTGTTTATTCTTTTTTCGAACGGACGCCCGTGGATGAACCGACTGTCGTGAATGGAGGGTGCGACTACGCCCTTTGTTCCATCTCGCTCTCGATGTCGTCTCCCTTTCTTTCCTCTTTCTCTTTCTCTTTTTTATCACAAACTTCTTTCGCTCTTTGCATTTTAGCCGTTTCTCTTTCCGTTGCTATACGTTTCGTTCGTTTCTTCTAACGTTCGCTCTCCTTCGCTCCTATTCCTCTTTTCTAGCCTATACATGTAGCGACGTATTCAATGGCTATACGTTATTTCGTTGACCCATTCTTTCCTCGTGGTTCGCATCGCGTTCAGCGTAACAAATATTTACACGGCGCAGCGGATGAAAACGGGCCGTGAAGTTGTCACAGCGTGGGAGCGGTCTTTTCAGGCTCGAGCATAAATTCGTTTAAGTCACCCTTCACAGGAATACCTTACGGGGCCGGAGAATAGCAAAACAATGAATAGCAGCTGTAATCTTTCGCTACAACTCTCTTTTCCTGCTCGACGGTTAAATACTCTCGTGGTGAAATAACGTTGCTACGTGGAAAATAAACCTTCTAGGAATATAGGCTGCCACGATTTCATTTTCAGCCATGATACGTTAACGATATTTGCAAAAACTTTTACAGTCGACACGTCGCTCGTCTACATCGCACGATTAGGAATACGTTTGGGCTACTCGAAATTAACGTTTGCGGGAAGTTTGCTCGCTGAATACGATAAAACGTGGAGAAGCGGCGATTGTAATCGGTTTTTGCAGCGGTTGCAGCGGTTACTTCCTTATTGCATTTGTCGTTTGTAGAAGAGAACGGAATATAAGGTTGAAGCGATTCGAGTATACACGAAGGAAACCGGATGTTTTCTGATTCATCGTTGACCAGCCTATGCTCGCAATTATTTGCGGATGCGTGTACTTACGGCGGTTTCGTTTCTTTCTTCTTGTAGAATTTCATCGTATCTTACACGCAGCGCAGCCACGATGAGTAAGGAATTTATTAGTCACGAAACAACAGTATCCTTAACGAATGCTCGAGAAAACGATGTCTTCCCTGCTGCGAGGATCGATAACTGTGTATGCATATATATCGGTACACGCTGGTAGCACGAACGAGGGAAAAGAAGTCGAAAATTCGAGAATTTTATTTTTTACACCGAAAGCTGCACAGGCAGTTAACGAAATAAATTACGCAACGTACACTTAGCGCCGATACATTTAACGCTGCTTCTTCTAACGCCGTTCGAGGCTTCCGGGAAAGAATTCCTTTCCTTCCTTCGTTTTCCTTCTGGACTCGGCTCTTTCCTGGAAGTCTGGAATAGCGTTAGAAGAAGCAATGTCAAGCGAATCGGTGCTACGTGTAACGGTGTTGCGAATAGCGACGATCCAAACCGTAAAAGCTTCGAGAGATTCTGACTCGGAGCAAATCTCGTTTTCGCAATTCTGAAAAACACGCATCTGTCCTTTTGACAAAATTAGCGTTGGTTTTTATCGAAGTAGCGTTTAAGATAATCGCACGTGTCTATTTATTTCTCGACGTACCAGCGTATCGTAGGCAGCTGTAACGTTGAACAACTTTCCGCTAATACGTAGAGGGCTAGCCTATCCATCGTCGATGGCTGTTTGCACGTTGCGAAAAAACGGTATGAAAAAGCTCGAAATGATTCTCAAGTGGCAGAAAAGTCCATGTTCGTGAAAAGAGATCGCTCCGGGAACAAGGCATTGCATTGTGCGAGTCCACGAGACTTTACGTTTTTAGGTAACGCTCGTAAAAGTTGTATCGCGCGGCTAATAAACGCACTTGACGTTCGCGCGACCTCTTAGATGCGTCGAAAAGAACGGTCGCTTGAAAAACAATCGAGGCCTTTGTACTTCGTTATAACTTGTATCTAGGGGAAAAAGCCGAATAGCGTAACCGTAACGCAACGAACGGATTAACGGGAAGAAAACTCGCGAAGTTTTACACGACAGACAGATTATTTCGATCGACGATTTGGATCTTAACCGAAATCATCAAATTCCATGGCGATTGGTCATTGCCGAAAATGTGCAATAACTAATTTGCGTGATTAATTGACACCGGGAAATTTGTTCTTAGTGCAAGCTGCATAGAAGCGAATTTTCTCTCCTCTTCGGTCCCTAGATCGTTAGCAGTGATTTTCGTTATATCAATTTCAAATCGAATCGATCTCTTTGCTTTAAGCGTTGAATCTATCGCGATATCTTTCTCGAATATTCTTTAACGAGCGAAACAGTTTTAGAACGATTCGAGTTTGACTCGAAGGAATCACTTACGAGCTACGTTGATTAAATAGAATTTGATCGTAGAAACCGTGACGCGTCGTCCAGTTCTTTCCTCTAAAGATTCTTTTTAACGAGGACGCATTTCCTAAAGAGGAAATACCTTTCTCTTCGAATAAATCCGATTAAAGATGACTCATTCGTTTACTCGTTTGACGAAATTTTCGTACGAGGAAAACAATCTTTTATTCGCTCGAAGTTGTTCGTGGAATGTATTTGTTCATTCGTTTCGCATCAACGAGTTCGCAGAGTTTAATTGTTCGGTAGCGAGAAATTCAGTAAGTTGTCGAGATTTATCAAAGCACCAGCCAGTAGATCGATATTACGTCGAAAATTGTGTTATTCTTGCCTAACTCTCTGTATTGCCTACGGTATTTCCCACGAATAACTTGACGAACAACTTATGCAAATTACGTAATATTTTCGTCTGTTCGAAGGAGTAGCTCGTTTCTAAAGATTTTCTTTGAAAAGACGAAGACAAGTACTGTAATTTATATGCCAGCAGGTATAGCACGTATCCGATATTTTTCATTCGATCGAGCGAATTAACATTAATCGAAAATTGATCGGAGCAGCGACGAAGCGGACGAATTCATACGTGAATTTCATCGCGAGAACGATGACAAGACACTTGACTTTCAGAGGCCGGTGACTCGATATACTCTAACGATTAGTCACCCAGTTCGACTTAACGGTAAATTAAAAGGTCCAGGTCTTATTGACAACGGTAATCGTCTCTGCAAGAATGCATTTAACCCAGGAAGTCGCGACGCTTGATTCTATTGTCCGACGACTGGCAACAACGAGCCTACGATTACGTGTTATAGGCGCCTACGTTGTTACATATTGGGATCCTTTAGTCTCCTGGGTACGTTAGAATGTCCGAAAGGCGATTTCTAACTTGTCGTTGATAAACGATTCGACAAATTGTCAGATTTACGAAAATCACGATTCCAAGTTTTCCATGCGTTCTTTTATTTTAAATAAAATTGCTAGAGACTCTACCTTTATGGTGTACGTAACGACTACCCGCATCGAAGTGTATAGCAAAAATAAAAGTAGTATGTACATAGTCGACAAAAGTAACGGTAAGAAAAGCGTGCTCGCCCTCGAGTTAGGCCGACGGTGGAGATATCGCATTGGTAAAATAGAAGTCCGGTGACCCGGTGCACGCCGTTGCTGGAATAAATTTCAGCTAAATATAGGTCGTTGTAAAATTAGATTCCTCCGTCGGAGTTGACGACTAGCGCGGTCTACACAACTCCTGGACGTATCGGGACGAACAACTCGCTCAATCGGCTTTCTGCTGAAGCTTCCATGAGTCACGTGTGGCTCGTTTAACTCTTGTCGTTCTTCCAACTTTTTATACGCTTTATCATTCACCATTATTTTCCCCGTTACTTTTGCGATTTTACAAGTTTTCGATACGCTCTGCGATCGTTTTAACCAAGAGGAATAAAAAGTACACGAAGATACGCATCGTCGCGTCGCGTCGGCTCCCTAGAAGAGCGACACGTCATCCGCAAAAATCAACGCTAACGATGCTTTCCAAATGATAAAATGAAAACGCCCATGGGAACGATAGCGATAATTCTTTTGCATTTCATAGACGCACCAATGTAGAATGTACATGTGTGTGCACATTGTTAATTTGTTTCGTCGACGGTATAAATATTGTACACTGCGTATAATTGAAAAGAGTACGGAGAAATAACGAAATTACGTAGGGTAGCAATAGCAGAGAATCTCTGTTAAATGTTAATTTTCCTCTTGTTCGAAGGCGATCCTTTCCTTCGACGACCTATCAGACCACTGGAGTACTAGATGTTACAGCGATATGATACAGATCTTGGAAAGCTGTATACGTTGGAAATCGCGGGCTTTACCTTAAGCCATAAATGTCGCGTTGCCTGGATACGTGGCTGGTGATTATGTTCTCGAAACGACGAGGAGAGCTAGCTACCTTGTCGCGAACGATTAATCTGTTCGCGGCGGCTACTTCCAGAGAAAAGTTTACATCGATTCCACTAGTCCATTGAGATACGACGCGCGTCCGAGGATAGTAAGTAGGTACCCGAACATGCTGGTCGCGTAAACAGTAAACGCGCACCACCTCGTACGAGTTATCCCTCGAATAGATCTGTCGCTCGCGATTGTTTGCAGTTTGCAGAATCGCAGCTCGCCAACTGCGGTCGCCACCATTAGAGATGTGCGCTGTTTGCATAAAGTTGGCTGAAACCGAATTTAGGCCAAGTCTGTCTCAGCGATAGAACTATCGAGAGATTCTAGAATTTTCTACGAAATTGCGCGTTTGAATTAGAAGTCACCGATACTTATCCATCCATCGAGAAACAAATAGCCGACATTGAAGTTGATATGAAAAGTTCGAGTTCGCTGGAATAGAACGTCGACGCGTTTGTACTCGATGGGTTGTGTGTACAGTGACACCCAAAAATATTCAGACACTACAGTATGACTTTATGACTCGATATATCGGTTGTTTATAAAGCAGTCGTCCCAATTATTTTGTTAATAATAAGTCGTATTAATATTAATAACAATTATCAAAAGAAATAACGTATTTTTGACTCACAAAGATATTCGGATACCGTTTCTTTTTATTATTTATTAACATAATTTAGTATTATAAAATGACTACGTGAGGAAATTTGTACAGTTTGTTTTAGAACATGTTTTAATCTGTTTGACGTATTGTTTAAAATTTTTTAAAGATATTCTACGGATATACACGCCCATTCGATTTGGAGTTTCCTGAATTTTCCTGTGTAATTCGTCTCGTGAATTCTCGATTCCGGATCAAAGTCCGACGATTGTCACGGAGATGAAGAATTTATACAGGGTGGTTGGTAACTGGTGGTACAAGCGGAAAGGGGGTGATTTTACGCGAAAAAAGAAGTCGAAAATATAGAATAAAAATTTTTCGTTCGAGGCTTTGTTTTCGAGAAAATCGACTTTGAATTTTCGCTCGGTACGCGTCCACTTTATCGCGTCTCGTTATAACGGATCTCACTGTAGATCGTTGTCTCGATTGACGTTATTTTTTTAATTTTTTAAATCTTTAAATTTTTAAATTTTTGTTCTATATTTTCGACTTCTTTTTTCGCGTAGAATCACATCCTTTCCGCTTGTACCACCAGTTAGCCTGTATAACGATAGCAGACTCAGGGAATATTTCTTGATTAGACGAATTAATCTTTTCGTTATCTCAACTATGGTAGTTTCTTCAGGACAAGAATCATTTTTTGATACGTCTATTTTCGTTCAATAACTCTAATAATTTTATTAGCTCAATCTTGCCAGTTACCAACCACCCTGTATAATAAACACTGTAGCATAATGCGTGCCTTATGCTCGGGGTCGTCGCCCTGACGAAACTTACGACTATTATTAATCCCCATTTCCTAAATAAATTTTTAACTAAATTGCTTTTAAATACGTTTAAGTAAAGATTTTTATCCGTAATGTTGTCAACGAGCTCCAAATTTCCAACTTCATACGAGGAAATTCAGCCTCGGACCATAACGTTCACTCCCCCTTGTTTCATCGTACATCTTGTATTCCTGAAATGGATTCTTTATTCCGTTTTCGCTACACCAGAGTCCTTTCGTCGAAATTGTAGAGATTAAATTTGAAAATATTACGCCCTTCCATCGTGACTCATCCTTAGAAATAAGCTTCTTTGCAAATTCGTTTCTTCCTGTTCGTCTTATCGATGAACGATCGTTCTCTAGTTATTCTTCCGTTGTAAACAGTTTGCCTGATCGTTTCCCGAATTGTTTCGGCCGAAACGTTTTTCTAGCTTTTTTTCTAATAACTAACTATTTTTAAAACACTTATTTGCGGATTTTCTTTCACTTTTCGGATAATTCTGTTTTTCTCTCTCGTACTTGAAAGACTTGGCGCGCCAGTTTGATCCAACGCAATTTTCGGAATGAAATCGTCGAATGATATCCGCAACAGTACTTGGGATTACACGAAGCGCAGCACCAATTTCACGATAGGTTTCTCCCTTTCCCCGGTGGAAAATTACAAGTTGTCGCATATCGACCGTCGTATTTTTCCTTTGCGACAGATTTTGGACAAAGTCACATTTGCTACCGAGGAGTAGCAAGAAGTCATGAACGTCTAATGCATCTCTAAATGCTATTCATAAACACGCGTCTTCTCTGCCTTCTTGGAACGTAGGATTACGAGAAAGAGATAGAGAACAGAAAAATGTAAGACGTGTTCGAACGTTTTTATAAGCTGGATATACGACATCATTTTCTTCGGCAATTTTTCAATTCAGATTATACGATGCATGTGAATTTTTAATAATTAAGTTACACGCTTTTACTAATACTAACGAATGACGCGTTATTAAAAAAAAAATAACCTGGACGATTGCTTTATAAAGAAGCGAAATATCGAACCATAAAGTTAGTCATAGCGTAGTGTACGAATATTTTTAGGGGTCGCTGTATGTAGTGTACGTGCGTGACTCATTCGAGGAATTACTTTTCGTGGCAGACAGATTGATTTTCGACCGTCTGAACGCAACGTCTGATTCTATACACGCAACTTTGCATGCCGTTCTTCGATTGCTTTTCATTTCCGTTTCGTTTTTACGGAAACATTCTTTTATCGGATTATCGAAAATCTGAAAAATAGTGGCGACATTCACAGCATACACCCTGTAAACCATAAACTCCGACTAATGCGAGGTATCGTCGAAACAGTCGCTTTACAAATTGCTTTATTTAAAATAATGACGAGGCCCGCTGATTCTGTTCTACTCGCCACCTTATACGTATCGCGTGCTGTTTCAGCGCGAGAACATGGTCGTCGAATATTTCTTGCGTTATTGGAATAAACGAAAAACAGGGAAACGGAAAGAGGAAAAGGGGAGAAAATAAACGCGCGTGGCGAGCGAGCTAGGAAAATTAGACTGGTTTACGAGTGGAGCGCGTGTACGCGTATCGAATGGCAGGGTGTGGTCGTGGTCGTGGCCGTAGTCGGCGCATCCTCGCCGTTTCTAAGGATTTACTCCCGGAACAAGTTTCGTCCTTTCAGTTCCCCGAGTTTCCTTATCTTTTCTCCAATCTCTCGCGTTTCGCTTAGTTTCTTTCCCCTCGGACTTCACCATACAACCATCGAATTCTTATAGACCTTGCTGAAATTTTGGCGCTCGGTCGTTCACCGATTAATTTATTTCGCGTAATATCTTGCAAACGCAAGTAGACAAACTGAAAGGAACAGAGAGTTAACTCGATAGATGCGATTTCGTGCCCGAAGGTTCGCTGCTTCGAATTCCGATCGATTTTCGGTCGACGCCTCTGCAACTCGATTTATTTGTAGCGTATCTGGTGCTTCGGAATACACCTAAAACTATAGAGGTCCGTCATCATCCCTCGCGCTCAGTCAGAAAAGCTCGTTCTACCAAATCCAGTCGCTAATAAGCCCGGAAATTGATGGGACTCGAAATAATTAATGTCGAAGTAATTACTTCAAGAAAAACTCTACACCTTTTCCTTTGTATACCCGGGATCTGGAGACCGCTGTTACGAAGAGAACAGAATTTAATGCAACGAAAGATTCTAAATAAGGAGAGGTGCATATTATTGTGCTCTTGAATATAAATTTTGTTTTGGATTACAACGTCTAGAAAGAAGAGAATTATAAGCAGATTTCTATTGCTGTTTCTTGTTGCCTTCAGCTAGAGTTACAAGATTAACTTTTTGGTAATGTTCTTTCCTGTCGCATCTTCTGACGTATTCTAACACTATAAGAGCGAGGATCTGGGGATCAGCATACATTATATAGTTATACCTATACCTTTATTTCACTATATTTTTCTATTACAAATTCATCCACTCGTTCTTCCATCAGTCAACCTCGACAGTTAAAAACGAACGAACGAAAATACAATCGACGTGGTCTAATGGGCTACCACGATTCGTATTTTTAAGCATCTCGTGTACCACTGCGTCGAATGTAAAATTTAAACAAATAAACGATCGTGTCCGGAAATAAACGCTGGGAAATGGTACATTGTCGCGACCGTATGCCACAAAGTTTTCATCGCTATGTAAAATCACAAATTCTTTCGAATAAATGTGAAAACCGATCGTTCTTCCTTCCTTTTTCGGTTTGTCCCGATTAAAAAGCCCGTCGTATCTTTCTTTCTTCTTCTCTTCGTTATTATTTATCGTTTCTCCCTGCAAAGTTGCACGAACGAACAAACAAACGGACGGATGGATAAACGAACGAATAGTCAGTATTTTAACCAGTGGATACTAATCGATAATCATTTTCCGTCGAGCCGAGGCGGAAATTTCTCATTTCATTCCGGAAACGTTCCAGCCGGATATTACCGAACGCGGTACAAGTGGCCGAAATGAATGTTCGACGATAAATCCTGCATCGTGGTTTCGTTACGATGCAACTGTACAACTAGACTGCACGAGAATTCGGTTTGCGATACGGTCGTTCGTCCACGATCAGTTTCCAACTTTCGAAAATATCGACGTGACCTTTGTTTCGAACGAATTTATTCGCGTTCGCGTTTCATTAGGTCCCATTTGATTTCGGCTATTGCCTTCCATCGTTTCTAACAATCTTTCTAACCATCGTACAGGTCTGTGTACTTTAGTCGCGCGCAGTTTCTTTCTACGTACTTTGTTCGATTCCCATTCACAGATCTTTCTATTGTTACCTTCGTATGGATATACGTCATAATCACGGAAGAACAAAGAGATCGCTGAGAAACCATCCGCGCAGCGATGAATCAAGCAATGACTAAATTATTTTTTGGTAGCCTTGAACGACTACGATTGATAATTCTTGCTCTAATAGTCAAAGTGATTTACACAGTACACACAAGGTCGCTTATGCGTAAAACTGACCGGTGAAACAGAAGAAACGTAGAGCATCACGGTATAGCAAATATGCCAATGTCGAAACGAGGGTGCAAACTTTTCTTCCCCTTTTTCTTTTTAAAAATAACGCGATACTTTGGTAGCTATCTTTAGCGAAATATGGACGTATGGCGAATAATGTCAATGTAAGAGCCAATGCAACGTTAAGATCATTTACCGAGAGAACGGTTCGTTTGCGACCCATGATACTTTTGACTTTTTCGTTCCTCGTAACGAGTATTGCGCGATTCGATGAGAAGAAACTTTGACTTTGATATTCAAGATCGGTGTCATTTTTGCGATATCTCTTTTTAATGGAAAACAACGTCGTCCGATTGAAAAGCGTCGAATCGTACGCGAAATCATCCGAAACCATGACATAATTCTTGAACGCCGTTTTCATATCGACGTCTACGAAATCAAGCTGCGGTACGATAGCGGTTTTGCGAAGAGTAGCAACTACGTGTACGGTTGACGTGTGCCGACCGAGCTGGTGCACACCGATCTACGGATCGCTAATTAGTTGCCTGTTTTAGTCACGTTTCTCGTTGCAATACGAGACGCGTAGTTTGGTGGTTGGCTGATAGCTTTCAGAAAGTTAGACTTTTAGCTATCGAATGAATTCGTCGCAAAATGCTTTCAATAGTGGATTAATAACAGATAAAATAGAATTATACATACGTAAGCACGCGTATACCTCGGGACGAATTGATACAACCAAAATCTCTATCTAGAAAAATGGTGTTCGTGTCTGCGTCAGAGCTACACATCTCTTCTCTGGTAACTAGCAAGGGAACTTCGGTAACCCGAAAATTCTGATTTCTTTGAAAGTGCGCAGGCTTGTAGGGGATCTCGAAAGAAGTATCACGCAATTCTTTTCTTGCTCATTTTCGATTCTTCGAGGTAGGAACACCAGGTTGAATGGAGATAGGTTTATTTCTCTCTGCATCTTTAAAACTGTAGTCGATCGGGGTTAGAATAACAAATGGTTAGAATAAAAATTGTATGGTTTTTTTACGCTTGTTAAGACGATGCTATTAAAGCGATAAAAATTTGTCGTTTAAATAAAAAATCCGCTATGGTTATTGCGAAAAATTTCGAATTTCCTGTTACGTTGAAAAGTACGATAGCATAGATGCAGATGAATATGTTGAATATTTGAAACTTGTCGGATATACTGATGTTTAAATAATTTTAACCGATACGTGCATCTTGCACGCCCATCGTTGCACTTTGAACGATGCGTTGTATATTTTTATCGTACGACGTAAAATAACAATGATATCTGACAATCAAGCGTAAAGTATCCGGTGCACAGACCTTGCAAATTTCTTGCTTTGATATAGCGTTTAATGTGTACTCGCAGATACAATGATATTTCGGCATTTCGTATCATATACAGTACCTCGTAGCACTTTGTTCACATTATCCGACTGGTTTAACATATTTATTCGCAATTACTTTACATACATTTCGACGTGACAGAAGATCGAAATTTCTTCGTTATAACGGTGGTGGACTTTTTGTTTAAACAACAAATTTTTGCTATTTTAATATCATCGTTTTGTAAAGCCATTCGATTTTTGTTCTAACCATTTTTTTATATGTGCTATAGTTTTAAAGATCTATGGGGAAAATAGAGCAACACTTATCTCCATTCAAGGGATGTTTTTGTTCTGAAGAAACGAAAAGGGGCAAAAATGATTGTCCGATAATTCTCTGGAGATGCCCACGAACGCGAACAGTTTCAAAGAAATCAGAATTTTCGTGTTACCGAAGTACTCTTCTAAGTAAGAAACGAAAGAAATTTCATTAAATTCAATGTTCACTTAAGAACGTGTAACATTTCGAAAAGCTACATTCGTTTTGTAATTGCTAGTTGCAAGCTGAAATCGAACATCGTCGAAAGTTAGCAAACACATACAACGTGTGTATGGCTTGAACGCGTGCTGTTAGATCATGAATGGACACTGGTTTCTATTTCTGATGATATTTATAATAACTAGGTTACTGCCTTCCGCTATTATCACTTCAGATACAAAACGTTTAACTACGATATTTTATATGCGACTCTACGTACCTAAGCCGTGGTTCTATTATTTTCGTTCGTTTTTCATGGATATTTTGCTCTTTTCGATTATCGACGATATCAAAAATAACATCTGGTTGAATACGAATAGAAGATTATTCTTTTACACGTAGGATAATCGATGGAAGAACAGCAATCGATATCGCCAAATTATTTATCGAATCGATTCGAGGAATTTACATTGCAGTCATGGTTGTCGATATCCGCCGTCGATTCCATTGGGCAGCTTCCGGTTACGCAAGACGTTTAGGGTTCTGTCGAACGGTCAGCGGAAGAGGAAACGTGTTCGGAATAACATCGGATGTGAGAGAATAACACGACTGTAAGGAAAGGAGAATTCAGTTTGGCTGTGTTCACGCACGTTGTTCCTTTTCTTGGCTACTCTCTTAACTCGTTTTCGGGAGAGCCTCGGATGCGAGATCCGAATACGTAAAACCGATTTGGCAAATCGAACAGCCTCCTTCTTTTCCTTTCTTTTGTTTCTTTCCCTGGCCAACAATTCTCAGAGATTGTAGGAAAATTGAACAGTCGATACGGGCGATATTTAAGGCAAGCGTTCGCTTTTTAGTAAAATTATCGCGAGTTGCTCTCGAGAGTATTTTTCGCAAGTGGAGCAATGGTACGTTTACAGCGACTGCTCGAGTCGCTATTAGGCCGGGGCTACGCGAACGTTGGACCAACTCGACAATGTGTTGCATGGCCTGCGTTGTAGAAATACACTCATATACGAAAATGTGGCACATTTAGCGTTGTGTGGCTGCATCTCTACAACGTCACGCAGCGTTGTCGGTCTAACGTTCGTGTAGCCTATTTAGATCGCCTAGTCATTCTCAACGCGGTGTCCACTTGCGAGAAATTCTGTCGGAAGCAACTCGCGATACTTTTACTTTCAAGTAAAATACGCACCCTTATACGCAAGTATTTACATAGTTCGTTTTTGACGAGGTATTTGAATGACCACTGCGTGGTCTCAGGTCTGACGATTAATTGCCATTTAACCCTGGTACATATGTACGTCCAGGTGGGTTTAGCCAAGTTTATCCGAAGGCTAGCAACTAATGGCCGCTAACGGGAATAGAAGACCAGTTAGCCAGTACCTTAAAGCAAATGGCTAGGGGTGAAAAGCTAGCAAGGCAAAGAGACACAATGTACTCGCACGGAAGCTTTAGAGAACTGTAGACCGAACACAATGGACCGCTGCAGTGTCTTCCAGTTAGCTGTCGCCTGCTCTTCAATTAAACCGAGTTTCGTCCAGTTTAATTACCTCTGCGAAAGTCGGATACTCGCCTTTGCAACGTAAATGCGATCTCGTGGCTAGAAGATTTTTCATTTTTATTAATTTCTCGTGTATGCTTGTTTATCACCGTAAATATTAACACCTTTATCTGGTATTTCGTAATTAACTAGCCCGAGTGACCGAGGCTCTGATTCGTGACCAAAGGACCAACGGTTCGATTTTCGGCTGATTTTTGGCCGATCTTCTCTGCAACTCGATTTATTCACAGTTGGCACCTCGTGTTCACGAACTTATAGTTTCTCACTCTACACGTATGTACCGAGACTTCGGAGTAACATCTTATCGTTAATGCCAATAAGAAAGACCCCTGTCGCTTTAGAGCATAAGAATCTTTTAGGCGAGTATCACAACGATCGTCTCGATAACAATATCTTGTTCGTAACCTGAGAGTACTAGAGCCTCTAACAAAAGCGAAGATATGCATACGCATTGTCGTGACAGAAACAGTAGCCGCTAATAACCCTGGCAATTAACGAGACTTTACATGATAATAAAGAACAGAAGAGGACAATTCTCAATATCCGTTGTTCCCAAATTTTTAATTGCAAATGCCACGTTCTTTCTTCTGTAGAATTGTTCAACCGTACAGCCCCGGTTTGCACGACTATTCTTCGATTTTGTCAACGAGTCTTCTTCTTTCCCGCGCAACGTACATTTCTTCTTTTGCTGTTTCAACCAAAACTTAGTTGCCTCTTCTAAACTACCACACCTGACCCTAACTAAGATTCTTTGACCTTTTTCCGTATCACTTCTCTATAGATAAATTCGCCAGGTTTCCTGTGCTTACATCTTTGTATTTGTAGTCGTATCTCGCACTCTGTGTCTTTTCCCAGCGTCGTTGTCTTCGCATCTCTTCTTCTTTTATTGCCAAAGAAATTGTTACTCCTGGTGTTGTTCTCTGTCGTTCCACTCTTTCCTAGCTGTATGCGCATTTTCTTCGGTGCATCGATCTTCCTTTATAACTCGTCTCTGTTTCCTCTTCCTGTCCTTCTTCCCTTCGAACATTTACTATTCGCGTTTCTTTTCCTCTTTCCAACCTTTTTTCGTAATTCTCATTGCCTGCTTTGCGAACTTTATTTTTAGCTTTCTCCTTTCTGCTTCCTCGCATACTGTGCAAGCTTAAAGATAACGTAAGAAATAAACAATTGGAAACAAGAAGCAGAAAAGAGCGGAGTAGCTTGTAAGAAGCTGGAAAGGTCGATAGAATTATCGAAAAAAACTTCGTTCTTCTCTTCGTGCCTTATCTTCCGACAAAGGAGAGCGATGGAACGGTCAGCAAGGACGCGTAAGCGAACCGGAAACCCGGTCAACGAGGTCAAGTGTCCAGTCGATCGGAGTGACCGTCGTTAAGAGACTTTAATTCGAGAAACAGCTTGCTGATACATCAACGAAGAACTCGTTCGATCGTAGTTCCACCTAAAATATCTTCGCCTGGTGTTTCTTTTTCCTTGCTACCATATAGTTGACTGCGGTACGAGTCTAGAGTCTTGTTTCTTTTTAAGTTTCTATCGGCGGATACCTTTTCATATTTTTTCCGAAACCTCGTTCGCTCGCTTAGTCGAATCGCTTAAATATCTAGCGGCTAAAGACCATCGGTTGGACCAGGAGCGTTTTCAATTTTACGGACAACCAGTTCTTTTGGTATTTTGGAGCTTGTGCGAGAGAGGCTTATCCGTGGATGAACAGGTGTATAGGTGTTGACAGTCGAAAGAGTAAACCACGGAAGATAGTCGTGGTTTTTTCTTGGACGACAGGTTGGTTGGCTGCGGAGGTAAGAGGTAAAAGCAAAAGAGCTACAAGGAAGAAACTCGGTCACGACTGTCGAAGATGATAGCGTTGCACGGTTCCGTGTAATTGGTATCGCGACAGAATAGATGAATACCGTAGCGTGTTTACAAAAGAGATTGTCGTTGTTGACGTTAACAGGATTTGCAAGCGATAAACGTCTACACGACTCGAACCAGATGACCGTGCTGCTTTTTTCAACCCTCCCTTTTGATCCGCTCTCTTTCTCTCTCTCTCTCTCTTTCTCTCCTTCGTTCCCTCTTCGTCTTTTTCTGAACTGCTTTACTTCGTGATACGGCTCGCCGCGACAAAGGACATTAAGGACTTTTGTCGAAAGCTCTGGCGACCAAAAGAAGACAAACGCGAATAGATCTATCGCTTTTAAGCGCCGCTGTTCTTTGTCTTCTCGAGTAATTCCACGGTGCGCTTGATTCGACGATCGAACTTGTCGAAGACTATAGAACTATAAATTACGATTTTCGATATAAAGATCTAGCTCGAAATTCATTAGAAAGGAAAGATCAGATGACTGGACAGTGGTTGTTTCAGCGAACAGTCCGAGTCTGTTTAAAGTTTAAAGCGAAAGATACTCGAAGAAGAAACGAGCTCTTTCATCTACCGTTGGCATTCGCGATGCCATGCCACCTACACGCTTTAGCAACGTGACACAACGTGTCAGCTAGCCGCGAAACGTTTGATTTTCCATCGGGAAAGATAGTGATTACGACGAAGAAAGGATCGGCTTCCAATGCCACTACATTCAAAACCGTTTCTTCTTTAGATCTGCTCCGTCGAGATTTCCTCTTCTTTGTCGAGTTTCTTTGACAACCCGACTGAGCGGGAAACCTTTGTTACGAGTGCACTAAGAGCAGGCTGCTTCGTCGCTGTTTTAATAATCTCAATTTTTGTGCGTCGATGCGGTCAGAGCTACCGAGTTAAGACCAAGACTTTGTTCGTGTCTCCTTTTCTTCGCAACGACCATTTTTCTCGCCGGATAAAATCGGTCGGAGTTAAATTTAATTCCAGGCAACGTTTTCCGATGCTACCGTCAAAGTTATCCAAACGTGGTGGTAATTAATTTAAGACGATATTAACGATGTTAATTTGAAATAATATAAAATCAAAGTCGAGTAAACTTATTCTTAATTCGTAGAAAATATCGTGATCGCCGACTATGCAATCAACGAGTGTTTTCTAATTGTTGCCATTTTCAAATGTTGATTTAAATAAAACGTATCGGATACGTTTTATAGGTTCCTTGACATAAATCGAGCAAAGAAAAAACTAGCTAGGAACGCTAGCATCGACCCAAAAATATCTCCACCGGATGACATTCCACGATATATTATCCTCCTTAAATGGTACTGCAACTACTGACGTAGCCGCGTTCAACCGGTTCCCAGAGTAAAATGAAAGGTTCAGGGAACAATGCCGGAGATATCGGTTTATTTAGTCGATGCTCGCGTACTTACGGACTAAGGAGTTCAGTTACGTGCATTTTGTATTTCATTTACTTTACCGGAGGATAATACATCGTGTTAAAAACGTACAAATTTCTCTAGAATCGTTTGTTTCTCCTCTTGTGCGTGTAACTCGATTACGGAATTACGGATAAAAAGATTTGCAATAATGTTTATCCTTTATCGTCGTTACAGCTGTGAATAGCAGAATTACTATGACGCCTTAAAATTTGACGACGATAGAAGATTCTTCCACACGACCATATTACCGACGTTATTTAAAGCTATAGCTCATCTGGACTGCGGGGATCCCGTATCATCTGCTACTTTAATACCGATAGACGTAGACACGTTGTAAATTGTAAAGGCACGACACGACACACGATACAGTACGGCGCGGCGCCGCTCTCTGTTGGCTCGCATCGCATCACCCGTCTTACCTAACCTCGAACTTATCAAGGTGACCGGGATGCTCAGAGTCTCAGGAGCCTAGTCGTATCACCGACTGCATCTTGAAATTACTTATGGCCAATGCAACAGACATGGTTCGAGAATTTTGGCCCGAAAACGTAAACAAGCTATTATACAGGGCTATTATATTAAAAAGAAGTCGAAAATATAGAATAAAAATGTTTGTTTTTTTTAATTTTTTTTTTAATTTTTCCATCCAGACAGCGATCTACAGTGAGATCCGTTATAACGTATCGCACGCGTACCGAGCAAAAATTCAAAGTCGATTTTCTCGAAAACAAAGCCTCGAACGAAAAATTTTTATTCTATATTTTCGATTTCTTTTTTCGCGTAGAATCACCCCCTTTCCGCTTCAACCTAACCACCAGTTATCAACCACCCTGTATATTATATTTGGCCCGATCATCATACTACAGGTTATGCCCGCAACATTTACGTTTGGTCCGATCATCTACTACGATCTATGCCCGTAATATTTACGTTTGGCCCGATCATCGTCTACGGGCTATGCCCGTAGTTGTAGGTTGAGGGGTTAAATATCAAATGAATTCGCATTGTACATGGAGATATTGTATATATTGGGTTGACAACTAAGTGATCGCGGATTTTGTCATTATCGCCTAGTGTTAACTATTATTTATTATTCAAAACAATGACAAAATCCGCGATCACTTAGTTGCCAACCCAATAATTAGACCGAGAAACAGCGACTCTTTCATTTAACGAAATGCTTAGCGATTAAAGCGCATATTATGCGTTATTCTTAAAAAAAATAATCGATTTTTTATTCTCTCCATAATTCGCCTCTTTCTTTCTTTATTTATCGAAGTTAAATACTGAAATATGTTTATCCGGATAAAACAGGGAAGTTTTCCTTAGGTATGTTTATTAGATCGCTTTTCGGTGAAAGATATAACGCAATCTTCCTAAAGTCACGCTTGCCTTTTCTTCCTCCCGCGAATCGTATTTTTCTCCTCGTGTCTGTATGTTGCCAGAAAAATGTCTCTTTCGTCCTGACGAAGTGGGGAACGTACATAAGGAAGTTGGCGGCACACGTTTCAATTCTATTTCATTCCACGAGAATCGATAAAACGCGAAGAAAGACTACAACGTTTGGATACAAAAAAGATTCGCAATTTTAATCCGATTAAAATCTCGGATATTTTAATATCGTCTTTATACAAATTTATCTTCTTCGGACAGGTTTCGATGTGTTATAAATTTCCATATGTTACGGTAGCCAAAAGAATTGTTTTCTTCGACGATATTTTCCCATCGAAATCATCTGGATTACTTTAGACATTTCTCGCAATCGGTCCCAACTGAAACTCCCTGTACATTCGTAAAATATGGAGAATTCGAGATTCTATTTATCAACAGCAAATAGCTTACACATAAATCGACAAGAAAGAATCAAACTGGAACTTCCTTGGACAAGTTACTGTAGGATTCAGGGACTGTGTCCTAAGTTCCAAAGTAGTCTAAACTGTGAACGCGCACGTACGTCTCGTTTGCAGCGAGTGCCGTACAATTTAAAGCACTATGCAAAGCCCTTTAACTTTCCCACAGCTTTTCCAAACTTCCTAAGCTCAAATTACGAACGTAATTTCTATCGTTAAACGACTGTTTATACTAATTAGCGAAACGTTTGATCAATCTGATCTCACCAGACCAGTGACTGAAAGTGAAAAATATTTTGAGCATCGCTGTTCTATAATCTGTAAGAATTTCCTCAAATTTTGTATGGATATCGCAAATCTCGTTTCCTATTGGAAGAATCGAAGGTTTTTTGAGTCGAATACCATACAACGCGAAAAAGTTTTACCTCGAACATCGAGATCGAAGTCAGTTTCGCGGCTATTTTTCTGCGGACCTTCGACGATCTGGAGACGTAGAATATCGCTACGATGCTCGCGCGACAAGTCATTTTCGAACACCCTGTATATACGTACGTTCATCATCGTTGTACTATGGAGCTACTGTTTCTGGTTATATTCCATCTCGTAATTCCGCCTCCCGGTAAGATTCTTACGTGTAGGATTAAGAATCTCTGCTCGAATGTCGAATCTTTATATTAAGACGCTAGATGATATTTAATAACGATTATTATACGGCGAATTATCACGAAACACAAGACAAAGAAAATAAGATAAAATTTATACGAAAGATAAAATCGAGTTATACAAATCCTACAAGGAAAATTAATTAGGTCCGTTGGATCTTCTATCGTGACATTTTATAAAAGATACGATCGTATCCGGGAAAAATAGCGATTTATTTTCTTTCGGCTACGTGTACGATCTCGTTGACGAGTTGCAGCGATTTGTATAATAATACGACCGCGCAGATTGAGAACCGCTGCTCGAGCCAGTGTAGTTCTCACTACTTGACTGGTATTGTATTCCGATTATTTCTTCATTTATATTCGACGCTTGCGTTGACGTCCCTTTTGCTCTTTTCTGTTCCAGCAAAATTATCTCATGAAATTTGGATACCTACCCCAGACGAATCTAGAGACCGGAAACCTTAGGACAGACGATCAGCTCACGGACGCCATTAAAAATTTACAGGTGAGTGAAATATTTTGAGGGTGTTTCGAACCTCGCAATGTTGTTATTCGTACGTCTATCGAATACGAAATATGTTTCTCCGACTATGACAAGCGAAATATAATCGTATTACGTTAAAAAACAAACATTTTAGGGCTTTTATTTCTTTCCATCCTTTGGCTATCTCAGCTTTCTTTCCTCTTGTTATTGTCCCTTTTTAACATAGGGCAGACTCGTGCAGTATCGATCAAAATTAATTCAGATTTATTTCGTCGGATATTGGCACCTTTATTCGAATGAACAAACGAATATGACAATTCTGTGTAACGTATTTCGAAACCGTATCGTTTCTTCCATTGTTTTCGCTGTTTTCGCACGTTAAGCGTATACGTTGATATTCCGAGCGTTAAAAGCTATTTTCTAGAGTTGACATTTTATTTCTCAGGTAAGTAAAGGAGCTTTTTTCTATTCCATGTACTACATTTAATCTATTAAGTGTAAGTGTATAGCCTCGGTCTTACAATTTTCTTCGTATACCGTATACGCGATAATGGAAAACGTTTCCACGCGTTTATCGTCCAGTACGCGACCATTCGACTATCGACCAGTGCAAGACCAAATCTTTTTTATCTGTGGGCTCAATCTGTTGGCAATTGAGATTAAACGAGATCTTCGTCTAATCCTTCCTTTATCTTGTCCCGGTAGAAAAAAGAAAGAAAAGAGAATACGAATGCTGCTTTGAAAGTATTCCTCGAAAATAAAGTGACTCAGAGACGACGAATCTACAGATCAAGAAAATATTCGTTATTTTATTTGTGATACGTATAAAGATAAAAACGCGGATATGTGAAGTGGATAAAAATGTATATTCCAACGTCTAAATGCCCTTTCTTAGCATTATTAACAATTTAGGCCGAAAAATCTACTAATTAAATAATTGGCCGGTACTGGACGACCATTTCTTCAAACTATTCCTTCGAAAATTTCTTCAAATTACGACATTTTTGCTCTTCAAATTATCAATTCTCGTTATTGAATTTCACAAAATTAATTACCCTCCATTCGTTGAGTATCGTTTGTACTATAAACTGGTTTCCGAGATTTTCATTTTTAGCGACTCTATATCAAGATATAACAAAAGGACTTGGACCGATCTGTACTGTACGACTCTTCCTTATACGTACACTTGCTGTAGGTTGTAATAATTATCGTTAAATGCAATTTTAATCGATAATTGCCGTCAAAGATTAAATCTAAAACAACCTACCATGCTATACTACCACTGCTATATCTACTATAATGCTTGCGTACTCAGTAGGTTAGTAAAATAAATATATTCGCTGACACAAAGACCTGGTCCTCTAATTGGAAGTAATCGAGAAAACGCGAATGCTTTGAAATTTTTATTTCGCTAGAAAAGTTGAAGCCGCGTTGAATATAAGATTAGATGGTTGAAAGATTGATCCGCTGGAACAACGTGTCTTTAGCGAATGCAGGGAAAAGAAGTTAAAAAGGAAACAGGTAAAAAACGGAGGAAAACGAACGTAAACGTACAATTGAGGAAAACGACGCGTTGTTCGCTTGGCGAGGATTTACATAAAAATCGAGCTCGTTCAAAGTAAACGCGCGCAAACGTTCGATGAAAACGGTATTCTCTGCCATGCAGATAACGAGCTACAGTTTTCGGTAATGTCCACTGCCTCTTTTGTTTGGACGTAATAGAACTGTAGGAAAAGACGCTCGTTAACGCGCTCGAGATACGGCGGAACGGTAAATTTGATCGTTCAAATTATAAATTCCGAAAATTGCAAATTTCGACAAAATCGTGTTCAGCCAACCGGAAGCGGTAGACGAAAACGTACCTCGAACGTTCGATTACGTTTCTTTGGAAGAACAAAAGTCGATGAAACATCCAGTTCCTTAATCTGCTAACGATACTTAAATATTAATTCGATAGATGATGGATTAGGGCGTTTTAGAAAACACATGTGTTCCATTATAGAACGTAAAATTAAGTCGAATAATCTTCTAGAGAAATTATTTACGCGATTATGAAGATTACGATTATGAAATTAAAAGAATTTTTGCGCCATAGAAAGGAACGCGGCGTGGATAGTTGTGTTTCGAACGCCAGAAGAAACAGTTGAGTTATCTCATCCTGTTGAACTACGGAAAAAGAACTTTTTCGCGGATTTGATGCATCCTGGTAGCTTTTCGTCGCTCTTAGCATCGCGTCGCGCTATTATATTCGATGAAAATCACGATATCGTACAAATTTTTCTAGAGAACAAACACTTGCTTTGGATTCGTTTTTCTACACAATTTATGCATGTAGAAACGCTAAACTTTCTTCCGATTTCTACGAACTTCTATACAAATATTTCGTCGATACACTTTTTGCTTGATAATCGATCGAATTAAAGTTTGTATTTTAGAAATTTCCCTTAATTCTAATTATTTGAAATAAATTGTTGATAAAGAATTTTACTTTTGCACTGCTGCTTTGAAATAGCGAAGAATTCAGAATAGAAAATATGTAACGAGTTTCAACGATTTCTAACTTCGGTGAGTAATTGCTAAACGATAACGCATCTTCTAATGATAAACGAATAATTAGGATCTTGCGAATAATTCAAATTAGATGCGCATGCCAACGATACCTGTGTAGAAGCTTTACCTGTAATTTACTTTATCTTAAACGTTATCGACTAAACGTACGATATGAAACATCTAGGAAATAGTTGGAACGTGTTGGAAATTGTTTTAAACGCACATGTAGAACGCACTTCCCTCGAAGTTTGTGACGATACGATACGAAGCGAAATGAAACGAGACAAAAATCTAACGCGAAAGAAACCGTACACGTATTCTTATTTTATCGAGTTGGTGGCAAGCGATTGTAACAGCGATTTCGTAGATACGCTAGTGAAACAATTTACATTGTAGCGTTAACGTTCTTCCTCTATCATTCTGTAGAAGAATAGCCACACGACCGACGATACTCTTATCGGAATTATTTCTATTTTAGCAGGTTCAAGAATCCACGTTGCTTTTCGACTCGTATGAATATCACGCGATACGTATGTCGTTGATCTACCTTTCATAAACTTTACTTTTATTACTGTACTATTATTTAAATACTAGAATTTACCTATCTGCTGTTTCTTATATACCGTGGTGAATGCTCTGTACAATTATAGATCTTGGCATGTTACACATAGAAAGTAAAAATAATGTTGTTATTGTATATTACTTTTCCCATCAGAGATTCAGTGGCATTCCTGTAACCGGTGATATCGACGAAGCTACGATGAAATTAATGAAACTTCCGCGGTGCGGACTTCCGGATAAAGTGGATCCTAGATTTACTAGGGTCAGGCATAAACGATATACGATCCATGGACAACAATGGCTACATCGGAATCTCACTTGGAGGTAAGCGACGATCGATATTTTGTTTAACGTATTAGCTGTTTGCTCGACAAGTTGTTGCGTAAATTACACGTAAGAACGTAAAGAGAAATTTCGCTAGATATTCGTTTATTTCGTCCACTTTACACGTACGCATATACAGGCAGCTCGTTAGAGGTTGCTTATCCATATCGCAAATACTCACTTCGATATTTCCATCGTCGGGATAACGAACACACCGGTACTGGTATTACCATCGCCTTGTCGTTCTAATTATCATACCGATCAGGTATCTCTCTCTCTCGTCACTGCAGGAGAAAAGAGGAATACGTAATTTGTAGTTTTGGAACGTAAAGTTCGCGTAACTGGATCTTTAAGCGTCAATCGCCGCAAGTGAAAAGTAGATTCGTCAGCAAAAACCATTCTAAGATAATGATTCTGTGCACACGTGGCAATTATTCGTTGAAAAGCAGGACGTTTGGCCCGCTAATTGCCGTCCGTGTTACGCGATCCTCGAGATTCTCTCGCGAATACAATTTTCTGCGAACGCATCGCTAACTGCACGGAAATGCCGTTGACATTGTTGGTCTCCGGCCAACGGCGAATTTGTTCCCCTCTGTGTGTTTCACAAAGAGTGGAGAATAGGAAATAATACGGTTGCAACCATGAGAACGACCAGCCGTAAAAATCACATTGATTCGTAACACCAGCGACGCAATTGCCAGGTCTGCTTTTCTCCAACCTTTTTATCTCTAGTCTACTGCTTTTACCTTCTACTTCGATGTAAATCAACGTAGGCTTGAGTGAGTATCGTTCGTGCACTCGAAACCAAACGCGGACGCGTAGTTGAACAAAACGATTTTAAGGACTCTTTTAGGTTAGGTTGAAAGTGGTTTCGAAAAAGCACGTGAACGATCGGAGAAATATTTAGTAGTGGCAGTTGAGAGTGAATTTTTATACTAAAGTTTGTTTTCCAGGTATATTTCTTTCGATCGCGTCGATTCGCTAATTAAAAATCGAATTTCCGCAGAGAAACGTACGATTGCTGGTTTACGACGATTAAGAGACGTTAACGCAAAGGCTAGAGTTATCGACTCGCGTTAAACGACGTTTTATAAAATGCAAAAAAAATATTGCCAGGCGTGTTAACCGAGGAACAAACGATTTCAAATCGAATTATTTTCCATCGTGACAATTGAACGCATCGCATGAAAGCGCACAACTATACGAACGAGTCGTGTTATCCGATCGAATGACAAAAGAGAGGGAGAGGGAGAGAGAGAGAGAGAGAGAGAGAGAGAGAGAGAGAGAGAGAGTAAAAAATTTAATTGAAGGGGGACAAGTCTGCCACTGTTAATTTAATTATCCTGGACTCGTTACCATTCTGTTGTCTGAACAAAGGAAGAAGTCAGGGCTAGGTACATACATTTACGAGAATGCAAAGGTTGAATCGTAAAAAGGAGAAAAATCGATAAAAGGCAAAGAAAAAGAAAAAAGAACGTCAAGGTTGCGGAAATTCCTCGTCTCTATTTGCAACTTTATCGAAATTTGCAGGATATTTATCTTTACGCTAAAGCGGGAAACTTATTTGCCTGTTCTAAATTTAAGAAATTGTTTGTACGTTATAAGCTATAATCGAATCGTAATTACAACAGGGAACATCCGGATAATTTACCATTGAATATGTGGCGTTGACTATCGGTGGTATTAAGTGGATTATTCGTAGTTGGTAATAGTCGGTAGCGATTTCTACGATACCGATTATGCGTGTGGCGTTAGGTGGCGCCCTCTGAACATATATTCCTGTGCAATTCTAAACGAGTCACGCGAGCAACTGCAACGAATAGAAGAAATGGCCGCGGCGCGCCGTGATATAAATTTCTCGTAGCAAGTGCAATAAAATTGGTTAGAGAGCGTTTTATACAATATAAACGATAGTTGTTTGGAAAGCGTTGCGTCGCATCGTGTGAGCAGTAAATAAATTTGAGTGCATGTCCGGTTTAGTAATCGAGGTAAGGTACAGATAATACAAGGTTCGTTAGTATTTAAGGATTCTAATTAACGAGAGTAAGGAGTGAGGCATCGTTCGCCTTAATTGCTCGTTTTAACGACCAAACCCAGTCGCATGATGCGTCGTACGAAAATTTCGCGGTAATTTCGTCGGGATGTCGAGCACGACGATAGTCGTCGAGAATTTAAGGTCCCCTTGCCATCGAGAAGAAGAGAGGCAATCAACGGTTGTCGATGAAACGACGCAGTAAACGATCATAGACTCGTTAATCGATTCTGCGAAATAGCATATCGATAGTTGGTCAAAGAGAAGACGGTGTACGTCTGACGTAAGTGCCTTCGTAGAGTTGTTCGAATTATTTGAAAAAAGATCCTAAAAATTCTTTGCTGCGTGTTTGCAACGAGTGACGCTGTATCTTCGATAATTAAATACGTGTATTGCTTACTCATCTAGGAGTACTTTACTTGCTCTGTCATCTTGAATCGTATTTTTAAAAATATTCTCGATGTATGACACGTAGGATAAAGTACGTGTACGTGTACACGCGAAACTATCGCGAATTTCTGTTCGTTAGTTTAGGAAACAATGTCAATTTTAGGGAACAGTGCTACAAATAGACGATACATCTGCATCGGAAGCGGTGGAACTTTTGTATCCGACTAATGTGTACATGGTGCGATCCATAGATTCGTTTCATGAAGCACGAAGATAGAGTGGTATCTTATCGAAGAAAAGGAAAACGACGCGAGGCGATAAATTGGCTTGAAAAACCAGGGCAATGAGGTTTTTGCCGTAAAACGAGTTGTTACTAATTTCGAAGGGTAGGAAAAGGGTACGAAAAAAGTTGGAGCATCGTTCAGAATGTAGCGAGGAGAGGTGGTTCGTTTCAGGAGACGCGAGAGAACCTTGTACCGACCCTCTTACCCCATTCGCGAACTTCGTCTCTTATCTTCTTTTTTCTTTCTTCTTTTTTTTTTTTTTTTTTTT
>NT_176470.1:112471-122235 GCF_000188095.3 Bombus impatiens
TTTTTTTTTTTTTTTTTTTGTGTACGCTTAGCCGACGCGGCGCGACGCGAAGCCGTGACGGCTAAAACGCGATCTTGAATATTAACTCGGCGAGATAATCTTTCCTACTAATTTAGATCAGTATCCGTTCGTTTTTCTCTACTATATAGTTGATCGGATCGATTTCGATCCGTGTCGTCGATTTTATACATCGAAAAATGATCGAATACCGAGTAATAAAAAAAAAAAGTAGAAAACTTTTTTATAGAACGAGCATTTTCGTTCTAAGAAACAAGTCTTCTCCGAACTGTAATTATTAAGCCCGAACTTTCCGTCGACCAAAGCTCTCTTCTTAAACGCTTATGGCTTAATTTAATGATTCTCTCGATTTCGATGACACGACCATGCTACGATCAAAGAAACGAGGATTTCTGATCGAATTTCTTTGCCATTACCGGCGATCGACGATTGCCTCGTTAGTTTAATGGATACATTAAATATTAACGCAATATTCGGAAATAATTTCAAAATAATCGTATCTGGACGCCATCAGGATGAGACTCGATTAATCAATTCGGTACTTTAATACGGCTAACACGGTCTTGTCAGTTAAATTTTCATTTTTCTCGCCTCGCTTTTAGCAGACGGTCGACGTAAATGAAAGGATGAAAACGCGTCGTTGCGTCGATACATTTTTACACGTACACGATTTCAGTTCCATTCGTTTAGTTCTTCGTCGTATCGACGTCGAATATTTTCCAACGTTGTTACATATTGTTATTTATTGTTTCCTGCATTTATAAAAAGATGCCAAGTATCGAAGAATATTTGTAATTTAACTTGCATAAAATCGTCCATAAATTAATGGTATTAAACTAATAGTAATCTTTATAATTGGTACGAAAGAACCGATCGTTTGAAAAAATAAGGAAGACGAAACGAGGGAGATTAACCGGGAACAAGATACTGCAAAGTTTTACACTTTAAATCACAACTCTCGAAACTTTAGGACGAAGTCGATGGATATCCGAAGTTCCGTGCGACCGCGAGATTCCAAAAACGTCGATTCTCCTTTTGCTTGCCAAGCGAAAGTAAATAATACCTTGGAGAAAATGCTTAAAAACCGAATTGCTAAATTGCTAAATCGTAAAATATTATTCCCTCGAGTGCTATTATTTTACTGTTACGAATAGAAAAATGTTTTTTGATCGTTTATTAACACACCATCTGCATGCTGAGTCGATAATTTTAAGTAATTTTTCATGTTCCCCATATTGGGTGTTATTCTAGAAACTTGAAAGAGTATCCAAGAATTTCGGGAGATGTTTTGAAATAGAAAAACCTGAGAATAAAACTGCGTGGACTGGAACGATCCAGTATGCAAACGACGTCAGTAAAAATAGGGTTACGCTTAACGCGTTACGACAAACGTGTATCTTATGAAAAACATACCTCATTCACGTTTTTTTTTTATTATTTAATTTGTACTTTACAATTTGTCCAGCTGGACATTTGGTAAATTTTTCTAATTTAATCGCTAAATGACACGTGAATGGCTACCCCCGGTGGGATACCATTCTCGAGTTTGACTATTTTATTTCTTTAATGAGGTCAGTGAGGTGTTTTCTTTTTAGTCTTCTTTCCATCAGAGTTTTGCTCGCTTCGGCAGCCAGCTGGTTTGGACGTGTTGCCCTTTTTTCCTTGCATTTTTCCGTGTACCTGCCGATTCCTTCTTTGATCGTTGATATTTTTAAGTTGTAGCGGCACGTGAGTCAAAGGACGATGCGAATCGAGAGCGACTCGTGTTGTTGTTTTTGCTCGGGTCATTGACACCGTCTTGACGTACCAAACGTAGCGATAAACAAATTCCAGGCAAAACAATGTCACCGCTACGTGTAACCGTCAACCGAAGATGAATTAAAACTTCCTGGTACTCCCCGACCAGTGTAACAAACGAACACGATCGTTAAGATGCTCGGTAATCGATTTGAGAATGAGAATCAGAGTGATTATCATCGAGCGAACGTACTCATTATCGCGTATACGCATAACGAGTAACACTTAGCGAACGACAATGAATCTGTACTACAATCAGTTTCAAGTATATTAACTACACTAAGTATCCACTCGTCTCATCCGTTCAATCGTACGTTCACAAAGTCTTTACGTACATCCTCGTTTCTGACATACCATGGGGCGTTGACTATTGTTCTCAGTATCTTCGATCGTAACGACTCTAGATTATTGATGTGGCTCATTGCTGCTGTCCCTCATAGCGGTATTCCGTAAAATTGGTTTTATTATCGTTCTGTAAATTTTTAGTTTATTTTCTATGCCGAGTTTAGAGTTTCGACTAGTTAGTCAATACATCCGTTTTCTTTTTATTCGTATTTTGTCTGTAATCGATTTAGTATGTTGTTTCCATGTAAGTCGTGTGTCTCAGTGGAGTCCTAGGTATTTAACTTGCCTTGTTTGCGTTATGTGCGTTTTTTTTTATTTATTTATTAAAATTTACAATCAATTCTCGCATTGAGGATTTTCAGTAATTTTTTCTGGCGTGGCACAGTGACATGGCTAATTATTTATAATAAGTTAATGCTTATTATAGATAAGTATAATTTATAAATAAGTATTATAAATAAGTAAACATTACTTAATTTAGATAACTAATTGAATCTAGCGTTTAGGTCTAGCGGGTAGTGTCTCTTCAGCCTGCGGATCTGGTCTGACGTATCGAGTAGTCCGGTAATTAGGCGGTTTCGGCGTTTGTCGACTCTTTTGCTATATCTGTCGCTATATTTTCCTATTTCCTCTTTGACTGTAGGTATCTTGAGGTCGCGGTGGATTGTTTCGTTGCTGACATACCAAGGTGCGTCTATAAGGATCTTAGCGTTTTCGATTGGAAGCGTTGAAGTATTTCAATGTTGGAGCGTTACGAGCGTGCCATTCAATTGGACATTTGGTGGTTTCCATTTTCTTAGTGTAAATGCAATATGGTTGCATTTACTGGGGTTTGCTTTTATTTGTTTATCTTGCTGCCATTTCTCTACTTTCGTGATGTGCTCTTGTAATAACGTGACTGCTGTTTCTGGATTAGCGTGCCTGACTTGTACAGCCGTGTGGTCCGCGAATGTCAGTATTTTGCTATTGGTAGTTGTTGGGCTGTGTATAGTGTGTATAATATTGGTCTAAGACGCTTCCTTGCGGTACCCCTGAACTATTTGCAATGGCTACATCACTTCCTGGCTTGGTCATCGTCTCGTATCCGGTCATCTGCTTGGCGTGTTCGTCGTCAGTGGTTGGCTCCTTCTCTGACTCCTTCTCCAAAGGTACGTGTTCGTTGTCGGTGGTCACCAGTTTGTAGGAGGTGTAGTTGGAGCTACAACTGGATGTCTTTTACTTCAGAATATACATCCTTTATTTTCACTGCAAAGGTTCTGTTGCTTAGGTATGATTGGGTAAGTGGCGGATTTGTTCCGGGAAGTGTTTTTTGGTTGTTTGTAGGAGGTTTTCGTGGTTCATGCCTCATTCATCTTGAGCATTATTTTCGCAGCTCGTTTTCCTTCTCGAGACGGTATCGAGAAACGTGGATGACTTTGTTCCCTGTATGGAATATTTCCTCGACACTCGGACGATGGAATGCTCGAACAATGATCTTCGTAATATCTCTAGGACCGCGAAAGACTCGGACAAGCTTCTTTCCACAGGGCGACTCGTTAGAAAAATAATCCATAGGTCTGAGAAAGGTCAACACCCCTGGGACCAAAAGGAAAATCGATAGGATATCTTGTCTCGCATCTCGCCTTCGTTTCTCGCATTGTCTATCGTAGGACAGACACGCTATCGATTTTGCTTCTCGCTGGAATTTCGATACTCCTTAATCCTTTGTAGTTTGATGCTTTATCGAAACGGGACAAACGTTATTGCGCGGTGCAACGTTATCGCGTTGTTCACCGAGAACTCGGCTAAAAGTGCTATAGATGTTATATAGTATATCGCGTTACTATGTATTTATCCAATTGCCATAGCTTGAAAGATATCACGAGGGTGTTTACTTCCCTCGGGTAAAACAATGGATTCGTAATTGATCGATATTCCAACTCGATAAACTGTAGACCGATGTTTCCATTAAAATTATTTTACGCCTCGGACGACGAGACCTTTTTTCGATCGCGTAATATTTACATTCTCCAACGATACGTTACGTCCAATTTTCCCGATGAGAAGATAAGAACCATAGAGCAAAGTAAACGTAAATTAACTAAAAAAAAAAAAAGAAAAAATGTAGGCGTTTGCGAAGTTTGAAGTAGCCGCAGTGTATCCTCGTGCCGGATAACGCAAACAAATCGAAAGACAATAAGGCACCGTGACAGCTAGTAGACCGACGACGATTCCTTTGTTGAGAATCATGGAGATCACCGGTGGTACAATAGCGGCCAATCACGTATCCCGATCGAGAGAGGTGATTCCGTGTCCTGGACACCAGATCACTTCGCACCGGGTCCTCGGGGGTATCCCAACCCCCCACCCCGACTCCTCGACTCCGCTCGTCTCCTGTCGCTTAATTGTCAGAAACAATAGAATTATTGTGCCGAGCTTGGAATAAAAGAGACAGAGAGATGAATCGACCGAGAGAAACGGAGATACAAACGACCAAGAGAGGGACAATTCGTCGAGCAACTAGAGGGAGAAATTAGGATCGTGTCCATTTTCGTCGCTGTTTCGTAGCCTCTGTCGAGAGAGCCGTATCAATGCCACTACGTTCGTTGCACGTTACGTAACATGTACCATGATCGCGTTTTGATCACCGTCGGTCTATGTAGTGTAACTGGTTAGCTGATGTTTGCGACCAATAATACCGACGCTGCTGTTTATTTTATTTTCTCGTCGTAACCATCTGTACGTATACACTGGCTGAAAACAATGTTTTCTACCTTCTAATTTATACGAAACACGTACATACGAAAACTATTTTCGTAACACGTATCGATCAGTTATATCGATCGTTTACGACAATAGCAATGATATTTTCCGAAGTAACTTTCGATTTCAAAATCTAGTCGAAATTTCATCGGAGTTTCGTTAGAGTTTCAAAGCGACAAAGACTCGATCGCCGAAAGAACGTTCGCAATAGCGTTGTTCGGTGTATTTTGCTTACCTTAGTTTAACCGTAAAATCAATGCATTAATTGCTCTCTAATTACGATCTGTCTTCCAAGAACGTTATTTTATCAATTCGTGGTTCGTTTTACACGGGAAAAATACGTCACTCTTGAATTCAACGGCGTAATAATTATCTCGCGATTAAACAAACAGCCATAGACTCGGTATTCTTGCATAGATGGGAAACGACCACCGCGAAAGGCTGCCGGTTGAAACGGCGGAAGATTCTTAATGCCCAGAGCCCCGTTATCGATTTACCGACCGAGGAAACGATTTCCGTAAGAGCACTCCCCTTCTCGCGTCTAGAAAATGATTTCCACTCGTGGTCCGCGCCACGAAGGGTTCTACTTTCGTTATAAAATAACACACACGAGTATCACCGTCAAAGATAACCACTATCGAAGATGAATTTGGATCACCGTTTTATTACTTTTCGATTTTATAATCGCGCATATGTGACGATAATTCTCCCCCCCCCCTCCTCCCTTTTTTTTATGATCACTCGTCCGAATATCGTTCTTTTGGAACTCGCAGGCGTGAAATACCGCCAGGAAATTTGTGTTCCAGACATAGTTGCCGATATGAAAAATCATAAAAATATCAAACTTAACGTTCTTAATTTGTATCGTGTTCTACGTAAGCGTCGATATCGTCCGACTACGCTTCCTCTCTGCCTTAAAGAACTCGAATCTTTTCCAATTTCAGACGTAACGTTATCCGTAAGATGTTTACGAGTTAAACGTTTTAATTCTTTCGATTCCTTTCGTCGATCGTATCCTTTCGTATCGAGGAGAGAGTTTTTTCACGCCCCGAGGCTGTACCGATATCGGTGTAAATATCGTAGATACTTTCAAAGCGATTGTCGGATCCACGCGGTTGCCGTGTATTTACGGTTTGATTGAGAAGTAAATTATACTTGACATTTTCCGAAAAACCAATATCACGTTTGTCACACGGTTTTCAACGGTGCTCGAGTAGCGACGGAAAACATGAAACTCATTGGCTAGATGGTTTCGAGCACGGCTCTTCGTTTTGACGAGTTAAATTTTAATTAGCGTTTCACGCGGTATCGAGGACGTGCCTTCGAGTACGCATTCTTCCACGACCAAATAGAATAGATGACAGGTGTCATGAAAAAAGAAGAAAAACAATTAAAAAGAACAAGAGGAAAACAGCGGCAACGCATTTTAACTTTCCTTTCCTCTCTTCATCCGCATCCTGAAACATTCTAAATTGTAACTTTCGGCTTTTACGATATATTTCGTTTATCCTCGCTTTATTTTCGCTTATTCTCGCGTAATATACAGGGTGCTTGGTAACTGGTGGTACAAGCGGAAAGGGGGTGCTTCTACGCGAAAAAAGAAGTCGAAAATATAGAATAAAAATTTTTCGTTCGAGGCTTTGTTTTCGAGAAAATCGACTTTGAATTTTCGGTCGGTACGCGTTGCACGTTATCGCGTCTCGTTGTGAGTGAAGTATTTCATCCATACGGTACATGTCTGATGATGAACTGTCCTCTTACGTTGCTAATTCTTCCTACCAGCCATTGGGTTTTGTCTGTCCATCGCGCCCTTCCGGCTGCTCCTTTTTCGGGGTTTTTTACCTGACCTCGGAATCATTAGGTTTACAGCTCGGGGAGGACATGTTATTCGGAATTTCCTAAAGAAGAGAATAGGCCATAAACAAAGCGCCACTCAAAATTCCGAACAATGTTCGTACCAAGATGCTTTGATGTGTTTACCTACAAAATATCTGCGATTCGAAATAGCGTAATGTGCGAATATTAACCCTCTCTCTACTACTACAGCTACATCAAACACGTTTGTTACTTTTTTCGATGATACGACATATCCTAAAAGGTTCAAGCTCGTAGTAAATATAGCGAAAGTTTGTTAAAGGTGATAGTGTTTTAAAACTTATACGCCTCTTTCGGATTTGGCACTCATTAAAACTTCTTTGGATTTACGAGACGATACAATCTTTTTGGATCTAGTTCGTGTTCAAACTTTCGCGGATACTCCTGAAACTTATGCAATTTTATCACTTCAAGAAGCCATCGATGTGTTATAAAGGCGTGACAACCTTTAAAATGGAATAAGGATGTACCGTATTTGAAAACCGGAACGTATACCGTATAAACTGGGGAGCACTGACAGGTTTTTATAACATTTTACGTTGTAACTTGATGATTCAAATATTTACGACTCTTTTAAATATCTTATTACGACATTGTGTCCTCGGTCGTTTTACAAGAAACGTAAAAATGCGTAGAATTTTTCATCCTCTTCTCTTGTAATTTACGTTAAGTACCTGTTCGTGTTACCTTGATTACAGAAGATTACAGTCAAAGATATAATTAAAAAGATTATCAGTAGCAGAGATCAGATCGAAGAAACTATTTGTAGAACGTGTTTTTCGGATATATCGTGTATCTCTTTGGCGTTGAAGGTTGGAGAGCCATCAGCGTCTTTTTTTTTAACGTATTTATTAAACATTGTAAATTTACCTAAAGTTATGAATTAGATAGCACAGAATAATTCGTTAAAAGTCGTATAAATGTAGAGAAGCTTACATTACCGAGAAAGGAAGAAGGAGAAAAACATTTTAATCGAGAATGAAATCTTACACTAATCTAATCTATTTAATGCGTCGTATATTTATCGTCTTAATTTTCACGTGGTTTTAAAAGCACCTGTTGAGCCTATATATCCATCGGGTGCAACCAACAATGAGGTATCGTAGAAGAAAGTCGAAACAAATAAATTGCAAGTAAATTAACGACGTTGATTTTATACAATTTCAAGTTTTGAGAGACGATCGCGAGTTTAACTTCAAAATAGAATTTCTTCAGTCGCGCTTATCCTTTGGTTAACTTCATTTGCGGATATAATAAATTAGAAAAATCGGCCCTCGCTTAGTATTAGGTTGTCCGAAAAGGTTCTCCCATTGTACGAGAAAATAATGAACGCACAACGTTTTTTGTTTTATATTATTTTGTCGAATTACGTACGATCCATTTTGTTCTGTTGAGATAAACGCCGCGACGTTTCACAGACTTGGTTTCACGTTTCTATGAAGCAACACTGTTGTAAAAAGCACGTTTGCGGAAGAAAGACACTTTTCGGACAACTTAATACGATTGAATAGCGTGAAGCGGTAATTTCTGATCGATATTTTACATATAATGGCGTGTAGTAAAAGAGATCTTGAGATAATAAGATCGTTCGAAATCGACACAGAAAAATTGAATGATAACATGGAAAAACGTTCCATATTTAAAGGGTGAGAACTGACGGCGATATAGTTTGTGATTTCTGTCTGTAATCAAAGAAGAATATTAGTTCCGACGTAATTAAGCGACGAGCAAATCCGTAATAAGCTGCTTTAGCTGTACTCCTTGCAATTCTAATTATTCGTTCTAGTCGATATTAAACCCTGCGATTGTCCATTCAAAGTCCATTTAATTTCATTTAACCTGGCGAGTCGATGGAAACGAAAATACGAATTTCGTCGTGTTCGCTCGCGATCTATCGATTCTTTCTTTCTCTACCTTCTTCGACCGTTTTCACCGTTTCTTGCTTGTAGACACCCTTGGAGATTATCGAATCGACCAAAATATCGAATTATCGTCGTTAGACTTTCTTCTCGATTCTCGAAAGCCTGGAATACATTTTGATACATTGAGACGGTTAGCTGATTATCGTTGCGGCGATGATTTAGTTTGACGAAAAATTTGTCGTTTCCTCGCGAGGAACGTGAATTTCCGTGAAAAGTTGTATAAGCGAGTGGTTGGAAGATACGTACGAATATAGATCGTTTGGCTTTCCAAGGAGAACGCCGCGACCGCGTCGGGATGCGATAAATTCCGCTCCTTCTACCTTCTGTCGTTCGTTGTACCTTGTGGGCATTTTCGGATGTCGCTTCCTTACCGAATGATATATTAACTTTGTCTCGTGACTCGTCAGAAACTGAAAAGCTCTTGCTCTTTCGCTTCGTATCGGGCGAAACTAGAGTCGCTTATCCGCAAAACCTTCGTACGTGCAGCGAAAGCAATTAAGATGAGAATTATTCCATCGGTTCTCTCTTGGCAAGGCGTTACGTCGCGTCACCGTCGACTTGGCTGTCTCTTACGACGGAAACGAAAAGACGATTTCTGCGACAACTTACGGTTCCGTTTAGGCGTTTTAAGACATTCGGTTTGTCTCGAACACGCTGCTTACGCGACAGCGACGTGACCCCAGGTTCTCCGACAAATTTCCCTTCGAATAAATATAAGAGACGATCGATCGTTCCGACTGCTGCGTTACTTTTATATGACAAATGATAGATGCATAAGGCAAGGATAAAAAATATAAAAACGAACAGACTATGTCGTTTCTCGATTCTATCGGATAACGAAACAAAGCACTGTATACAAGTAAAGACTTATCGCGTCGTTAAAACGTAAGAGACGTGTAATTTGGTAACTGTTGGCGGAAGTTTTAACGAAAATGTAGATAAAATTTTTGCGCAAGATCGGCCAGAGCCGGAGAAAATGGAAAATTCTTGGAGGAATTCGCAGTGAATCAAGCGTCACCTTAATTAATCTTACTTTATACCACTTACTCTTTTTCTCGTCGGCCC
>NT_176470.1:122419-123184 GCF_000188095.3 Bombus impatiens
AAAAGGGCCGACCTACATTGCATCCGCGATGCAATTGCAACAGAAGCCTCGTTGTACGGGGCTACAGTGCCTCTTTCACAGCCTTTAACCTACACCTGGTCTCTTCTCGAGTGTTCTCGAACTAGGAACCACGAACATAATGCAACACGGTGTGTCGTTGCACAGATCTACTGGCTGCAACGTGTACTCTCGTTGCATTTGCCTTTTCCTCTTTATTACGTTACAGCTAGATGCGCGTCTATCGTCTACCGAAACCTCTCACAATTCTATTCGACGCTGCTATTTTTCACAGCAAACGATAGATAGTTCCACGTTATTATCGATTCTGAAGATCTTGAAATCTCCATTTTTAATTATTTCTATTGCCATCGATACGACACAATTTGAGAAGATAATATCCCAAATTACGAAGACAACGAAGTATAAACTACGAAGAGAGCAAACTGTCGTTCGTTATCCGTTACATGATTTTCCTGTTCTACGCGTTTGTTTCTAGAGAAAATATAAATAATACCAACTCCTAGACGTCGTACTTCGGTCGTCCCTGATGTGTGACGCGTCGAATAATTTTTAAAAGAATAAATTTGTGCGTTACGAATTACAAACGCTAGAGAGGTAAGTGTCGTAAAGATAAATTCGCCACGCGATACAGCGATTCTTTTGATGCTTTACGCTGATCGGTGAAGCGCAGAAAATGCAGTGGCTGCATTGTAGTAGTAAATTTTCAGTTCGAAAGTTGATTGGCGAGCGTCGATCGACCCGATA
>NT_176470.1:123408-162402 GCF_000188095.3 Bombus impatiens
CGACCCGATACGACGCGACGCAACGCGCCATCACAGCGATAGAAGGCACGAAACAACGCTTATATACGATCCTTTGGAACAAAGTCTGTCGCTTCTGGTACTGGCGCGGGATTTGGCCAAATTAATTGTTCCCTCGTTTAGCTGTTAATAAGCGACATTTGGATTTATCTGGACGAATGTACAACGCTAGTGTTACGATATCGCGAGTACGTTTGTTCAACGTACGAGCAAGTCGACACGAGCCGAGCAACGTGAGATTTCAAAAATTAAAAAGTAAGTTCCCTGTGACAAATTTGAACGTTCAGCCAGCGTATTCGCGCGCGTTCATTCGTGTCGCTGCTTTAAACAAATTTATAACTTAATAAATAGCGTATCTGGAAGATTGACTCGAGGCACTAACGTAAGACGTAAGACAAGAAATCGAGTATCGCTGCAGCGTATTATGAGAGCAAATATGAAAAATTTCGGAGCTTCCTCGGCTGATAAATGGCAGAACTAAAGGAAAGCGGTAAGGCTTATCTTTCCTAAGTATCCTTAGTTCGCAGTTTGTACTCGTGAGAAGTTGCTTTCAGAAGTTGTTAGTAGATCGTTTCAGATCAGAAACGTTCTTTAATCGAGACCTTGTTAAACTTGTTGAATGGCGAGAATTCTCTCAGCTTTTCAAGTTATAGAATTAACTTAAACTTCCCTAAATTATATCAGCCTTCTTCAAGTTCCGCGGTTTCTCGATTTTCGGCTTTCGCGCTTACGCTTTTCTAGTAATATATCTAATCTTCGTTATTAAACTTTAGACGTAGAAATTTAACTACTCCCTGCGTAAAGGTTGTTCTTTTATTTGGACGATGGCCGAAGTCGAGGTACAGATTCTTTTCTGGCGAAATATAATCGATAGTTAAGAAGAGTATCGTGAAAATTGGCGATGACGTGGCTAGGGCGAAATATGCGCGTGATTCGGCGAAGCACGTCCCAGTATCAGTTGGGAAATTAGTGGAACGAGACCGACGAATATCGGTAAGGTATAGGACGGCTGACAATCGCAGTAACTTTTAATTTCTGCGTGTGGTGACTCGCATATGGTCGACGCCCGTTTCGTTCCCTTTTGATAAGGAACAATTATTGGCGATAGTCGGAGAGACGCCCCTCGTAGGACGCCCGCTCAAATATACCGGGTGTCTGGAGTGGCCGGCGTGTACCATCGAACAGGAAACAATAGGCTCTCTTATTCGCCCCTGCTGCTGGCTTGCGGTTCTTTGTGCCAAAAAACGGGCTAAATGCGCTATTGCACCCGACCTTACGCACGTCTACAAAGAGAAGCCAATAGCGTCGACTTCTTCCTTTTCCCCTTTTCTTTCCCTTTTCTTTCCCCTTCCCTTCAACTTTTTCCGCTCCCCTGCAGCGATTTTCTCGATTTAATTTGTCGCGCCCGAAGGAACGTGCCAACTCGCCAATTAAGTTTCCAAAATCCTAAACGACTTGCGTTCAGATCGATCGTTCCGATCGTACGAAAATCGCAATTTATTTTTTCGTTACGATTCGATAAACGTCGTTACGCAAAGTTTACTCGCAGCTTTATATCTCGTATACAAATACGGATGTTTGCGCCGAGTATTACGCGTTTAAATGTCGAAGTGAAAATAGCGGAGGTAAATTTTCAAGAAGAAAACGTCTTGACACTTTTACCGATATCGATAAAGCGGAAGAAAATAAAAATAAACGACCAAAGTATCGGATCGTAAAGTATAAACAGAATCTGAGAAAATTCGAGTTCTAAAGTAGAACGAGACGTTATTCTTATTAACGTGTTAAAAAAGTAGTTATATTCTTGGTAAAAGTCGCTTGATACGGTGTATGGTACATCGGTAACGTTCTTTAATCATTTCAAATAAGATAAAAACAGCTACTAGTAGAGATATTGTTCTTTGTGTGGTTCGCACAAAGAATAAAAATTAACTCGAATACATATATATATATATATATGTATGACTCTGAAATATAGATATATATATTTAGTAAATCGGAAATTAAATGGGAAAAATGTAATTGGAAGTTAAGTAAAGTTAAGTGATAAAGGCAGGTTGAACGGATAATAAGAATCCCGAGGGATGCTTTTTCAAAATCCTGAGTCTTGTAATCATTGGACTGCGAATAAGGACGCGCATGCGCACAGCTTTCCCCTACCACCGGCGGAAGTATACAGAGTCAGCGTAGAAACGATCTGGCTTTGCCTCAGTATTCCGCCGCGTCCTGTTTCGTCGATGTTGTGCTTGCATTCGCTCTGCGATTTCCGTCTTTTTACTTCCGTGGTAACAGGAGTTGTCTGCAACGTCGAGTCTGTGAATCGAATATCCACGATGACTCAACGTCGAGTCGTTCAACGTAGCATGGCAAGTTTTACATTTGAATTTTCCATTTAACCGCTGTTTTTAAACGCGTCGCACGATTCTTTAACTCGGAGTTATTAAGATCGTGGTAGGTTTAACAATTCCAAAATCACGTACATCGTATCGTGAGAAATAGCTAGCGAAAATTTGCCCAACATAATCGTCTATCTTTGGAATAACGTTTTGGAAAAAAATATGACAAATTGCTGTAATTCGGTTCTGATCAACGCGATAGATTATACTGCCCCCCTTAGTCGATTGTCTTAACTAATGCCACATTTGAGATAAATGAGATTTTAGTTATTATTTTCTCGATGCCGCTTTTATTTATTTATTTATTTTTTTTTCTATTGACTTTAAAGTTTTGGTCGTTATTTTCTTACGACTTACGTAATTTTTTTCAATTTCGCGAACGTATTATCAGGAATTGTTGTTAATTAAACGTTTCAGACAAGACGTTTTAACCTTATGAAGAAACTGACGACGAGACGAAACGTTTTCTCGTAGGATACGGTTGAAGTCGTATTTAAATAATAACGAGTTTTTTCGACGTATACGGCTTAAATGTAAATTAGAGAAACACAAACGCAGAAACTTAAACGTGAATAATTTAAACACCAGCGTTAATCAATTATAAATATAATTACATTACAATCGAAATATAAATTTATCATTCAGATTTAAATAAATGAAACGCAGGCATAGCAACCGTGCGTAACAGAATAAAATATCCTATTTGCTTTTCAAATGTTAACTGTTAGAATTATTTAACTTAGCCACCTTACCTTTAGTAGATGGTAGGACACCGTCTATAGAGCACTATAAATTAATAATCACAACAAGAAAACAGTTGAGATAAATTATTCTATTTCCAATTTACTTACAAATGACCACGTCATTCGCGTTCATAGTTCACATCGTTCGTTCGTTAGATCGTAATAATAAAGTTTTCAAATATCCGCGTAGATTTTACTTGCATCGTGACAATGTATTCTCAATATTATTGAGAATAACGACGATGTTTAGAAGAGTATAAGCGTTTTCTACGTTGCAATCGCATTATTGTAAATTGTATTCCGCGAAAACTCGTAGAGTAGGAAAGTTTCTGAGAAATACCGGAAAATTATGTATCAAGTTAGTGGTCGGGAAGTTAGTGGGCGTACTTGATAAAACATTTATAAGATTTTCCGAATATCGAGTAGTTTCAAATTTGTTGATAACGCAACGAATAGGTGGATGGATTATGGAAAAGGAAATACGTCGGACGACGTCCACCTCTTTTCAACGATCCACTTCAGCGAAATTGCTTTCTCTTTTCGAGTTTTTAAAAGGGGTTGAAGGAACGATCGAGAAGACACTCTCTTTCATTTTTCTCTCGTTCCAGATTCCCTCGATTTCGATGTTGCAAAAGGGATAACTTTTTTAATGCAACTTTCCTGCTAGTCGAATATTTTCAAACGTATCGTAACGGTTAGAACATTTTGCAATTTGTTCTTCCGTGTTAACGCTTAGCTCGGGAAAATTGTTACCAAGATAGGAAATAGGCGGAATTTGAAAAGATCGGAAACTATCTGGTCACTTGCTACCTCGAACAATTCGTTTCAGTTGGATTTCACGTGAAACCACTATCTGTAGTTTTATCCGTTTCCCCGGAAGACCTTTTTTTTCCTGGCTTTTCTCCAGGGCCGAATAAAAATGTTCCATCGAGAGTGTTACTCATCCTTTTTGCTTTTATACTCTCTAACTGACACGTATACGCGCAATATTCCCACGTATAAACTTTCCATTGGTTTTATACCGTTCTTTCTCCACCGATCCTGCCTTAATTTCCTCGCGAACGAGAGCAACGGCTACGTCGTTTGGATCGCAGTCTCGTTACAACGTCGCACTTGTCCGATCCAATGTACAAGTACGTGGAAGAAACGGCTATGACACAATTTGTTATCCTGATTTTGCTTAGACATCCTCTTCACTGGCAAACGCGTTATCTGCGTGTTGTACAAAGGTCGTAAATATCACGCCTCTGACTTATAACGTCGAATCTTGTTCGTAACGCGTAGGCTATGGCCGAACGACGAACGTAAATTACATCTAAATACTTCGTCGAGTTATTAATCTCGATTCTAGTTGGATAAAAGTTAGCTGTGTGACAGCGAATAGTGAGACAAAACTAGGAATATTATATTTTACCAAGCGATTTCCAACTTTGTAATTTGAAACAATATGCGTTTAGTTTGTTCCACGATACGCGTAGTGGTCCATGCATTTTCCGGATATTTTGAAAAGTCAATAGACAAAAAATGTATCGAGTACAGCGAATGGTATTTTACGAATTTAATCGGCCGTGGCAAGTTCTCTCTCTTTCGACGTCGTTCGCGGTATTCTGCCAAGATAGATATCTACATGTGTGTTTGCTCTCGTTATTACACGAGATAGCTCCTATCTAGATTAAATAATTTGTCGTTGTTTTACGAGCGATAACAATTTATTTCCTGCTGGGATGTAGTAATTAATAAAAATTATAGATTCGATTCGAGCTCCTTTTAATATTCGTCGCTTTCTGTTTTCGTCGCGTCACGATACAGTGAAATCTTCATTGAAAAGAAAAGTACATTCGTAACAAACAGATTGTGTTAAATAGCAAATGAAAAGAAGGAGTAGAACGCGAAAAGTTTTACCGGTTATTCTATTATTACAAAAAATCATCTTCGTTTATATCGACATAATATATTTCCAATATTATTGCACCTTTCGCGTATTCTTTCCATATATTTGCATTTATTTCTTTTTTTTTTTTAGATTTTCATATTGTAAATATTGCATATGCATATTTTTATTTGTTTCAAATGCATAAATATTCGCGATGTAATAATTTATATCGCTGCCAGCAACGCGTGGTTATTTGAACGATCAGGCCTGTGCGATCGTCTGGAATTGATCATTTCGATTTCTGAAACGATGTGTACATATTGGCCATATCGACGTGTAGGTAGATATAGGTAGTACGAGTGTGGTGGAGCTACGTGGATGTGCACCGTCTTTGGAGTACACGGGATAAAAAGCGTGGAGTAGCGCTCTGCCGTTTGGAAAATCGTATTTTTCCAAGTGTTCGTTTCTGCTGGCACTGAGAAAACGCTCGCCGTTATATACCGTTGTTTCATCAAGAGAACGTTACGAATTGTCTTAGTAAAAAATAGTAGTTTTTCACAGCAGAAATCTGAACGGCGGAATGCCGTGACGCGCGATGAAAGAGAAAATAAAATTCTGTTTTCCATCCTGTTCGGTAATGGAAAAGCTTAAGTCGCGCGTTTCTCCGACGCTTCTCCCCCTTTGAATTTTATTTTCCACGACCGGAACTGATAGAAAATTAAATATTTTTTCAGGTAAGTGAAGAAGCTGAACAAACATTAACAAAACGGTTCTTCGAATGCCCAAGTATTAAAACGCCGTCGGTGAGTAATTAGAAATTAAATAGTTTCTTCGTGGAAAAGATTTTCTTCTTGGTTTCCGATACGTACACGTATACAATATTATTTTACTAATTTCTCGACATTGTATGAAAGAAAAATACGTAGAATTTCGTTGATTCGTTCTAAACTACGAGCGGTACTTTTTTTCCTTTAGAGGATCGTCGTTTCGATGGTCGCGAATATTTAACGAAACTACACAGAAGATAAAACGAAAATGTTATTAAAATTTCTTCTTAAAGAGGAAATGAAACAGCAGTTGTGTTAAAGCGCGTTTCCAATAATTTGTAATCGCTTATTTGTATTTAAATGTTTGAAGGATCGGAAGGCTTGCCTTCTTAAATAAAACATTATCGAGGATGTACCGAACCGACGAATACATCGAGAGACTGGAAAGGCGAGAAAAAGATCATTAGGGAGGAAAGCTTTTCCGCTCTGGCGTACGCGTTGGTAATAGAAAGGAAAAAAACGATTGGAACGCACGAATCAGTAGCCAGGCTTTATTCCATCGATTTTGAATCGACGGTTAGAAAGGAGAAACGATGCGGGGAAAGATGCATAGTTATTTACAGGATGATGGATGCTACGCGTTATTTTCCCGTTCTTATGAAGCTACACACGGCAATATGATTGCGAAACGTGGCCATAATGAGCCATTCGAATGCGATCGATTGCTTGTGACTGACCTAAATATCCTGAATTTCTAATGTATCTTTTCAAGCATCCGTACGTTCGTGAGATTTTTCAACCGACAAACTGCCGCCCCCTTTTTTTAATTGTCGTTGACTTTTCCCAGAACTTTTGTTCCTTCCGTCGAACGTAATTTCACCTTTTAGTCTTGCACGAAGTTTTATTATTAGGCTGGAGGATACGAAACACCGTTTCGAAATAAAAGTCGTGCATATTTTCTTCGAAATATCGTACATATTTCTACACATACCTGTTTGGATCTATGGGATCCAACTATGGGGAACAGCGAGTAATTCCAACATAGAAATTCATCAACGATTCCAATCAAAACCTTTAGGATCCTCGATAGGTGCACCTTGGTATGTTACCAAGGAAACGATACATCACGACCTTTTTTTTATTTATTAATATTTACAATTAATTCTCGCATTGAGAATTTTCAGTAATTTTTTCTGGCGTGGCTCAGTGACATGGCTAAATATTTATAAGTTAATACTTATTATAGATAAGTATAATTTATAAGTAAGTGTTGTAAATAAGTAATTATTACTTAATATAAGTATCTAATTAAATCTAGTGTTTCGGTCTAACGGGTAGTGTCTTCAGCCTGCGGATCTGGTCCGACGTATCGAGTAGTCCAGTAATTAGGGGGTTTCGATGTTTGTTGCGATACCTACAGTTAATGAAGAAATATCCAAATTCTTCTTGTGTGAAGTGTTTCTTCGCAATTGCGTCTCCCCGCGATTGGTCGAAAATACACGTAACATAAAAATTAACAAGCACCGAAAGCCAATCACTTGACACGACGGATCAGATCCGCAGGCTAAAAAGACGTTACCCTGTAGATCTAAACGTTAGATTCAGCTAGAATCAAACATACGATAATCTTTTATTATTCACGTTATAGTACCACGCTAGAATAATTTACTTATAATTCTCAATGAGAATTGATTGTAAACTACTTCCAAAGAAACAAAAGAAAAATATTGCTACATATTAGTCAAACTAAATTCCAAAGTGATTCGATACACTTAACCAACGACTATCGAGCAATTTCATCCTTCTATATCTGTGAGAATTACTAGTTTCAAACTAAAAATTAAAATTAAAATTAAAAGTTGAAGGAATTTATGAATGAAAAAATTGTCGAAGCGTAGTAGAGTTTGGCGGTAGTTTCTGCAAATTTACATATTGTAAGACGTGGATCATTGTCTGCCGCGTGTTTCATAATTACAAATTCCGTGGTAGATTTATGTAAAGTTTAAAGTCGGACGAACAATCGGAGGTAGCGGTAACAGCGTGACTCTTTTGCGAGAAAGCACGGAAATCGATCTTAAGAAGGAATTCCATTAAAATTCGTAATCTATCGGCGAAGAGGACAAAGTTCGAACGTCGCTCGATAATCCTGTAACAGGTCGACAAACGAGAATCGAAGACACGCTGATGAATCTTAAAGGTTGTCGAACAGCTACCGAATTTATAGGAACTAATCTACAAAAAGTTTTGCCGCCAGACCAAAGTAAAGTCGAACCTCCTACGTCCGCCTATTGGAAAAAGTAGATCTTTTGCTTGGCGTTTAGATTAACCAGTTGCAAATTCGTCTGGTACTGTTACACAGGTACTAGAATATGGATAAGATCTATCTCTGTCGCGAATGAACGAAAACGAGTTTCAATTTCGGATCGGTGTGTACGTTCGAGTATACACGGAGCGTTTATGCGAATAAAACGTTTATAACGTTTTATCGACTAGCTGAACGGAAGTATTCTTATTTGCATTTGCTTAGTTTTCATTTACACGAGTAATTACGAGTGGTTAGGATGTGATCTCGTAGCTGAAAATTACGCGCATTTCGCTATCGGTAGACGATCGATGTAGTCGAAAGGTTAAACAAATTTGGTCATTTGTGCGGCAATACGCGTTTCCGTATCTGGATCGTCACAGACGGAAGAAAATTTGATTGGCGTTGAGAACGTAACAAAATCGCTATTTTTTGGTTTCCTGGAAAACGAACTAGATGCGAATGCGAGCGTTTTGAATGGACGGGTTATTGTCAATTTGATAAGAATAGCGAGTTTAATATCTCATACTTTTTGTGTTTGCCAGTGCTTGTAAATTTATTCTAAAGCAGTAGAGAGCTTTCACGAGATAACGTTCCATTTTTTCTTCTTTGGGTAAAACGAAGCGGCGATTGAAATTTCATATTGAAATTTTTTGGTGTTGGAAACTGTCCAGAATCGAAGCCGAGTCTTTCTTGCACGTGATTTCCGCCTCGATGGAAATCACGATTTAATTCGACTGCGGTGAATACAGACTACGAAATAAACTTACTATATACTATAGGTACATTTTATTTAAAAGATCGCACGAATCGAACATTATCGCGTTAAATCTAATTGTTCCGCGTCGCGATATAAATTTCGTTTCAAAAGTTGAAACGTAAGAGGCAACTTATTTTCCAGTCGCTAGAAAAACGTTAATTTCGCAAAATAAAATTTATATCGATACGTAGTACGGTTAGTCGAGCGAACGAGTAACGAAGTAAGTCGGCAAATTAATTGGCTACCTTAACTGGTTAAACGTTTTGATCATGGGCTTGACGTTTCCGTTTTAATCGAGTTCTTTTATTTCGTTGATTCCCGACCAATTGATCAACTAGCCGATGTAATAATCGCTCCACCGATCTATACGATCGCAATTACGTGGATGAATATGCGCCCGAAAACTCGATTAAGCGTAAAAATTTGTTTACTCGTATTTGCAAGTTGAACTGTTGGCTCGATCTCATTTTCCTTTAATTTTCGTGCGATATCCCGCGGATAAACGTTTCAAATACATCGAACGCGTCGAATTAACAACTTATCGTTCGAATAACTTATCGGCGGTAACAATAGCTTGTAACGTAACGTTATAAACTTTAATTTATCACGCAGCATTACGAATTCCATAGATTTCCTTTCTCTAAGGAATGAAACGCGAATCGAAGTGCTAGTGTTAGGTGGAAATTTTATTCGACGATACATTACGTTTGACGTTTCATCAATTACTTGGTTCGATCGATCTTGGTTCGCTTTTTCATCGACGAATTGCTATGATAGTACGATTAATCTTTTCAAGACGGAGACGCGAGTAATCTTGGAAGACAAACTCCGATACAACGTACATATACACATCGCAAGAATTATTACGTTGTCATATTTATTTTATTGGAAATAATGATTAGCACGATTAGCCGATCGCGAACCGAAGTTAATGTGCAACCTTTCCAACATCATCAATATTGAAGTTCGTGTAATCGTTTCGTGTAAATAATTCCAACTATTTATTAATTTACGCAAGTACGATATACAGGGTGGTTGGTAATTGGTGGTACAAGCGGAAAGAGGGTGATTCTACGAAAAAAGAAGTCGAAGATATAGAATAAAAATTTTTCGTTCGAGGCTTTGTTTTCGAGAAAATCGACTTTGAATTTTCGCTCGGTACGCGTCCACTTCATCGCGTCTCGTTATAACGGATCTCGCTGTAGATCTTTGTCTCGATGGAAAAATTTAAACAAATTTTTATTCTATATTTTCGACTTCTTTTTTCGCGTAGAATCACCCCCTTTCCGCTTCTACCACCAGTTACCAACCACCCTGGAGATTATCGTCGTTCCTCGTTGGATACAGAGGTTCGACATTTTCTTTCCTATTTTATTTTGGATATTTCGTCTCCCTTTTCCAAATTTTTGTAATAATTAGAGCTTCACGCTCGTAGAGCTAAAGCTGAATTTACACTGCTTCGCTTTGGAGGAACACGGTGGATGAACGCTGCTCTCATCCTTGTATCGTACGTAGATGGGACGAGGATGAAAACAGCGTTCATCCGCCGTGGATTTCCATCGGCGTTCCTCCAAAGTGAAATAACCCAAATTTCGCTTAAGTTGCCTCTTTAAAATAAACGAGAATTCGACGCCAAGCGCTTTTTTCTTTATCGTTTGCAAAGTTATAGAGGTTACCGTGTTCTGGTTTTTCATAGACGATTAAAAACTTGAAAATCAGTAGTCAAAACCGAATCGTATCTACGAGTATATTTAACGAAGCGATAATCGTTCGATGATAATCTATTATACATATATACATACGTTTATTAACGCTTTCTTTAACGTACGCAAAGTTTAACGTATTAAGAATTCTTCCTTTTTCTTTCTTTTTTCTTTTCTTTTTATACGAGAATCAGTAGATCAAAATACGAGCAGTTTTCTAGGAAATTGGACATCGTACAACCATAAATACTTTTTATAGTCGGTGTAAATCTTGCGAAGGCTGCGCGTCTTCCCCTGCCAGTTCTTTCCACAAAGGACGTATTACGAACAAGTAAAATAGCTTCGCGTCTTTCAGAAGCTCTTTTCTGCTACACGGTTGAAACGGAGGAAGAGGGGAATAATTGCGAGTGCATTGCGCCGGTGTGGAAAGGAGAGATTAACAAACAGAAGAGGTTTCTCTATCCTCTCTCACCTTTTCCACTCGATATCGGATATCGTTTATCGAATGAAATAAGATTCGTTTCCGTCTCTTTCTCACTCGGAATTGTCGTTCGTTGAATAACGCTCCAATGTTTAAACCTATTTACGATTCGTCGTAGTTCTTTCGTACTTACACAAATGCGTCCAGAGAATATGCCAATAGCGTGGAATTTCATTTGTAAAACACTTTTTTCGTTTTAATATCGTATTGCTTGAAAAGCATCGAAGAAAGATTATCTTTGGTCGATGAGCCGAGAGATGCTTCGAAATCGATGAAATATCCAATTGCGATTTAAACGCGATAACGTGGCACGGTGACACACTAAACTAGCTTGTATTAAATAGTCTGAAACGTTCAATTTAATATCAGCTATTACTCGGTAATTCGGTTCGCAATTACATCTTTTAATTCTCATAACGATGTTAAAACAGTGCGAATTTTGACGCGAAAATTGTCTCTTTCGACAGGAGCTTAAAACCCTGCGCTTTTCTCCTGAATTCTCGTGGAAACTTGGTGCCGCTTTTTCAGCCAATTCGAACATGGCCGCGGTAATTCTGTTAAGCTTAATTTTCCCGCTTGTCGAGTGCCGCTTCGAAGCTTGTTAATTGTTTTATTAAGGCTATTATGTGCTATTTAGTCGCGTACTTTCCACGCAACTTTCGCGTATTCCAAATGTTCGTTACTTGTAAACCATCGAAAATACGCGATTATCGCGAAAAAGAACAACTAAACTGAAACAATACTGCCCCGTATATCCAGACGATCCGAAGATCATCGGATTTTTCGTGGAATATTAACAGGAAAATTGGCTAATTATTTGGAGGGCGGTTAACTTTGCTTGCTCGAACTGTTGAAATCGAGCGAGTCTGCCGGTTCGTCGAGTAATTCGTCGCAAAACTGTTGTAGCAATTGTTTGGCGGATGAAAAAGCTGGGTGAAGTAATGGAGCCGAGCGAAGGAAAACTTTCTTCGCGAAGAGTTGTTCAGGTTGGCGAGAGAACGAAGCGGGAAGCGCACATGTGTCGGATGACAAGGAGTATCTTCTTGCGGGTAGACGACCTAATTAGTTGAAAGCCTACGTTAGCCGCGAAGCTGCGAAGGGTCGTCTACCGGCGAGGGCTTTCAATTTAATTTAGTCGTTCGTTATTGCGTGCCTTCGGCGGGCTACGCTGCGGCCAGCCTGTTCCGAGGTTGCTCTTTCCAGCCAGGTAAATCTGCTTTAACGCAATGTCTCCTCGCGACATCCATACGCCTGTGTGACCATCAATTTAGACGCTTCTCATGTGCCACTTCGCACCAAGCTTTCAGTCCTGTGCGTCCATTAGACTCGCGTACCTCTCCCGTTTTCTCACGTCTGACTCGATTAGCTTCCACACCCGCACGTTCTTCGAACCCCTGTCGCACCAATTTAAATAGATTCCACTCGTTAGACGCAGCACCGATCTCTTTGCTTTTCTGCTTTTCGCTTCATTACCTTTAAATTCTGCAATTCCCAAGGGAAAAGAGATCTCGTTCGATTCGCCAACGAATCGTTCCGTTGTATCATCGATACGTGAAAAACGTTTTCGACGGTCGTGGAAATATCGCCGTTATCCGTCTCGGAAGATCGAAATATTCGTACGCTATGTATTCCCGTAATGAAAATTCTAATTTGTCACGGACATAAATGCTGCCATCGTTGAAAAAAGAAGAAAAAAAGAGGAAGACGGAGTTTTCCCCGATTTCTCGTCGCCTCGTAATTCTTCGTCTCTCTTTTGATCGTTAGTCGCGTCTAGATATTTTTTCAAGCTCTTGAAAGGGCGGTCGCGTGTGAGGGCAATCACCCTTAAGTCTTCCAAGACTGAGGCGGGACTCTCTTTAACGAGTATTACGTTAATTACGGCTGCTGCCGTGGCGATCATTAAACTCTTCTATGCCAATGCAAGCCGATATCGCGGGACTGACGAATTTTTTCTTTACCGGAAGTCTCGGATGCTGATCGCGTAAATACGCGCTCTTCTATTCATCCTAGACGTTTATATCCCGCCGTGGAAAACAAACGTTACGACGATGAAGATTTAAGTACAAAGTGTTCCGGTTATAATACGATCAGGACCAGCTGATGATTCAACGGCGAAGAAAATAAATGGAAATCGTAGACGCATTCGGCTAAGAATTAAACCGATACGCGCGTACTCGACTAATTGCCGAATTCCATATTTTCTCGAATTTCGATTTTCCAAACTGAAACTTGGGAGAAGAGACGTTCGATACGCGGCACTCTGATAACCAACGAGACAGATTCGACTGTTTGAAATCGTTGGCGCGATTCATCGTCCTTTGAGGTTAATGGAGGCGAGACTGCGAGAGTCAAAGGTTAAAAGATCGATTTAAATAAGCGTGAAAGAGACGAGGGGAAGGATGATATTAATTAAAATTCACGCACGCTTCCTAACAGAACTAGGAGCAGCTTTGTTGCTGTGAAATGAGCCAGCCTGAACCAGGTATCACCCGACTGACATTTCTAAGGGTTCTACAGGAGTCTCTTTTCCTTGCCCTTCCCTCCTTTTCTTCCTTTTTTTTCGCGTCGCCGAGTGCAGCGGCGGTGTTGCATTTCGTGATCAACGAGGAGCACTTTCGGTGCTCGAAGGGAGACACCGGGAGTACCCTTTCAGTCGGGCCCTGAGTAGACGGTGTTGAAATCGTGCCGGACGAGGGAACACCCTCTCGCCGATGAAAGTCGACACCTAGTCGTCGAGGAGACAGACTTACGGGGCTTTTGTAACGACCGCGCCTGGAAACCCACCGGACTCGGTCTGCCGTATCGTCTAGTTAATTGGGAGAAAGCGTCCAAGTCGATGCGAACGGACATTTGCATTTTTTACGCGGCATTTCACGCGTCGCGTTCGTAAGCCGAATCGCCGTACGCTTCTTCGATTTACACGGTGGCCACCAACTCCGCGTCTCAAAGATCTTCCTAGGAGACGTAGGAAATTTCGAAACGTGCTTCTACCGTTTTATTCGTTGCGACCGTGTGTCTTAATTTTCCGTAATCGCGCGAAATTTATTACGCGAATCGTGCGTTATCTCGCGACAAAGTTATCCGCGGATGAACGCAACGCGAATTACGAACGCGTTTCAAAAGGTTGAATCGTAAAAATCCATAAAACGAACGTCGTTATGGTGCTAAAGGTAGAAGAGAAATTCAGCCACGATTAAATATTCCTTTGTAAGTTTGGAGGAGGAACGACTTGGCCGATCTCCTCTAATCCATTTTAACCGTGCCTTTTAAAGAGGCATTTCCAACGAAACGTTCTTTCGCGGCTTCTATTATGCTCGGTCTTGTTATCTTCGGGCAAAGCGTGGACAAATACATGTTGACCCTTTTCTTTCGTCGCTCTTGTCCTCTTTTTAGCTACCCGTGTTTTCCTCAGCTTTTTGACCCTCGACCCTGTTTGTCCGCTTCCTGTCCGTTTAATATCGTCACCGCAAAATCGATTCCTTTCCTCCTTTTTCGCGCGTTTGTCTTCCTCGTATCGGACACTCGCCTCGGTTTTTCCACACCACCGAATACTTTCTTACTTTATTCGTCTTACGGTTGCCTCGCACGTTTTAAAGATACAACGAAACTATGCATCGAGATAGAATAATGCGTTCGCAGGGTAAAGCAAGATTTCACGTCCAAGCGAGCGAAAACAGAGATCGAACGTGGTGATTTTCGTTACAAAGGTTGGCGGCGACGGTCGATGCGAGCTACCGTGTTGTATCGGCTCGCGCGTTTTCGATGAATTATAACACCGCGTGACGCTTCCAGGCTGCTTCTCGCTGCTGTGTAAAAAGAAATGCATCGAACGCGTTCGCGAAAGTACCTAACGCTTGGAAAAGATTTCAATTTACCTCACCGATAGAAACGTCCGTTGAAATACACAGACTGTCGTTCGAAAAGAAGATAAGAACGAAACTTTAAGCCCGTCTCAATTAATTTCCTCGATCGGATATTCTTCGATAGCTCGTATAGCTATCCGTGACGATAGCCAATCGATTTCTCTCGGTCGACGGTCGCTGAAATCTCATTTGCTTGTTCTTATAATCCAAGCGCTCCGATATCATTGTCTCCGCGCGTTCGTTTCGTTTCTTGATCTTCTGGCGGCGTTCGATTACGCGGTTCCCTCGGGAGCCTCGCTCGGTTAATCTCCTTAGCTCCAACCTCGCTCCGTGCGTTGGTTGTCCCCTTTCCTTCGTCTGACACTCGATGAAATTCACTTGCGTTTCCCGTACCGGAAATTACAGCCGAATGCCCGTTCGTTCGGTTGTTCGCGCGATAAACTTCAGCTAAGCAAATCGCTCTATGGCCGTTAGAAGACACCGTTTGAGTCGCGGTGTAAATCCTTTGCAGACGTAGGTGGTCCGTTTTCGCAGTCGTTGTACGATGCACGCGTGAAACCATTCGTTGCTGGAATTCGTTTCATCGTCGCTGGAACTTGTTCGTGGCCGTTTCGCGCGAAAGTATCGGAGAAAATGCTTGAGAATGCGGTTAATCGCGATTCACGCGCGTATGGACGCTTGAAGAACATCGTTCGTCTATGCGATTAACGATTCCATCGAATCGTGCTTTTGTATCTACGTCGCGTGGGGGAATTCCATCTTCGAACATGGTTGAAAGTGAAGAATGAATCGGAGAGTGGAAGGAACATAAAGTATAGAGGAGACGGAACGATCGCAGAATCAGACATCGACGAAGCACTTGGAAAGTGGCGGCCACGTGGACTCACTCAACCTGGGTGTGATGCTTGCCTGTACACCAGGCCCTAGTGGTCATCACAACCTTTTTGAGTGAGCGAACGCGACCGTTATATCGACCGTATATCCACGAAAGCAGAACGCAAGAGACGAGATCGACGCTTAGATCATTTTCGAATCGTTTCGTACGCGTTCGACCTGAAACGCGAGCTGTCCGAGCGTCGTCACTTTGTCAATTAAAAAGTTTGCTCGTTTTCGAATGTCACTTTCGTTACCAAATAGAATTCTCCGAATTCCGTAGGCAATTTCATCTACGTTGTGGCGTAATTCTGCAGTTCTAACGATCGAAAGCGACTTTTAATACGTATATCAAACGTTTATCCGCAAAGGTAATTTCTTATTATTTGCGAATGATCTCGATTCTCTTATTTCTACGACCTGTCCTGCGTTATTAACTAGCAAATTTTTCGAAACTGTAATTTCTGAACGGTACCGGTATCGTATAATACGACCCAGCGAAAAAGCGTAGGAAAAGCGTGAAAAAAATGGCGGAGAGAGGCGCGTTAGATAAAAGCAACTAGGATGATTCCGTGGACTATGTGACTTCTTATTGCAGGCAGAAGTTTGCTTTAAACGGGGTCGTGACCTAATTTATTCAGCCGACTGTAAAATAGGGAGATATTTTAGCCTTGGATACGGAGCAATTAAGTTCTTATTCTTCTCGGTGTGTGCACTTGCCACCGATTGGCCATCGTTGAAACCAATTTGACTGTATAGAAGAACGCTATCCATAATGCTCGCAATAGGATTCAATGAGACGATATTGGCTTCGTTGTTTGTGCAGCCGATCAGCGTAAAGATATATCTTGGCAATGGGACCATCTGTCTTTGAGGAGCAACCGGCTAATAAGCCAGAGATTCGCGAGAATCGCTAAGGTTCGAGATCGTTGATCATCGGTTGATCTATCTAATTCGATGTGTATCGTTCGAATGATTCGCTGTTTTCCATTTGCTTTAAACTCTTCAAAATTTCGTAACGATAAGTCGATAATCGACTAAATTTATCGTTGACGTATATAAATATCTTCCGAAACCTTTGCTTTCACTCGCTTAAATATTTATGAGAGGACTGTGACAGAGGAATAAGACGATCGCCGTCCATCTTAAAATTAAGAAGGAGAACGCTCAGGGTACGTAACCTGTAATACCGTTGTACGATAGATCGAGTAAGGAAATAAATTAGAAATCACATGCTCGAGTAAATTGGCAATTGCAGCCGAGCCGATTGGCGTCTGAACGTCGGCTGCTACGAAAGTTCGAGGCCGATCGATCCAGTCAATTGACGACACTGTTTCATGATGCCTAACAATGACTTACGATGCCGATCGAACCTCGTTTTAACGACTGATCGATACCATGCAAAGTACTCGTGGACTGACACGAGTCCTCTCGCAAAAATCAAATTAATCGATTCTATTTTTCGTTAATTTTCAATTCGCTTTACCCAAACTTATTTTCACAGGTTAATAACGAAGTTTTTATGTTTTTTCTTATTTTTCCTAGAATCGAATATACCGTGATTCGTATGGCTTATAAGAGATTCGCTCTCCAGCATAGTACTATTCCGATTCGACCTTCTTCCCTTTATCGTACAACGCTGCAACAATCGACCAAGCCTCTAAAATTGTTTCATCGTGTACCGTTACGTAACGTAATTGACATTTATTTCGATCGCTTGATCCCTTGACACAAGTCGTTCAGCTAATAACCCAACACTTTTACTTTGAAAACCAGCATCGAGCATTTTGTCGTCCGTGAATATATACAAATTGTAATTACATACTCCGTTTCGCCGATGGAAATCGTTTCCGGCTTGCCGACACATTCGCAGAACCAGCGAGATATAAATCAAAGAATGTCGGTATTGGCACGCAACCGCGTGTTGAAAGAGTAGCAAAGTCGAGGGTGTAGTTAGCTGGAATCTTTTCGCTTAGTTCAGCCACTAGCTGGCTGGATCGGTTTGAAGAGATTCAAAGTTGTGGACCTGTTCCAAACTGGTTGAACGCGTTACGTACTCCGAACCTCTTTGCGATGTCCCTTGCTGCCAAGCGTGTCTCTTCCAATGCCAAACAACTCGGCTGTCAATATTTGAAAGTCTTCCAGAACGAAGCTCGAATTTTCAATTTGCAGTTCGGCTAAACTTCTCGTGCGATGTATCGCCTTGGAGAATGACGTGTCAAACGCGATCCTAGCGTTGCTTCTCTCGCTTCGTCCACGCGCCTGTTTGCCACATGCGGCAGTCAGCGATCGAAGGATCGTTTAAGAATAAAATATGAAACAAATACATAATGTTATTTAAAAAACACTCAAGACGATATTTTACTTTATCGGTGAAGTGCTTATAAGTGAAGGTGCTAGCTGTAATATATACGTGGACGCACACACATACATATACGTAATGGATTCTGAAATCCAATTTTCTCAAAAATAACGTCTCGCGTGAGAAACTTTATTCCTCGAGTTTTGCGCAAGGGATCCACTTCCTACGATACGGTACAATTGCCCTTCGGGCGAAAGAATTTGTCATTTTAACAAACTATCCGACGATGCGTGTCGAAACGAGAAAATTCTACCTTCGATTTGCTGGTCGTATATCGACTTGACCCAGCCATTCGATTGCCTAGTCTATGCCCTGATACGTTATCAAGCCAGAATTAGATTCCGCGTATACCTCTATATTGACGTGATTACAAGAGAAATTGGATGCAGCAGGGGATAATGACTGCGTGGTTAAATGCTGTACAGCGAATTTATAATCTTACTAGCCTGGTGGTAATTTAAATTAATCGTGGACAGCGTCGGTGATCGATGTATTCTCGGTCGTACAGTGTCGCGTGTTTCACGCTGCGGAAATTTGTTCGAGACACGGCATTTACGTTTCTTGCGTTTCCATTCTCGACGGATTTAAAGTTTGCGCTGTACTTAAGATAACTAACGAAGAATTGCTTTCAAAACCAAGATAATTTCTTATCGCTATTTATTTTTTATTTAAAATATTTGACATAAAACTTCCATACTTGTACACGCTAGCTTCGTAAAGTAACCAATAGCCTGGAATAAACATATAATTAGTAGCATAAGCGCTTAATAGTGCTCCATAATGATTCGTAGAAACGCGAACTGTTGCGGTGTACGATACAGCGATTAATGCGGTTTAATAGCCGGAAAAGGCGATATTACAATAGCGATCCAATAATACATATTGGTTCATTTTGGTACCAATTACAAGTACGTTTAAGACTATTCCTAGCTGTATCGAATACGCTGCGAGTTCTATAAAATGTACATTTCCAATAAATATCTTATATTACGTACATTTGCGGATTTGCATTAAATTTGATCAATGCAATCGTAGTAGTCGTATCGCTTACGATGTCGATAAAATTTCGGAAACTTTTGCGCGACGTAGTTGTAAAGAATTTCTATAGTAAACCTCAAGATACTTTCGCGTCTAATTGTAAATAGTTCGTTATTTTTCATAGCTTTTCTTTCTTTCGATATATCGGAGCCGTGAAACGTAGCACGATGTGTTAGTACGTCTATGACAATTGCAGCTGGTAGTAAAACCAGCGCAAGTAACGATATTACAAATTGTCGACGCCAGTTAGATACGATTAATGTCTCGTTCCAAAATCGTTTGAACCGAGCGAATTATAATTTGAAATTCCGTCGAAATTCCTGCAATTTATATTATTATTCGAGAGAAATGTCCAAATATTCGTATCTATGGCCGTTCCGTGTTTTCCACGGTCGTAAACGAGTGCGTCCATAACGACATAAAAATGTTGTTGCGGAGCGGCATTTATTTCCCAGGGAAATTTTCTCTCGACTCTCGACGAAACTCTCGTAGCCTGACTTACATACGTACGATGACATTAGCGTACGAAAGTAGCCGAGAAAAATCCCGTTGCACGTTGAAAACGACCGAAACGACCGAATTACAGAATGGTCGCTCACACTTTTGGCCCGTTTTCGTTGCTTTTCCTCTTGGCTTCTGTATCGACGTTTCTTTCTTCTATAAGAAAGTTCTCTCGCTGGTTGACTGAAAGACCATACCATAGACCATATGCTCGTGTTTTCGTTCTAAAATTACCCGTGGCGATAATTATCCGAAGTAGTAGACGCTTAGAGCGTCGTTATTCCAGGCGAACGATAAGTCAGACAGACAGACAGACAGACAGGCGAAAGTAGTTTCAGTCGAGGAATCGAATCAGAATCGTTCGGCAAATTCGATAAATAATCGTGACAAACCGTGAAAAGAATAAAATAGGAGCATCGTTGCGACGCGACGCGACGCCTTTTAGAACGCCTCAGGAAATTCGAACGGCGTCGTGATTTCCCGCTTTCGTCGCTTCTGCCTTGGGGCTTTCGTCTCGTTAATTAGGATTCGCCGATTACCTCGCGACGCGACGCCCGCGCTGCTACGAATCATAGCAGATTTAACGCCTTTCTATATACACTGCCGGATAACGTTGAATAAACTTTGTAACAAAGTCAGATCACGCTTACATTTCAATTTATTAAATTAAAGTCAGATACATCCGGGAGATTTACGTCGTTTGATAGAATTTTCGGTGAGCTCGTAAAAAAAAGCTGCTACTTCTTCGTCGACTTTAACGAAACTTTTTTAATCACTTCTTCTGTGACGTACGTGGAACGAGAAAAATAATGAAAAAGCCGGTGCCCGGTCTCCCATGACTTTGAAGAAGATAAGATACCTCGTTAATTATCGCAAATCTACACTTTCACGAATTTAAACGGGATTTTTTAAATAAATCTAATAAACGCTTGAAAGCCAGTCCGGTCTCCCATGACTTCGGGAAAGATAAGATACCTCGTTAATTATCGCAAATCTACGCTTTCAGGAATTTAAACGGAATTTTTTAAATAAATCTAACAAACGCTTATGGCATACGGATAATAGAAGGAATAATCGAATAAGTTGTTAGCATACACTTACGAGTCACGTTAACGCGAATGCATTCGCCGAGAATGAATGTGTGCGCTACCTTAACCGACCGCCTTGAAGCAGCCGCAATGTAAAGGATGACTATCGTTTCAAGTAGCAGATAGTAAATAATCTATTCTATTTTAGATCGTGCGTGTGTACCTTTGAAAATAAAGTGTTTTATTTCTGAGAAGAAATTTTTGAAATAGTATTTTATTTCAAAGGTACTGAAAATGCTGAGACTCGTAGCTTAATTTCAATTTATTTTTATTAGCTATCCGACAGAAATAACAGTGGATTCCAAGGAATTTAATGGAAGATAAACGGAATTATACCGAAGAAACAGTATTAGAAGCTTTGAAAGAAATAGCAATTCTATTTATAGAATACAAGATATAGAATCAGATGACTGTTTTATTCATAGAAAAATCGAAAAAATAGATGATATCGTTTATTGATTTTCTCTAAATTTTCACCAGCACCGCGTGATATGCGTGATCCGACTAACGCCCCTACTGATGTCGACGGTATTTTATCTTTTCAGGGTCACGGAGATTCGCCCTTCTTTTTACTATTTTTCTTATTATATGTACGTCGCGATAAAACTTTTCGACAGGTTCAGCAAAGTTATAGTAGAGCATAGATCGTAATTGCTCATTTAACGAACACCGATTTCTATCGTTCGTAAGCGTTTCGATCAATTGATCGTTGATGCTGTGACATACAAAACTTTCTACGGAATATTGAAATGCGGTTTGAAACAATACGCTTTAAATTTATTATTCTACGTTGTCTCGTAGATTATAAATTTCAGTCATGTACATGTACAGTTTTGTATCTCGAATCTACCTGTACACTCCTCTTCTGTACTCTGCACGTTCAACGTTCAACGTTCAACGTATCGAGCGTATTAGGAAACAAAACAGCATAGAATTTACAACCAGAAACCTCGGAGAATTTCAACTCGATGTACGAAAAGATAGGAATCCATGAATCTCGGTCCTTGGTGCATAAATAATTCCAGAAGATGAAAAACTAGGTGGTTGCATTTTCAAGAGGAAAAAGAGAGGCAACAGAGATAAGAAAGAGAAAAGAAAAAGGGAAAGAAAGCGAGGGGAGGGCGAAAGATATCGGAGCGCATCGGGTTGGTATGCAGCGAAGAAGGAAACAGGTTAGCATCTTCCTGTTTCTGTCGCGTCTCCCATCTGTCTCACCGCGTCTCCAGTTGCACGTTCTTTATTCAAGAGTCTCGATGGTGTTCTCCCTTTGATATCTTTTGTTTAGATGCCCTTGCCCTTGCCTAGGTACACCCTCTGGCATCGTCTCTACGAGGAATCTCCCTCTTCCTCTCCCTCTCTCTCTCTCTTTTATTCTCTCTTTCTCTCTGGAGGAGTGCCTACACCACTCTCTCGACGACATATTCACCGAACGATGCAGCGACGTGCGTACATACAGATGGAACGTCTTGCATTTCCACGAGTGCATCGGAGGGTGCAGCCTGTGACGACGAGGGAGACGAGAGGCTCTCTCGCGACCAAAACGCAGACGGAGAGCTGACAGAGAGGAGGGATGTTATTGTAAAGCCACGATGACACAGCAGCTTTCTGATAAACGAGAAACCTTCAAGACGATCCTTTGCTTTACCTTTGTCCAACTTTAGTGGCTGTCTTTCGCGCCCCGTAGCAAATTGCTTCGTTTATTTAATCCTCGTACAGTCTCCCCTTTTTTCCTTTCACCTTGGATCTTAATACAGATATAACGAAATAACGAGGAGAACGTAACTAGATGAACGATGAATCTTTCTCTCTCGACTCTCTCGACGAAACAACGTTTCATCGATCACATGGATCGCAAGTACTTACTTGCATACATAGGTACGGCAGTTAGGCAATTTTCGATAACACGACAGGATAGTCAACGAACGAATCATATTTTGTCTCTGTTAAGCAAATAGTTCCTGAAAATAAATGCGAACAAATTTCGAGATTATTTCGTATTATTATGAGACGGGAAGAAATCAAAAAATACGAAAAGCCGAACCAACTCGGCAACCAGAGGACGATCCGACTATATATCATCGCTGGATTTTCTTCGATGAGAAGAACATGTGCTCGACTGCTTGCTCGAGAGCTTACGACCTTTCACACGCGTTTACATAGATGACAAGAAGATCGCACAAAAATCGAATAGAGTCCGATGCTCTCTTTTACACTCGGTATTCGCTTCGCGGATCATCTCTTTATCTACAGACGCCTTCGTCATACTGTCACAACCGTGAACCGATACCTACCTTTTGCCGGGGAGCCAGTCAACGAAAATCAGCTTTTCTCTGGTGCGGTGGCTTAGCGAAGCGACAAGTATAGGTAACTTGCTATTAAAGATTTAAGATCCGATCGGACACGACCGGTGTAAACGTGGTAAAACGGTTTAGTCAAGTAGATGCAAATTTTTAGAGTTTTTGGACAAGTAGAAAAACGGGACAGCTTTCCTCTCGCCATCCACTGTTAACCGACTGGATCCATCCGGACTCGTTTCTTTAGTCAAGTTTATTAGTAACTTGTCTCGTTTACGCTAGAATCGGAGCGCTTTCCAAGTTCATTAGCTGCTCGGGGACAGGCGAAATTCCCTCTGCGATGCACAGTGCAACGAAACGTAAATACGTGAAATCGAAAATGTGACGTATAATGTTTGTATTCGTATAATTGCGTGGCATTATTAAAAAATAAATTTCTTGAAGTTTTTAAACTCTGTTGGCTTTGAAACAATAAATGCAGACAGTATTAATATCAAACAGTTAACGTGACAATGATGAAAAACTGTTCTATCGCGATATTGTCATAAAAATTGGATAAAGATACGTATCACGACATCTAAATATACTTTCTTTAACGTTATTTATCATCGAGGCCGAGAAACTCTGTTAATTAAATAATTGGTCGGCACTGAACGACAATTTTTCATTTCCTACAAATTACGACATTTTTACTCTTACAAATTATCTAATTTTTTATCAAGTCCCGCTTGTGTTATAAACTCATTTCTAAAATTTCGATCTTTACATTTCTCAAGATCATTTTCTACACCAAGATGTAACGAAACAATTTAGAGCGATCGATGCTGCACGACTCTTTCCTACACCGTCTTTACTTCGCAATCTATTCTCCTAATATACTTTTTATACGTCGACGCTGCATTTCACAACTTTAAATTATCAAGCGCTGCCAAACAAGTCTGAGCACGGATAAAAATCGATTAATCGGTGTGTCAATACCAATACTTTGTCAGGAATGTTACTCTTCTCTTCTAGACTTAATGATCGCTAGAAAATGATCTTTCCAAAAGGTATATCGTCGTTAAAGACAGAGAAAATGATATTCCTTCCTTTTTTCAAAGGCTTCGTTCGTTATTAAACGAATTGAGCGTGAATTTCTCGCATGGAAGTCGATGGCTTTGAATCCGCACCAATTTTCAAGGCTCTTTGGCAGCCGCGAGCTCTGTTCTGATACCAGTAACTAAAGCCGTCGTGTCGCTAACTTTTAATATCTCCCTCTAATGGTCCTTTCACCGATGCTTAATCCAATTTTGCATTTTTACGCGGCACTCGAGTCTCACTACGCGCTCTAGGATAGTTAATTGCGTTAACTGAACGAGATTCCATCGGACCGGTGTACGTAATGTTCGAACCGGCGCGATGGCCGTTTTTAACCTTTCCCGTATGTATATATATATATGTATATATGTATATATATGTACATATATACATACGTATAATGTATATATGCAGCTTTCATCCTATAAAACCGATTAAAAGTGTATCTTTTGTCAAGGACACTACAGAAAATGGACCAAGCCTGGCAGTAATGGCCATCCCAATCGATTGCTAATACAGCCGTCTTTTTTAATAAAATCCAATTCGTATCTTCGTCCCCTCTATAATCTTCCGGTAGCGTATAAGTCGCGCGATTTAATACACACATTTAATACACGCGTGGTGCTTAACCGCAGCACGAGCGGTGATTTTTATGCATTTTTTTTTTATTTGCAAGAATTTTACGATCGATTCTCATTGAGAATTATAAGTAAATTATATCATGTATAATAGGTGATTATCGTATGCTTGATTCCAGCTGAATCTAACGTTTAGATCTGAAGGATAATGTCTTCTCAGCCTGCGGATCTGATCGCGTGTCAAGTAATTGGGTTTTGGTGCTTGTTAACTCTTATGTTATATCTATTACTGAATTTGGATATTTCTTCTTTAACGTTTCTTTCCTCTTTCTTTCGTTTCGTTGGTAAGATACCAAGGTGCATCTATCGAGGATCTTAGAGTTTTCGATTGGAATCGTTGAAGAATTTCTATGTTGAAATTACTCGTTGTTCCCCATAGTTGAATCTCATAGATCCAAACGGGTTTTAATATGGTCATATATAGCATTATTTTACTCTTAAGTTGGAACGTCTGCCAACGAGCCAGTAGAATTTTTTAAATTTTGATTTAAGTTGCTTGGATTTATCTACCATGTGTCGTTTCCATGTTATTCTTTTGTCCAGAATCATGGATATCTGACCGAATCTTTGTTTGGAATTGGAATATTATTTATGGTCATCTACGGGCAGGATTGTTTTCGCAGCGTGAAGGTTATATGACTGGATTTATTTTCATTTGTTTTGAAGCGCCATTTGTGGAACCAAATTTTACGCGTTACGCGTAACATTGACCAAGATTTTACGATAAATCGGAAGATAGTTCGAAGAGACAAGAGCAATGTAAAATCGGAAACTCGAACGATCGTTGGAACGTTCGTTTTTGTGGGAAGAAAAAACAATCGTCGCAGCAATTTATCCGTTTATACAATGCGTCTATTCTGCTGACTTTTCCCTCGAGCTTTTCTTCGCCTCGAATAAACTTGTTTATTTCGTTGGAAGAAGCATGTGCCGGCACTCGAGTACCTAACTCGTAACTTTCAAACACACGCGACTTCGCTTCCGCTTTTCGAACTTGCGACATTTTTCTTACGGAAAAATATACTTCTACTTTATTCTCGTAGAAATTGATCTTACCGCGAAGTTAAACGAAATATAACTTTCTTTGACTTACGTCACATAGGTTTTACGATAAAATTGTAGTTTCGATTAAGATGAATCCAAGCGAAATTTGCTTCTAAAAGTGTCGAAGATAGGAAGAATCGTGGAATATTTAGTGGAAATCGAATTTATTTAATGGAAATGGTACGATTGATCCGTGAATGGGATTTTTCGTAACGGAGTGTCAGTGGAAAAATTGTTCCAAAGACAAAGAAGATGGCGTTTCGTGGAAACTGGAAAGACAGTTTGAGAGAAAGTTTTAAACGAAGATAAGATAAGACTCGTTAAACGATTGAAACAAAATTTCTTATTCCCTAATAACCGATCGATCAAATTGCTGTATTGCACAAATAAGAATTCTGTTGTTAATGTTAATAAGTTTTTTTTTTATTTGGTAGACTACTTACAATCAATTCTCGTTGAGAATTTTAAGTAACTTCATTTGGCGTGGTACAACAATTTGATTTATAATAATTTATATTACGTTGATTCTAGTTGAATCTAATGCTTCGATCTAAAGGGTATTTTCTTTTTAGTCTGCGGATGATCTGGTCCGTCGTGTCAAGTAGTTGGGTGACTAATGGGTTGGGGTGGTTGTTGACTTGTATCTGCTTCTGAACTTGTATATTTCTTCTTTGACTGTGGGTATCTTGAGGTCGCGGTGGATTGTTTCGTTGGCGACATACCAAGGTGCATCTATCAAGGATCCTAGTGTTTTTGATTGAAATCGTTGAAGGATTTCTAGGATGTTGGAGTTAGTCGCTGTTCCCCATAGTTGGATCCCATAGGTCCAAACAGGTTTTAGTATGACTTTATATAGCATTATTTTGCTCTGAGTGCTTAAGTTGGAGCGACGGCCAACGAGCCAGTAAAATTTTTTAAGTTTAGCCTTGAGTTGCTTCGATTTGTCTATGATGCGTTGTTTCCATGCGTTCGTTAATAAATCGAACTAAAGATATAAGACACATACGCGCACAAAAATAGTTCCGAATTTCTAACAAACAGAGTAATAGATCGAAATCTTCTGAAAATAATCGTCGAATGTTTTACGAGTCTACAACGACTGTACCGAGATCTTATCCAAAGTCGACGTCTATTCGTATAACGATATGCATAAATTCGTATAACGAATAATATATATTTAATAAGTGCGAGATGATATCTGTTACGATGGACGATACTTGAAAAGCTCCAAGTGCGATAAACGCATTAGTCATTAGTCACGTTCGTTCGAAGAGAAAAATTAATTCGCGATTTTACGAGATTCGATCGGGAAATTCGGTATATTCGTATAACGACCTGTCACTCGATCGGTTCATCAATTTTCGCGTCGATCATTTTATCTAAGTACTTGTCCATCCGTTCCATTTATCTACTCCATTGTCTGTCCATCACTCTCGATCAATTTATCACTTGTTTCGTCAAACTGTGAATCGAGGAAAACTCGATTATCTATCGCTCCGTCGAGTTTACGACGACGAATTAGCAACTCCGTTCTTACCACCGTTAGCCGTTTTGATATTTCCACCGTAAAATCGGTGGTTGAATTACGTAGAGAATAGATGAAAAGAGGGAAGGAGCATCGCGACCAAGATCATCAGAAGTCATAGCGGCGATGTTCATCTTCCGACCAGTTAAACTCGTTGAAACACGACGAAATCGATTCAATTTTCATCGTGGTCATCGCGCGCATTTCAACCTGAACGATTCAGATTCCGTAAACCGAATTCGTCGTACGCTACGGTCAAATCGGCCAGGCTGACCAGCATCCACGTAGCGGACTTCAATTGGGTTTTCCGGAAAACCTGTTGGGTAATTCCACTGCAGGAGGAACGGATTTATGGTTGGTGCGTGCTACTGAATTTCCGTTCCTCCAATTCTACGAACAAAGAGAGCCGCGAGCCAAGAATTAGCGACTCGCTTCCAACGAAATAAACATAAAATCCTGTGCAGAGAGAGAAAAAAATATTTCACGTGTTAAACGAATTTGCGTTTCGCGAGTTCTAGGAATTTATCGCATTATGGAAAGAACGTCGCGTATTTCTAGTTACTTTACATTTTGCCTGTTACAACAGCCTGTTATTAGAGCGCGAATGTTTACATTGCGTAAAAAATACTCAAACAGAATTCGTAAAATATAACGATGCAACGAGTATACGTACATATTGAAAATATATATAATTATATATTATAAATAGGAAAGAGTTGAAAGAACGGAATCTCGTATATCTAGTTCCTGTTTTGTACGCAACGCGTATTATTCCGCGTCGCTGCTAATTAATTCATTTCTCCATTTTTCCCACCTAACGAGATTTACGCCAGCTATCGTCACCGCTACGTCGCTACCTGTTCCGACGCATCGATAAATCCATTTTCAGTTCGTTAAATGAACCGATTCCAGGCAACGTCAACGTTTCCGTTCGTGCTTCTAAACAAAACTAAATACAAGCTTGATCGTACGTCGATTAAACTTGTACAAATTATCACGATCTTGTACATAATATTCACAGTTGCGAAGCATGCAATTTACGCGATCGAAACTATGCAATTCTTGAATAAACGACCAAGTTTCACGACAATACGTGCAATAGCGTGCGGAAATATCGTATTTCGACGCTTCCGAATTACGCCTCGAATAAATCACTTTGATCCAAATTTTTGCAACGTTAGCTATTCGTTAAAGATAAACGCGGAACTTGGGTTTCGATCGGGTTGCACCAAATATCCAAATGTTTATGACAATCGCGAAGTTGACGATCCATTGTTGATAGGCAATCACGAGAATTTCCTATTCCGAGTTACCGTAACGTTCGTGTTAATTTCCATTCTCATCGACGCATTTGCAATAACGTAGGAAATATTGCCTGCAACATCGATGCATAATAGACTCCGAAGGAATTCACTGGCATGAACCAGTGTGCTAATTAATTCTACGTACTACTCCATTCGCGATCCGTGACTGGCATACGCTTTTGCCCATTCATTACGAAAGCAATGTAAACGCAGATTAGAAATTGCGTGGTAAAAAGCATCGTACGTTTCTTACCTTTAATGGAAATATCGCGGAAAAAGTTAATCAACGAAAAGATAACAAGAGAACTACCAAGGAATTTAACTAAAACACGAACGGTATCGCTTGGATACCAGCTTTTAGGTATATTATGGTTTATCGTTAGGCTAAACTTAAAAGTGACTTTTCCTCGGACGAATAATCGCCGTAAAATTTGTAACAAGCTTGCAAAGGAAAGTTGGATTTTTAAACGACGTTTGAAATCTCGAGAAATCCAAGTACGTCGGAACGATAAAGATAAGAGGTTCGTAAAATTAGAAATTGCGTTGAACTTTGTGGAATTAACGGCTGAACGTTCTCGGAGGAACTGGAAGGAAAAAAGCGAGAAGAAAAAGAAAGGACCAGCCTGTGTGCATAAACTGCGTATAATGGATCATGTGTACGGTTGATAAACGGCGTTTGTCAAAAGCAGGCTTTGTCGAATACAGGTGCACGGTATATTCCGGTCGGTGTATGTGACGGAGCGATTCACTCGATCCTGTAGGATCGGCGAATGTCGAAGCTCGTCGTTGACACCGAAGGCACAGAGCGTCGAATGCCACTCGGTTACGGGACGGCTCTCTATAATCTGTCGATCACACGAGCTCCCAGGCAAAGCTTCGAGAGCTTTTTAGCCTGCGACTCGAGTGATTGGATTCGCGGTCGAGGGAATCCCATTGGCAAAGAGAGGATCGGTCACGAGCACGAGGGTAGAGGGAAGGATTTTCATCCGTCGGTGTACCGTCTCCCCGAGCGCTCGTAAAAACATCTAGGTGAAATAAGAAAAATTGTACGACTCTGTTGGGACGATTAAAAGTTGCAATTCGGTAGTTGTGGGACTGGATAGTTACGGAAGCTGGCTTCGCGTTGCGATTAGCCGTCCTATCGATTTCGCTGTATAACGAAATCGTTTTACGACGCGACGCGGCGCGACACTCGATTTTACTCGATGATAAAATGAATATTCAACCGAGATGGAAATTAACGTAAACGTTAATAGCAGTCGTTTTAAAAAGCACAACGCGTTTCCTAAATTTTTCAGCCACCTCTGTTTTTCACTCCAACTTTTACAAATATTACTTCCAATCTATTTTCTAATTAACGAATGGAATATCGTCTCATCGACGGGGTTACCATGTTGAACAAAATATTAGTGCGGAACACTGTCCGCGATTTAGTCTGCGAATGCGTTACGAAATATCGCTTGGAAAACCGTTTTGGCGAAATGAATCGATCTTCGTAAACTCGCGACGTAAAGTCACGTCGCTATTGGAAATTTACCGGAATATCGAATACCAGTTCTGCAATCGCAGGTACACAATGCGTTCCGTGGTACGCTGAAACGCCATGAAACAGTTTATAGAATTTCCTATAGAACTGAAAATAGGACTTGTTTCGCGTGATATCGTCGAGGCGGTTTCCCTCTTGATGTTTATTCGACCACGATAACGATTTTGTCGGAGAATTCCGATCGACGCGAACGCGTTCGCCTCTATTCGATCTTTCGTTAAACACGACAAATTGACAGGTGGAATTTACTTTTCTTCTTCGGCTGTTCTTATCTAATAAGTATAGGGGCGTTCTCGACGAATCGATGATTACGATTGGACAGCGTGAATAACAATGTACGTCACGAAACGATGTAATTACTCACGAGTTGTTTCGTCCGGCGAGCAGAAAATTGCAACGTAGTTTCTACGAGCCATCTCCTGCGGGCAACTTCGAACTGCGAATAAAAATGTTACGAATTCGTTGTAACTTTGAAAATTTATCAGAAAACTGGCACGTATGTCGTTAATCTTTGCGACTATAAAAATTGTTGAGGCTATTCGATGCGTAAACAGAGAAACTCGTGGGTAAATTGTAAGGTAGAAAATATATTTAAATAGAAGCGTAATTATAAGTAAGAATACAATTTGAACTGGTCCAGATCCGCATGCTAGCTGTGTTACCCAATAACTAAAAACCCCCAAGCCAATGTAACGTCAATTCACATCAGAGATCAGGCCACACACCACGGACAGGATGGCACCCAGATGTCTGCATATCCTTGGTGCGCACCCTCGATAGTCTTAAGTATCCACCAGGGGCCTTGGCATTTTCATAGTTAAGGTCCTTCGGACCATTTCCTGTCTTAGATTTCCCTTTACGTTTATCGTCTACCACGTGTTAGCTTAGAAAGTTGGTTTTCTTCGCATCTGGTATGTTCCGTTAACAACTTTCTCGCGAGGGCGGTTAATCTGGTATGTTCCGTTAGCAACTTTCTCGCGAGGGCAGCTAAAACCCTTCCTGGTCCACCAACCGTCTTATTATCCAATCGGAGACGGTGTCTAGTGCCCTCACTTTCTTAACCAAAATTGTCGTCAACAAATCCGATAGTTCCGTGTCCTTAGACACACCCACCCCTAGCTTTCCTCAGACACAGTATCGTCGGTAAAACTTCACTTATCCTGTATCCTTAGAATAGTCGACATATCTATATCGGTCTCTACCCTTATAAGTCGCGTACTTAATGTATCGTTGTAACTAAGTCTTACATAACGTGGTTGGAGTGAATTGTGATTTATGTTAATTCAGTGCGTGTTACGTTGTGATTGCTGGATTCGTAATAAAGTTTGATTAAAACAAAGTTAATAGTTGTGTTACGACTCAACTATATTTTATTTTCACCAACCAACCCTAAAAATTACGTGACACCAACGTCTACCCAACGTTATGGTCTGTCTTCGTCGCAGTCTTTTGTCTACACGCTGTTGTAACGTCAATCCACGTCAGAGACCAGGCCGCTGTCACGACCGGCTCACTTTAAAATCGGAGATAATGATGTGGTGGCACTTGGCGACGATGTATATCGCCAAAGTGCCTAATGAGCCATCAATATCCCAACGATCCTTCCGCCGAATTTTCGAGGAGAAGGCGTGCGTGGCGGCGATCGTGGATGCCTAACAAAAATAGGATAGTGAGGATATTGAGGGGTGCCAAAAGACAAATAACCTAATCCGATCGGAAGTCGAGTTGTAAGAGTCAGTCTTGAAAAGTTACGCCTAGAGCTCGGAAGTAAAAATCGTGAATTGTGTTAAAAGAAAAATAAAGTTTCTTTTTTTCTATTTTTTTTTTGTTGTTCTTTTGTGTTATTTTACGTGACACTGTCGATGGCTTCGGTGCTTGAGAAAACTAAAAAGATCAAATGTAAAGTTTTCTCAGAAGTGATGACCACTTCAACAAAAATAAATAGATATGAACGAACGTAATGTAAATAGTATCAACGATCGTCTACGTTCTAACACGTATTCGCATAAGTTTCTTCGATACTCATCGTCGATGTTTTAATCGTCACAGCAAGTAGCGCAAAATAATTCACTCTAGACGCTGAAAAGATCTCCGCGAACGGAAACTGACATGTTGAGAGTTTCCACGTAAAGTAACGATGGCTCTCCATCTTCTCGTTTTATGCCTGTCGTAAATTTTACGAGCCGAATTCGTGGTTGGTGATTCCGTTGGTCGTTAGAATTGCAAACACGGTTGTTCTTCGATTGAAACCGGCGAATAGGTAAGTAAATCAAACGGAGAAATAAAGTAAGAAAACTCGATACGTGAACTATATTTTATCTTTGCTGCGCGCCAAACGCCAATTCTTTTTTCGCGTAGAATCACCCCCTTTCCGCTTGTACCACCAGTTACCAACCACCCTGTATACCTTTTGGTTTGAGGATGTTGAGGGGGCTCGGTGTAGGTTATGACGTGGAAAAGTGTCCGAAGGTCGGGGGTCGATGTCTTCTTATCTCTGATATAGGTTGAGATGTGATCGATGTCACAAGTGCCGCCACATTTCCTTTAACGCCAGACTATTCAAACTTTTGCGAAACAGCAATTTTAAATCGAACCGTTGATTATTTATTCCGTTTTATACGCATTGATTCTTCGGCTTATTTGGTTCCTTTCTCCTTTTCTTTTTTTCTTTATATTCGCTGCGCGATATGTAATCCGCATAATCAAGCGCAGAGTCGGCGATAGCTAGGAAAAGAGGAAGGGGCAGAAGCCGCGCAAACGGGAGCAGAAAATTAATATCGCAGCGTGATGTATCGTTTCATTCTCTACTTTATTTCCTTCGTTCTACTTCGTGCCAGCCCATGAACGTGTTCGGCCATTTTGTTTCGTGGCACGATTTCAATTCACTCTCTCATTTTACTCGTTATTGTTGAATTCATACATAGTTTCGCAAATTTTAGAAAGGAAGTCTTCCTCTCGTGATATCGGCATTTGCCACAGCTAGTTTTTGTCACCTACCGCTACAAATGATATCTCGTCGTTAAAAAAATCTCTTAGCAAAACTACGAGGATCGTAGCAGAATTAAGTTTGTATCCTCCTGTATGATATGAGTAAAACGTTTCTTTGAATATTTTCAAATATTATTATATGATATAACCGTTATACATGATCGATTAATTTTATTTCAAAATGTAGCTAAGGTGCTTTCAATACTACGTAGAATGTAGAGTGTTGATGAACGACAGCCTGGTTAATTGTTGAAGTGGTCGCCACTTCTAAGAAAACTCTACATCTGGTCTTTTTAGTTTTCTCAAGCACCGAAGCCCCATCGACAGCGCGTAGACAAAAGACTGCGACGTAGACAGACCGTAAACGGTAGACAGGCGACGTTGGCTTGGGGGTTTTCAGTTATTGGGTAACACAGCTAGCGTGCGGGTCTGGACCAGCTCAAATTGTATTCTTACTTATAATTACGCTTCTATTTAAATATATTTTCTACCTTACAATTTATCCACGAGTTTCTCTGTTTACACATCAAATAACCACAACATTAACGAACGTGCGACGCGTTGATATTAGGGTAATTGATCTGTCACATGGTCGAATATTGTTCTCGTATCCGAGCAACTTACCGAGTGACGAAAATCAGGTATTTCTTTTGTTTTCTCGAATGATTTCTCCACCTCTTGGGTATATTTCGCGCGTATACAAAGCCACAGAGAGTCAAAAGAAGAAATTATGGTCGCAAATGCCCGGCCCATTGTTCTTACGATCCCATTTTCTTTTTCCTCGCACTTTTTTATACACGGTGAAGATACGTCGAAGATAAAAAGGAACAAAAGCTCGCGAGAAATGTTCCACAGACGAAAATTATTCCCTCTTTCCATCTCGGTCCGATCGAACGTCTCGATTATCCCGTTGATCACCTTTTCATTCCATTCGTTTGCTCTGCAATTTTAGATACTAATTGGATATTTTTCTAGCCATGTGAAATAACCGTGTCCGGACCATTAATTTTTCCAACGCAAACACGCGATATACGTGTGTTTTTAAAAATGGTAGTAAATTAATTTTGAACCGGACAATTATTTTACAAAGGAAAACTGTTGTAAAATTTAAAGAATACGTATAGTATTTCTTCTGCGATTCGCTATTCGTGCATGAAGTGTTAATATCCGAAACCAGTCGTACATTTCTAACGTACGTAGTATATCGCGAAAGTTACGAATTCAAAACAGACATCGTACGTTCAGCAGCCATTCAACTTGCTAAAAGGGTGCAATGTACGATCAAAGTTCCAAATACAACAGAAAAACGGAAACAAGAATTTTGAATATGCTAGATGAAAGACGAAAACCAGTGAGAGATATAAAGACCGTGTGTCTACATCAACATGATCAAAGGAGAATACCGCTGGTCTGGCATAATGCAAGTTTGAAAGGAGTTGATAAGACGCGACGTGACGGATACGAACGGCGTAAACGCGAAAATTGCAGTGCACCCTGGCGACGTGACGTAATGTGACAATCAATATCCATAAAGGACGCACGACTACACCAAAGTTCGTACAAAGTATAACTTAATTATATAATAAAAAAGTTTCTGATCCATCCATCAGACGGAATTTCTTCGTCGATTAAACTCTCTTTTTCATTTGACAATTTCGTCAAAACCGTGACATCCCTTTCGACAGCTAAACATCCTTCGTATTCTTAAGTTCTTAAACGATATTATCGATGATTCTGAAATGTGACAACGAGTTAACGCTGGAACTACCGCACCAGTCAGATCGACTGGTTTCACAATTTTATTATAAAATTCCTACTTCGTGTTATATCTTTTTTCCGCAACGATGTAACGACTTTCGCAACGATGACTAAAAGAACGATACAATGAATTTTATTTCGTTTTTTATGTATTCAAACTGAAAATAATTTTGCATCGAGGCTACTTATAGCAATACCAGTGAAAATTACTGGTACTTGTCAGAGTGTAAAAGGTTCCTGCAATGTGTTTATCGAAACCCATTTAAACAGTTTCCTCGTTTTCTGCAACTTGCCACGCGTTTTTCAAAGTTTTACCGCGTATCATTCGATATGATGATATCGGTTATCGGGAAAATTCCGGATCGATCGCTAGATGCTAACATTAAAAAATACCACACCAGTCGAAATGGCTGGTTCTGCGATTTTATAAATGTGTCAACCCTCGTTTAGGGATGTTGGTCTCAGATGGATTAATAATACCAAAAGTGTACTACATAACGTGGAATTGCTTCTGTAAGAAAGTAATAAATCGATAAATATAAAAATATTCCATTATTACGTATTTGTCAAAGACCAGTCATTTTCACTGGTTTTGGTAGAAATAGCTTCGTGTTAACTATCGGTAGTTCTAGTGTTGAACTATCAACGACACGTATAATAAACGCTTGACTCGGCAAGATCTCTGTTTCGCGATTACCACTAAATAGCCGTGAAATATCTGTTCTTAGTTTTCCGTACAACTCGCTCGAAGTTCAGGATTTTATCGTTTTTCCTGTAGGGTCGATTTAAAAGTCACGTCGATTGGTCGTTGCTACTTCAGCATCGCCGATGCAACGATATTTCTGTAAATCGTATTTCACTTAAAATTCAACGTTTGATCTAGTAATTTGGGGATAGATATAACGCAAAGTTCGATATCCGGACGCTGCAGTGTCAGATGAATTTGCAATTCGTCACAAGTGGTACACAAACGTGTGTAAATATGTACGTACCAAGAGGCTCGTTCCAACCTGAAACTCGCGTTTCGTTGTTCGGTCGAAGACCTTGACGACATTTCCTACGAACAAGCGTATTCTCGTTGCTCGCTTTCGACCAATTTCCTGGTAAAATAAGGCCCGAAAGCAGCGTTCTGATCGCGTTTTAGCAACTGCAAGGGACGACGCAATGCGTCGCTCGACGTCGCGCCGTTTGGTCGAGTCACGGAGCTGCACAACTGTGTATCCGCATCGCCCGCGGCACATCGCGTCAGCTTTTCAGTCTTTCAGCCTCGTTCTGGTACACGGAAAGGGCGAAACGACCTTTCGAAATTCAGCCAGGCCGCGATGCACAGGTGTTCTAGCAAGAAAAGCGAATAAAGCCAGTTCGCTTCGGTTGACTGAATAGAACTTCGCTTGCCCCACCCAGCCGCGTTGCACCGTGTCTCGCGGCTTACTTTTCGTTCCTTCGAACCTTCCTACCGATTTCTTCTTCTAATTAGGCTTCGATGGAACGATCTCGACACGGTTTAATTAACGGCTACCTCGCGCGTATTTCTTCCTCTCAAAGTCTCCACGGAAAATATGGCGGAAAAAATGCATCCTGATCCGGATCTTGAGCGATCGATCGTTCGATAAATGTAGTTACACTTTAGCGATCTTATTAGCAATTACGTGTATTTACATTCGATTTCTATTGACCACGTTCCAACCACAATCGAGTGCTCCAGCCGAAGTTACAGTTCTACGCTTGTTTGAAATCTCAGGTGGATCGATCGATAACACGACGCGTATACACTGCCATATGCCTTGGAAATATCGAAAGGAAAGCTACGTTTCTTGCAGTCGAACTTTAAAGATCGAAACGACGAGTTCGGCGCAAATGTGACATTTCTCGGGAATATAGATCGATGCATCGATGAGGCCCGAGTGGTCTACGCGAGGTGCAATCCTTTTAAGGGATAGCCTGATAGGCTTCGAGCATATCCTGTTTGCGTGCTTTGGAAATGTCCCCGTTTAAAAGCAGGATGACGTTAATTACGAACACGGTGGAAATAAGCGTCGCAGTTTAAAGGCTTGGTTTTATAAACTGCGCGAACGATGTCGTCAGAATCACGGGATATCCAGTTTCGCTCGATTAAAACGGCCATATCCGTTTCAAGGATCCGAGTAAATGATCGTAATAATTAATCGTCCGACCTTAACCTTACGCGTTTCAAACGCGTTTCTTCCAATTACGTGCTTCGTTGATATTCGCGCGTTGAACATTTTTGAAACGCGCGTCGCATCTTATTGCCAGCTTCTAGAAATTTCGTTGGTTTCATTCCGCAAGATACGTTTCGAAAGTCTTTTAAGGTAAATATCACAACGGGTACATTCCTTTCATCGTGAATACAGGAAACGTAAGATTTTACAACTATCGATAGAATACTCGATCAAAATTTGATTAAAATTCCTCCGATCGTTCGATGGAAAATAGGTCGTTGTAGTACGGAACTTTCCTGCCAAGCTATAAAGCTCGATTATAGGTTCATCCGCAGTTTATTTCAGACTGAAGCCTGATCGTTTACTAAATGTCGGCTTTTTATAGCCATAGTAAACGTAAAATCGCTGTTCTCTGTAAAATCGAAGGTACGAGAAACTTTGCTGCGGTTTGTCGATTAGCTAAATGATCGTTTCTCGTTCGATCATTTTTATTCCATATTTGAATTATAACAAGAATGAAATTTCCCATTTGCAATATCTCGGAGTCATGTCTATCGTTTCGTATAGCGATATGATTCGTCGAGATGTATGGCCCTTGTCATTGCTAGTAAAATATTCTTTGATCGACTTTCGATGAATCGATCGTGACGCTTTTGTTCTTTACGTCGAACCTACGCCGTTGAATAAATTGTACGAATCTCGACCGAAAGACGCGTTCCATCCCTAATTTTCCACGGGAACGTAGTACGAACGATTTCTCGGAATTTCCGCGTTCTGGCGTGCAACGATATTTTCCTCGTTTCTTTCGTTCTCACCGAGAAATAACGGACCATATTTGCTAAAATCGTTCGTCTTTCGAGCAACGATCGAATCGGCTCCCTTTCAGCGTCTCTTGCCGCGAAACGTTTCCTCCGGTTTGCTGGCGTGGTTATTAGATCGAAGCCGCTCTCGAGCAGAGCCGATAAAGAGGACAAAAGCATCGCTCACCGGCGGAATCGATTTTCGGCGGATTCCTAACGATCTTTCTTTCTTTCTTTCTTTCTTTCTTTCTTTTTGTTACAGCCTGAGAACCGAGCAACCGAGTGGCCTCGACACGGGCGGCGTTCGTTTCGAGCTAAGCAGAGCCCTCGATCTCTGGGCGAGAAACTCCAAGCTTACTTTTCAGGAGGTTAACAGCGATAGGGCGGATATTCTGGTTTACTTTCATAGGTGAGTTCTCGTCTTTTATTGAAATTAGCTGAATCTGAAATTAGCTGGATCGCGATAGCCATCGCTACCACAGCTGTCGCGCTTTTCATATTCCTCTTAAGCTCAGAGGTAGCAACGACGATAATAACGCCGTATATTTATTTCGTTGCTTTGTCTGGAACATCTTAGAATATGAGAGGAAAAATATATAAGACGAATAACTTTAAGGAATTCCATTTGTAAAAATGTCGCCAACCTTGTGCAAGTATCGCGTGTATTTATTTTTTCTAAGGAAAAAACGGACGATCTAGAGATCAGGTACTTTAGAGTAAAAGGTAAATCGCGAAACTTGGATTATTTAGATATACGGATATACAGTTGGAGACAAAAGCGAGTGGACGAATAGCGAAGATAGTTAACGATAAAGTCTGATTGATACTTACGTATATACAGGGTGGTTGGTAACTGGCGGTACAAGCGGAAAGGGGGTGATACTACGCGAAAAAAGAAGTCGAAAATATAGAATAAACATTTTTCGTTCGAGGCTTTGTTTTCGAGAAAATCCACTTTGAATTTTCGCTCCGTACGCGTCCACTTTATCGCGTCTCGTTATAACGGATCTCACTGTAGATCGTTGTCTCGATGGAAAAATTGTTATTCTATATTTTCGACTTCTTTTTTCGCGTA
>NT_176470.1:163215-266594 GCF_000188095.3 Bombus impatiens
TACGCGAAAAAAGAAGTCGAAAATATAGAATAAACATTTTTCGTTCGAGGCTTTGTTTTCGAGAAAATCCACTTTGAATTTTCGCTCCGTACGCGTCCACTTTATCGCGTCTCGTTATAACGGATCTCACTGTAGATCGTTGTCTCGATGGAAAAATTGTTATTCTATATTTTCGACTTCTTTTTTCGCGTAAAATCATCCCCTTTCCGCTTGTACCGCCAGTTACCAATTACCCTGTATATTTCAATTTTATTTATTATGTATTCCATCGTACGTGGATTGTTTAATTAATTAGAATTCGCGCTTTTTTGTACGAATAAATGACATTTTAAAAAACGAATAAGCGAAAAGGTCGGAAAGGAACGAAAATGGAAATTTTGCTCATACGGCTGGGTTTACCTTCTTTTACCATAGCACGGTGCTTTTTAACTATCAGACGAATTTCAACTTCGCTCAAACCGAACATGGCACGATCGTTGTTTTTCCATCTTTTTTTCCATTTCGTTTTGTCTTTTCTTCTTTCTATCTCGAAACACATTGACGAGTGCATAGCGCGCGGCGTTACGTAGCTTTCATGGCCGTCGAGCAATTCGCGCGAACAGCAGATTTTAAATAAACCTCTTCCGTTTAATCATACCCCGTTCCCAGTTACGCCATTGCGATAAATTTCCCGATAACAAGGAAGTCCGAGAATCGAGCTATTGATTCTCTCTTTGTTTGCTCGTATTATTTCCTTCTCTTTGTTTACCGCTGTGCCTTTATAGACACGGCTTAAAATTATCGTGCGGATTCGCGTGGATACCATGGTACTATGTTAATATCTCGATAGAAACGTATATCGCGCAAAAACCTTTCGATTCGACAAGCTGAACGAAGTAAACGCATCGAAAGGTCGAAAGTGTTTTACGCTCTTTTCAACGAAAATGTACATCGCCACTTGATTATGTCCTGCGATTATATCATCGCGCCGTCAAAACGATATCGTACGATATTAGGTCGTTAGCGGTCGAACGAACAAAAGTTTTCAACCACTATAGTTCTATTACATTGACTCTGCAATGCTATTATGCGCCTAAACACGCCTAGAAACTATCGAGCGCCGTATCGAGGAATCGTACACCTGAACCGTGGAAGCAGATGAAATTACAATTTCAACGATTAAAGAACATCGTTTTAGCGTAATTTAATTTTCCAACAATTTTGGTTTTTTCGTGTCAAAAAATTACCGGAACGCAAAAATAACAAAGAGCTATCTACCACTCTTTCGAAATGGTTAAAGCAAAAGTAACCGGAGGGTACGAAATCCTACGGCACAGTATTGAAAACGTTTCGTACTTTTGATTTCTTGGTCGATCGTCCGTAGCTAAGGAACGATTTTACTCGTTTTGGATGTACGTTAATTTCGCAAAAGAAACGACGCACCAGCTGCATTTCGCGATACATTTTTTATATATTTTCCTAAGCGTGTCGTACACGTATTGCGTAAATCGTCGTCGCTTTTCTCCGATGCAAACACAGTTTAGATACGTTATAGCGTAAAATCTCCTTTTTCTTTATCGTGAATAGCATCATTTATAAAAAAAAAAAAATAAAGGTGCGCCTGTTGAACCGATATCGGTTCCGCGTATCTGTTAGGTCATCTACATAGAACTCACTTATCTAACGTATTGGTTTTCCTATAGTTTGTAAGTAACGACGAACTGTTGCATAATGTATACCTAATTTGCGATCAACATCTCGCGCATAACATCTGTGACGTGCATGAAACCGCATGGAAGTCTTCGACCGACTGAATCGAATCGATTATAATTATTATCGAACGCGACCCTACCAGCCATGTTAGTTTCCTGCGATTTCTCTCTCTCTCCTAATATTGCGTCTGCCTCTCCTGTCCTCTTGATCAAAATTTAACGAAATTGGCACCTTAATCGTGTTTCGTCTAAAAAGCATAAATTTAACTTAAATTCCAGTTTGATATACTAATAGTAAGTAATACGTAATTAACACGTTGACTGCCACGACAGCCGTATTCGGGTGTCAGCAAAGTTTCTGGTCAGGCCACGTAATCCATATTCCGGCGTCGCTTATTTGACTATTTGCGAAGGATCGTCGTAGGTATTCGAAAAGATATTCCATAATAATAAATTGTTAATTAATACTTAATCGTAATAACAGTTGAATTGGTATAAAATAAAAATACGAAAATGGTATATTAAAAGAATTATTTAGAATGTAAAACTTTAAAGCATTCTATACATAGCTGAGGTTGGTCGGGACAACTTGGACAATAAGTCGTTCTTTTTTTCAAATTCTTTTGTGCCTTTGTTCGGTCCATTCGACGTCTTTTATTTGCATAACATAGTTTACACGCGCGTCTATGCTTCTTCCGGAATCGTTTTTCCGAACGGCGATATTATGCCGACTCCGTCGAAGATAAGGATTTTGTGTATTTTCAGACAACCCTAATAATTTTGCAACTAATAATCGTCTAAATATTCTAATATTTATATTTTTTCTTGTTGCAATTTCATAAACCGTCAAAGCGTTTACAACGGAAATTCCCAGAAAGAATCGAATGCCAAGTTTTCCGTGCCATTTGATTCCTTTTCTAATTGTGGTGGCATAAGAAACCATTTGGTCGGAATAATCTATACCACGCTTTCCTTCGTTATATTCGACAACAGCTAGTGGTTTTAATGTTGCGAACAAACGAAACGAAAGATCATTCTCGACACCACCGCTGGAGCGATTCGCGTCACTAAAATATCGATGGGAGCACCTAGCAGAGAACGCTTGGTACTGGTGTACGCGTAGCCTGACGGAGATTTCTTTGAAAATACGCGTGCCAGTCAACGTGTTAATATGGTATTGGATAGCTTTGATTCAGGGCTCGTAACAAATTACGAAACGTTACTTTGTCGGTTATATCGAACGCGCGTCGTAAGATCGCGAACTGAAACAAGCAGACTTGTCTTACCAATTCTCTCGGGATTACAAAGGTTCCAGTTAACTCTCCTGGTACACGTTTCGACTCGACCATATACAATATCGGAGACCCGATACCGTTAGCAGAAACAAGCGTTGGAATTAAACGATCGCAAACTATCGATTAAATGCATCTCAGAGGATATAATATTCGTACCGGTCACCGTGTTAATTCGTAGGTATCGATACTCTTAACGATCGAAAGCGATTTATTCGACAGTTATTCGGAGACCGTGGCGATAAACGCGGAAACTATAGGTCGCGCAGAAATCGACCGAAACCAGGAAGAAGGGAAGAATAGAGAAGACGAATGATTCGGTTTGCCGATTAGCCATCAGGAATGGTACGATAACAGTGGCGTATCGGCTGTCCGAATAATCGACGAATACTCGCGAACGGAATTTAATTATGGCGCCAGGGTATGCCACGTCTCGTCCCTGTTCTAGACTCACTCTAGGGAAACGGCAAATTAAACGAACCGCAAAACGAAGCGAGAGATTGCGCGTCGTACGACCGAGATGCCATGAGAACTTAGAGCTGTAGTAACGTCCGAACAAACAGCAAATAGCATAGAAATGGTCGCGTTGGCGCGGAAACGTCGGAACACGCGTAACAGCGGGAATTTCCTGTGAATTCCGCGAAGTCGAATAAGTAGCAATAGAAAATAATTCGGTTGGATTTAACGTCGATTGGTTTACTCTTCTACGTATTCTGCTTCAGTGGTCATCATGGCGATGGATATCCATTCGATGGGAGAGGCCAGATTCTGGCACATGCGTTCTTTCCTGGTAGAGATCGCGGCGGAGACGTTCATTTTGACGAGGAAGAAATATGGTTGTTGCAGGACGACAACAGCAACGAAGAAGGTAAGAACTCAGAAGCTCAGTTGACGAACATAGAGAACAGAAATCCGTCCTTTCCTTAAAACTAGCCTTTCTCGCTGGATCTGCCTATATACAGGGTGATTGGTAACTGGTGGTACAAGCGGAAAGGGGGTGATTCTACGCGAAAAAAGAAATCGAAAATATAGAATAACAATTATTTTTAAATTTTTTTTTCAATTTTTCCATCGAGATAACGATCTACAGTGAGATCCGTTATAACGAGACGCGATAAAGTGCACGCGTACCGCGCGAAAAACGAAAAATTTGTATTCTATATTTTCGATTTCTTTTTTCGCGTAGAATCACCCCCTTTCCGCTTCTACCACCAGTTACCAATCACCCTGTATATTAACATTTGATATTTCGAAACGTACGGATTTGCCTGTGTAGAGTTCAACTTTATCCAGACATTTATCCAACTGAACATTCCCTCTGAATCGTTCGATTATAATCGCGGTATATTCGCCGAAACCTTGATTTTTATATAAAAGTATTCTCAACGAAAAGTTTTATGCGACGCTACGTCGTTCCTAGAAAAAACGGCAGAAAGTTTCGATAACTTTTAATTGAAAGCAGAAATACGTCGTACGTAATATCGTTATATGTGCCACCAAGTTCGCAAATCGGACGGATTCGTAACTCAAACGGCTACGACTAGGAATATCGAGCGAAATCGGCGGACCAACGGTAACGATGAAATTTTGAAGTGACGACGCCTAGCTCGTTCGGATGTCAAAATAACAATTTCTGCGCGTTCCACTTTGTGCAAAGCAGGATTTCGCAATGGCGATGGAAAGAAGCACGGTAAGAGGAAGTTTAAAGGGATTTGCGGATGAAAAGAAAAGATTCCGGAACCGAGAAATTTTCGCAAGAGCGATCGAGCCTTTTTCCATTTGATATACGATTGGAGATACGCCAATTCGGTCATCCCGCGAGCGAGAAAAAGAAATAAGGAAACGATCACCAAAATCTTCCGTCTGTTCCACCATATTGTCATATTGTTATTTTTTCTTCGAGCTACGAGAAACGCTGATGATCCAACAGCGTGTCGTGCATTCTGATTTTTTCCCATTTAATCAAACTTTTATCGATAATTAAAACGAGAGATAATTTAGATGTTGGCTTAGAGAACTCCTATGGTGATTCGACCTATCCAACTCTCGATTCCTGCTAAAGATCTAATTTCGAGACAACCCAAACACGAAACTCCCTGCAAAATCGAAACTTGGAGGCAAATCTGAGACTTAGCGTTAACCTAATGCCTAAATCGATCTTGAAACGTGTCTCGGACTTGGCTGACGTTAAATTGACACATAAGTCAATTACCATCTAACTATTAATTTCCAAGAAATTAATCATTCGCTTAACGTATTTCGCTTTTTATTTTATGCGATAGAATGAAACTTTCGTCGTTATAATTTCGATATTTTCGTTCCTACCGAATAACAGAATATCAAACGAGAAACTTGAAATTACTACCATTTCTTTCTGCTATGTTCGCGTCCTCTTCTTCTTCTTTAAACTACGATTTAACTACGCTTTACCTAAGAAAATGAAACGAATTTTTATGGTACAACTTCGGAAAGGAGAAAAAATAAATTGGTTAAAAGGATGGCTTACTCGAAACAAAGTTGCAAAGATGAAATTATCGTGTTACTTTCGAAGCAAATGGTCGAGCAACGACTACATACGGTTCCCTATTTTAATTAGAACGTAAGTACTGTAAGGAAAAAAGCCAAATTCCCAATTCACCATATGGGAACGCTTGCTCGAAACCTAGATGCAACTTGATGCGATTTTCTACGATCCACGATGAGGTTACGACGGTTAATTGACCTGATAATGCACGAAGAAAATCGAAATGGTTATTCAGAATCGGTCAACGGCTGTTGCCTGTATCGCGAATTATTACTCGCGGTTCGATTTTGATAGATGGTTGGTTCAATTCCGATTGGCCTCGTTAATAACTCCAGCTTAGCTCTCATTCCCTGCTGCTGGCGTTGCATAGTTTCCATTAGCACGGTCATAATTATCCTGGATTCGCCGACATCGTTCAGGGTCCACCTATTAATAGCGCTGCTACTAATACCGATAATTTCGGTAATTTTCCAAAAGTAGCGTAACAATTTTGGCTAAATTGCTGCTTTAAAGAAACAGTCGTCTTCTTCTTCCTCCTCCTCTTCTTCTTCTTCTTTTTCTCCTTCTTCGCTCGTGAAACCAAGCTATCCTTCAGTCTGTTACTTTTACGAAAATTTTTACCAAAGAACGTGTAGTTTCGAATTTGTCTGCAGTTTTCCTTACAAACTATTACACGATGCGTAGAAAATATATCAAGTTACGAATCGAACGAATGAAAATTTCTCTTAAAATACGTTACGGGATCGTAAACTTTGGGAAATCCATTCTCCTATTATCTCCTATTATACAGAAGCTTCTGTATGGGTAATATTCGGCGATGTTAGTGTCAGTTACGAACAACTAATGTCATATCTGACACATACCGTCGGGAACCACAGGATGCTTGCAAACGACGAGAAACCGGAACATCACGATCAGCAAATCCATCGGAAAATTAGCATCCTCCTAGAATAGTCTCGACACGAATTCATCTGGAATTCTGACGTAGCACGAGAGATTTTTCGAGCAACCGATTTATCGATAAATTCTTTGCCGGATTTAACGTTGATATTCCAAAAACGTTGTTACCGTGCAAATACAGGGTGAGTCGAAAATGATAGCACAACCGGACAGAGGGCGATACTACGCGAAGATACAAGAACAAAAATTTGACGTAACGTTTATTCGTCCGAAAGTTTGAGCTCGATTTTCTCAGAAACGAGGCGTCGTAAGAAAAATTATTTTTTCACGTAGAATCACCTCGTGTTCGGTTGTACTACGATTTCCGATCCATCTTGTTAGAGTTTACTTTCGGCAAATTACCGCAGTGGTCGGAATAAGAATTTTGTTTGAAAAATGCGTTATATCTTTGTAAAAATTCTTTAATCATACGTGCATTTTCTATAGCGTTATCGTTACGCTTTTGCAGATTTATATTTATTCCGATCGCGCAAGCATCCGCTATCCAAATAATTTGTATGCGACAACCTAAATGGAGAAGGTACACGAAGGTACGACGAGAGTGGTGTAATTTCTGTAAAAAACTCGCTGGGATATCGAGGCTCGGCAATCTGAAGAGCCCTTCGAGGACGACCGTAATCCGTTCCACTTATTTTCATGCTCGTCCTCGAGCAGGCTTTTGATTAAGAGCACTTGACTGCCGGTATATTGCAGCTAGCTGCTGTTAACATCGAGATTTCGAAGTATGTATCACGACGACGCGACGCGACGCGCTGAAAGTTCGTAACGAGGAAACTTCACCGAGAAGATCGCGCCACGCCACGGATGCCACGCTAGGCCTTTGCATCAACGCCCTTCCTTTGATTGACGTTTTGCGATGTGCTTGCAGTCACTACGCAAATTGCACTTGTCAAGATTACGCTACTTGCGTTCTCTCTTGACCTTCTCTGCGTCATATTCGTAATTTACAGAGTCTATTTCTTTTTCTTTTTTTCTTTTTTCGTACGTCGTATATTTTTACAATCCGAAGAAAACAAGGATTATAGAGGGAAAAAATATGATAAATTCTAATTCCATTTGGTAATCCCATTTTAAATTCTTCGATGCGTCGAAGGAAAAGTCTACATCTTCTCCGGTGTTTAGTTTTCTTAGTCCTCGAAGCCATTGAGTGTTGTTTAGCTCTAAATCGATTTGAAGAGCCTCTCAGACTCGTGGCCTTTTCTAAGAACATTCCGTGCACAGATGGTGCAGTGGGGTATAGACGGGCCAGTTTTCGTAATTAGATAAAAAGCCATAGGTGCGTGGCTTCGGAGCTCTGTTACAAAGCAACGCTGCCAGCGTGCGGATCTGAACTAGTATACATTGTGCTTATATTTACTTAAACATATTTCTATTATACATTCATCCACGCGTTCTTCTTTATTCTATTTCGAGGTAAACCTCAACACGATGTAACACCAGGTGTAAGTTCCCTCAGGCTTTCACGAGCCGAGTTTGCCAAGTTTATGCCGCTCGTAGCTTTGTGTTCTTTTAGAAAAGTGTCCCGACATTTTGCTAACATTTCGTTCGAAAGGACAATACTTGCACGCAGATATATCAATCCGTATGAAATATTAATGGACGCAGTTTCTTATATTCTATATGCTAACTTTATGCGATATTCCGATACTTTTATATTTTTCGTGCTACGCACCACATATACATTATCTTCTTCCACGTTCTACGTATTTCATTTGCGTCATTTTTAGGTTTTACGTACACGAACGCTTCACTCAAGTCTTAGAAGACACGTTATAGTTACTTGATATAAAATTATCGTACTATACAGGGTGGTTGGTAACTGGTGGTAAAAACGGAAAGGGGGTGATTCTACGCGAAAAAAGAGGTCGAAAATATAGAATAAAAATTTTTTGTTCGAGGCTTTGTTTTCGAGAAAATCGACTTTGAATTTTCGCTCGGTACGGATCTCACTCTAGATCGTTGTCTCGATGGATATTATCGCAGTTTAAGTTTGTTTTTGCCGTAACGGAAAATTAAGAATACATAATGAAATAATATGAAGTAATCGTAAAGTTTATTTTTACAAAAATTGCAGTGAGATCCGTTATAACGAGACGCGATAAAGTGCACGCGTACCGAGCAAAAATTCAAAGTCGATTTTCTCGAAAACAAAGCCTCGAACAAAAAATTTTTATTCTATATTTTCGACCTCTTTTTTCGCGTAGAATCACCCCCTTTCCGTTTTTACCACCAGTTACCAACCACCCTGTATAGTACGATAATTTTATATCAAGTATCGTACGAACACCGTTTCGAGTTAATCTATTTTCTTCTTCTTTATACGCGGTTTTAATTAATTTTTCTTCCAAGATACGCTATTTCGTCTCTCGGGGTAGAATATCTCGACAAGAAACGAGAAATTGAAGCAGATTTTCTCGGTGATACGTCGGAAAGAAGACGATCGCATTTATTCGCTTTTCGTAGTGACTGAACGCGCGCTTCTTTTATCGCCAGCCTTGCGAGCTTTAATTTTATGATTTCGACCTACATTTCACAACGAACGTCCCGAATGCGAAACGAGACGGAACGAAGATAAAAAGCCGTCAAAAGGAAAGTACGTTAACGCCAAACTCGAGCTTCCGTCAAACCGTCGACAAATTTTGATATCCCTCTGATAAACGACCGAAAGTGACTGATATCGTCGGACGTCGATTACCGTTTACTCCGTTTTTATTTATCTATTTCGTGGGCGTTCTTTTACCTGGTTCGCCGTTTAAGCGAAACGTAAAATAATTCTTATGAACTAAATTCGTAAAATAATTTCTACGTTGCTGGTGTTTGCTTCGATCGAAAATTCGATATTCGTTTGAAATATCGTTGGAGATATTAAAGAAAGAACGGTGGGTAGCACGAAACGAGTTTATTGAAAGAATATTTCACGGTATCCACGAAATAACGGTTGCCATCGAGAAAACAAAACCCTTCTTCCGATATCATATATTTTACAACTAAAAATATACGGATATCGAGAGAGAGACCTTTTCGAAATAGCGTCCAAACGATCTGCCATTCTCGCGAGATTCGTTCCTCGTATAATAAAAGTATCTTTCGTCCGATCCTCTTTACTTAGTTTCTTAACGATAACGATTTCTCTTGCTTTTTTTCGCCAAAGAAACTTGGAAGAAGACGCGAATAACGGAAATAAAAAAGTATAGATAGGAGAATGAATAACCGAGTAATAGGGCGAAGTTTGAAACGGTTCTTTTGCCTTTCAGGAACCAGCCTTTTCGCGGTGGCCGCGCATGAATTTGGCCATTCTCTTGGCTTAGCACACAGCTCGGTTTCTGGAGCGCTCATGTATCCCTGGTACCAAGGATTGAGCTCTAATTACGAGTTGCCGGAAGACGACAGACACGGTATTCAGCAAATGTACGGTGAGTGAGTTTGCATATTCGATTATTTCCTTGCCATAATAACAATGATTATAATACTCTACGCTTTCGCCTACTAATTTTCCAGACGACTCGAATCACAAACGAAGGGACAAGGTTACGTGGTTAGGTAGAATCGATAAAGAAGACGATCGAATCACGCGCGTCGTACGATAAATAATTAACAATCTCGCGGTTTATTTGTGTACTTTTACGTTTACACCCCGGGATGAAGGGGAAACCATTCGCGTAACCTTACGTTTCTGTCTGGTTCTTGCGATATGATATACAGGGTGGTTGGTAACTGGTGGTACGAGCGGAAAGGGGATTATTCTACGCGAAAAATGAAGCCGAAAATATGGAATGAAAATTTTTCGTTCGAGGCTTTGTTTTCGAGAAAATCCACTTTGAATTTTCGCTCGGTACGCGTGCGGTACGTTATAACGGATCTCACTGTAGATGTAGAAAAATTAAAAAAAGAATTTCTTTTATTCCATATTTTCGACTTCTTTCTTCGCGTAGAATCATCCCTTTTCCGCTTGTACCACCAGTTACCAACCACTCTGTATGCGTAGCGGGACATGAGCTACAGGACAATTCGAATCGTGTTGTTTCTTTGCCTCGGAGTATCGACATCGTTAGGATATACGTAATGTAATAATAAACAAACTCCGTGCAAAACAATGTCGCCGCTACGTGCATTCGTCAAACAAAGTCGAATATCCGGTACTCCCTTGATCAGTATAAATAAACGAACGGGATCGTAAGATGGCCAGTTTTTCGGTTTCAGTCTTGAGCAATTCTATTAGCGATCAATACGATCATTCTTTCAACGACCAATATCGAGCAATCTACGGTTGACTCCGAGTTATGTTTATAACATTTTAAAATATATTTGACGGTTTAAAAATCAAGTAATCTGGTCGTTGTTTAAACAACGACTCAACCAACCGTCCTCCGCGTATGTCTAGTATTTTTAGATATTACGATATAGCAGCTCCATTTTAAACGCGCGAACTATTCAATTCCTAAACACTGACAACATAAATCTGACGCCGTGAGATGGAAGTCGAGTAACTAAAGAGTAAATTATCTAAAGGGAGAACTGTTTCTTGTAATACGTTTGACCTATCGGAAGCTGGAACGCGTTTAGTTTGGGCTAGGTCAGGCATCGATCACGCGTAACACCAGCGATGTTGGTTCCTTCGATATCGGTCCACAGCGATATTTCCACGGAGGAAAAAGGTAGAAAAGCCGCGCATAACTGTCGACGAGTTAACAACATTGTTCTCTCGTATATTCGTCTACCGATCCTTCGGCAAGTTGGTTTTTATTCGTCGCAGAGAAGCGCGCAAAACCTAGTAACGCGAGGTCGTATGAAAATCCGAAGGTACCAGACTGAAAGTAGGAAAGTACTCGCGAAAGGGCATAATTGAAGTTTGAAATATACATGGTCGACCGACGAAATTCAGGATAAATCGAGAAAACAATTTCGCGAAATAATCGCGACGGTAGAGCGTAGAAAGATGTCCCCGCGGTTGGTAACAACAGGGTGAAATGAAACGTGAATAAAATATAAAGAACGGCCGTCCCCTTTCCCTTTCCCTTTGCTTCTAGCGGGATACAGGCCGTAGATTCGGGTGATTTAGCGTATGAGAAAGGTTTCCAGCCTCCCAGACCCGGATCGCAAATGCATTCCACTTGCCCCTTCCGCTTCTGTTTTTGTCCTCCCTCGTTCCCGCTATTCCACTCTCTTTCTTTCCTTCTCTTCCTTTCTCTCTCCTCTTTAAACGCATTTCTCCATTTCTACCTCTTATACCGGCCAATTTCTTCTTTTATTCCTTTATACCGACTCCCCCGATTTTATTCATCACCGTGATTTTTTTTTTTCTCCGCGTCCTCCAATCCGCCATCCCTTTCCTCTATCCCCTCTGCTCTTCTTCTGCTTTTCTCTTCTGCTTCCTCTTTTCCAACTTTGGATCACGCTGTCGTTAATTTTTCCTGTATATTGTTCGTACTTTCCATTTCCACCGTATCCTCTTGGTCTTTCCTGTCGTTTCCCACGTCACCTTGTTTTCTCTTCGTCATTTCCCACGTTCATTTTCGCTTTTCTACAATTTTCTAACGCTAAGTCTTTGCTCTCTGTTTTTAGCCGCGATGATGTATGTTCGTTGCAGTCTGCAGGAAAGAATATTCTGACGAAGAAAACGTCTTTGTCGTACGAGCCTGTTCTTGCGCAGGATAAGAGCTCCTTGATCCACGAATCGAGTAGATCGTTTAGGTCGTATCGTTTAGCAACGTAACTATTATAACGTAACTTGATTCGTATACGAATTATATATGTCGGGTTTGTCAAGTTGGCGTTAGACTCAGGGGTGTGTAACGTATCTTCCTTAGGACAAGCCATCGTTGTTGTTCAATGGAGATTATATTTACAATTATATGTACAAATGTTGATTTGACAGAGTTTGACAATTAAACGCGGTGATTAGACACTCTCGATGATAAAGACAATGTTCTCAGGTTCAATAACGAATCCACGGTCAACGGCAAAACTCTTTGTACAATCGAATATATTTTGAAACACAAAGTGACGTTAACTGTGACGCACGCTATTTTTCTGACTGACTGACGAGACGATGTAAGTAAACTCTCCAAGGTGATCGCAAGAATAAAAGACCGACGCGATCGCATTTGTCAATTGCGTATTGACCGGGGATATCGACAAAATTCCAGGCGCCGTTACTAGGCGGACCCGCGTAGAGTCGTCATTGGTCCTGCCCCGGGGCTTGTTTGCTAATACAGCGTGTGTCCCTCGATATTGGTACTTCTACTGTCAAGTAAAAACGTTCGTCCCGTGATCGTGGCTACGTTCGGCGACCAGTTGTGTCACCTCGAGCCCAAGCCCACTGTCACGAATCTCGGGCAAACATAATCGGATCGTATCTCAACAACTACTTCTAAGTTCTATTATTTAAGTACAGCTATAACGAATAGTTTAGACCAAAGTATCGAGGATCTTCCCAAAATTCCAAAAGATAGGCCCGATGTCCCTACATCTCCGACATATAAATTCATACAAGTAGATCTCTTTTTTATTTCTGCGCGTACAACGTACCGGACAAAGTTTAACCGAGAGAAACTAGGACAGCCTCCATTGCAGCACGTAAATAAGTTCGTGCAACATAGTCGCAAAATCCGAGCGAGTAACGCGACGATAATTTTATTCAAACGACCATTCCACGTGGAAAGGCGCGTTCTTTAACGACAAACGCGTCATTCTCACAACGTTTTAGACCTTTTCACGGGAAAGATTTTCTTCCAGCAGTTTAACGATTGCTTTCGTTTAAACAGTCGCGTGGTCGACGTGGTTCGTCAATTTCGAAAATTTCCAGATAATCTCTTCTTAACGAAACGCGAGCCTTCGAGCGTGCGGTTGCGTTTCTACTCGTACGCGGTGTATCTGTTAGGTCGTTCGAAAAGTTTCTTTCGTTTTGCTCTATCGAGATAAAGATCGCAACGTTCGATGGATTAAGTTTCATGTTTGTGTAAGTAATAGATATAACGTAAGAGTTAACAACCACCAAAACCCATTAGTTAGCCAATTACTTGACACGGCGGATAAGATCCGCAGGCTAAAAAGACATTATCCTGTAGATTTAAACGTTAGATTCAGCTAGAATCAAACATACGATAAACACTTATTATACGCGCTATAGTACCACGCCAGAATAATTTATACTTGTAATTCTCAATGAGAATCGATCGTAAAATTCTTCCAAATAAAAGACAAAAAATGTTTGTATAAAGATGCATCGTTGTAAATGACGTGTCTGTGAAAGAAAGACACTTTCCGGACAATCTAATATTTTCGTATTCGATGCTTTAAACCGTTAGAGTGCCGAGTACTCGCGGCCTATACGGTCCGTACGGACGGCGCGCAGCCAGCGCTGACGATCGCTGTGGGCGGAGTACCTTTTCGCTAGACTGAACTCTGTTGATTGACTATTCAAAGCGCAAATCGTAATAAGTTATAGTAATTCTTTTGCACGAGATTAAACGATTCAAGAGCGTTATTTCTTAGTATTATTTATTTATTGTAAACATTGAAATTTACAATAAAGTAGAATTTGGGTAATAAACTAGAAAACTAAATTTAGTAAATATAACACAAGTTAATGATTCAGTTGTGCGTGAAAAATTTCAAAACAATTATCGATACAAACAATTACGCTCCTTCTCTTATTTTTCACACAAACAACACGTTTTCTTCTTGATGCCTATCGATTAAACGAAATGGTAAATCCTCAAACTTTCGTTGGAAATATTTTCGTAAAATGTCTCTTATCAACGCTAAATGAAATTCACTAAATTCTTGTCTCGAAGCAGTAGATTTTTTGATATAAAATATATGCGTTACACAGGGTGGTTGGTAACTGGTGGTACAAGCGGAAACGGGGCGATTCTACGCGAAAAAAGAAGCCGAAAATATAGAATAAACATTTTTCGTTCGAGGCTTTGTTTTCGAGAAAATCGACTTTGAATTTTCGCTCGGTACGCGTGCGGTACGTTATAGCAGATCTCACTGTAGATCGTTGTCTCGATGGAAAAATTAAAAAAAAATTAAAAAAAAATTTCTATTCTATATTTTCGACTTCTTTTTTCGCGTAGAATTTCCTCTCCGCTTGTACCACCAGTTATCAATCACCCTGTATATAAGGAATGCATTTATATTTATCTCACACAAACGTAATAGTATTACTTCCGCGGAAAAATTGATAAACGCATATATGCGTCCTTGGTCCATGCCGGACACTTACGGAAAACGCATATATGTGTCCTTGGTCCACACCGATAGCTTTCGTCAGACGCATATACGCGTCCATAGCACTGTAAGAGTTAAAGGTCGAATATTTCGATTTACTCCGTTCGTTTTTAAACTCCGTTTGAATCATAAATAGTTGGCAATCCTATCGTTACTGACGATGTTTTATCGATGAATTTCATCCGAATATAAACATAGAAACGTAGGTAACGATATTTTTACGAAAACAGAAAATCGAATACTTTCGCAATACTCCTATGTGCCAACATGATCATCGCCTTCGTTCACGGTATCGACTATCCTCGTAAAAGAAGAACAGCGAATAGGTGCTCGTGCCGTTGTGGTTTCAGGAATATTTACCTACGAATAAACCGATGGTCGCTGTGAAACGAATGTGGTACTACTTGAAAAAGCAAACTACGTGTGTATTTGCAATGTTCATTTGTAGTATAGGTTATCGGCTGCGTACGTATACGGCGCAACGCACAGTAGTGCGGATATAAAAATCGCTCGACAAACTTTCGTTCACGATAAAAACACATCGCGATACGCCGGCTTTTCACAGCTTCGGCTATTTATCGACCGGGCTATGTGTCACGAGAACATCCAAAAATCCCAACTTAAATGAAAACGAACTGCAGGACATTAGCGTTTTTGTCTTTGTTCGAATTCCGTGCACGGTACAACCGCGCGACCTTAACCACCGGTACAGATTAGCGCGATTAGGTGAATAATCGCGGCTTGTACGTAAAATGGAAACACGTAAGATACTCTGTAAATATTTCATCTAAAATCTTCCAACGTAACTACTACGAGAAATTACGAGTTTCATACGCGTTAGAACTTTAAACTCTCGTCATGATCGTCATCGTAAACTGTAATTATGATTTTATTCGTTTGGTCGTTTTATGATCGTTCGTGTAAATCAAACACGTCGCCGATACGTAAAAGTAATTTGCTATATCGTCAGGTACCCAAAAGGTAAAGAAAGGTAAAGGTAAAGAAAATCAACGAAAAGGGTTTTGGTATTCGAATCTAGCGTGCATCGATGCTTGTTTCGAGAAAGAGATAAAGTTAAAAGAAAAAACGTAGAAAAAATAATGCAAATCTCGAGATTTCTCCTCTCTGTTTCTTTCACGACCAGGAGAATATCTCTCTTTTCGTTGCATCGTAACGCGATGTTTCATAAACGTTCCTCTCAGAACAATTTGCTTCTTGTCTTAATTACTCCGATTTTCCGGTAACTCTTCCTTTCCCGAACGATCCGACCTTCTCCTTTCTTTCCTATATTTTCCTGTGGAAACTTTACTTCTCCGAACACACCGTGCACTATATGATCGAGAGTCTACCACTGCAATGCCGATATTTCTTTTATCGTTTCGTGTTTCTTCTTTTTCCACGTGATTTCCCTTTCTTTCGTCAAATTTTGCCGTTACACGTACTTGAGAATACCGACGTACAAACTATTCGCATTAAACAACGTAATAACATAGAGCTGGCGTTTATAAACTGCGGGAAAACTCGGTTAAAGCATGATCTTTAAATACGATTTTCTCCATACGAAATCGCGCACTAGGTCCTGATAGAATCGCTTATGTACGTGCATATTCTCCGTCACAGAGACAGGAAAAATGAAGCTTTTACGCCAGCTTTTAGCCTCCGATCTGCCGATGTAGCAGAAACGATAAAAACTCATTAGCACGAAGAAGCGTGTCGCTTAATTGCGAATCACTTTGTTACTGGTTCTTGAATTAGCGACGTAATCCGGTGGACTGGAAAGCAAAAAGCAGGAAGTTAGTAGCATCCTAGCTCGTAGCGTTATTTCGTAAAATCCTCTTTAACGCTCCGAATAAAATAAGCGTCAAGGTATAGAGAGGATTTGGAAAAACAGATAGTTTAAAATTTATTTACAAATTATTCGACTCTAAATGTGCGTTACTCTCTAAAAGACTCGATGATCTACTCGCTTGGTTGTTTCTTTTCTTCCGATTTCTTCTAATAACTTCCAACCGCTTTTAATCGCTTTTGTCTCAACTAACAGCTGCACGTCCTTCAAAGCTCACATACACTCTCACACGTACGGTATAAATGTACCATCTATTTAACAATAAGATCGACGAATTCGAAGTTATTTTTGTCATAAACATAAATTTCTGCTATTCGTGTGAAAATCGATCGTCATTGTGCCTTTCGGATTATTCCTTGGAGAAAGGAATGCTCTTTCGTGATCGTGATTTTCTCTTCTTTCCTGCGATCGAAGGAGCAAAAATTTGATAGATGTTGGACGAAAAGAGAGAAAAAGAATACCCATATACATTATAATTTCACACGATTGTTAAAGCTGGCACGAAATTTGTCGAAGTAATTACTTCGAGGAAAAAAGAAAAACTCTACAGCTTTTCTCTTGTATACCCGTGATCTGGAGACAGCTGTTACGAAGAGAACAGAATTTAGTGAAAGAAAAGAATTCGAAACAAGGAGAGGTGCATATTATTGTGCCCTTGAATATAAATTTTGTTTTGGATTACAAGATCTAGAAGCAAAAGAGCTATAAGTAGATTTCTATTGCTGCTTCTTGTAGCCTTTAGTTAGAGTTACAAGGTTAACTTTTTGGTAATGTCCTTTCCTATAAATATTAGGTCGTCCAAAAAGTTTCTTTCGTTTTATAAGGAAACAATGGATGCACATTTTCCGTTTCGTATTATTTTATCGAATTACGTACGATCCATTTTGTTCTATCAAAATAAAGATCACAACGTTCGACAGATTAGGTTTCATGTTCGTATAAAGATGCATCGTCGTAAAAGACGTGTGTCTAAAGAAAGATACTTTTCGGACAACCTAACGTACGAACGCGCTCCCTATCGCTTCTTCTATTTTATCGTAACGCTATAACAGTGAGGATCTAGATCAGCATACATTATTTACGTTGAGAATTGTGTATCTTAATTGGCGAAATAAAAGTAAAGAAACACCAAGGTTACACTTAGGATTCGTATTAAAATAGTTTTAGATTTATTTAATAAAGGATTTCCAGGATCTTCGTCGATATACATTTGCACGCGTCTCGACACTCTCTTTCCGTATCACAACGAAACAGTTGCGTTCGTCTGTTTTTCGAGACGCCGCGCACACGCATACTTCCACACACTGATATTCACATACGTGTGTCACTACTACGCGGCCAATCTACTCTAGCACACAAAATTATACATATCTCGATAACGTGCTTATTATTTATTTATTCGCCTTTATTTATTTCAATATATTTTTCTATTACCAATTCGTCCACTCGTTTTTCTATCAGTCAACCTCAGCAAAATGAACAGTGGAACGAAAGCAAAGCAAACCAAAATTAATAGTCAAACCAGCGAGGTTTCTTGAAAACTCCATTATAAATAGCTCGAGTCAGGTATACGAACGAGAAGTCAATGGCAATAAACGTTATGCATAATACATCGCGGTATGCAAAGTATGTATATATCATGCGCAACCCCGTACTATCTGCATTATTGCATTATTCAAGAACGGCGTGTGTCCCAGAATCGAATGATAATTAATATTCGTGAGGGAGCTACCAATTAGCGAACGGAATCTGCACGCGGCTGCTGTGGTGAAGATAGAAAGAGAGAGAGAGAGGGAGAGAGGGAGAGATTAGAGAAACGAATAAACAGACAGAGAATGAAAATGAAAAAACTTACCCGTCTAACATCATCTCTTTAACTATCGATCTGATTACAGTGACGACACTTTCAAAATTCCAATTACAATGTTTTTCGTAACAACATGGATGAAGTGATATCTCGTGGAAATTCTCAGAGACTGTTGTCGTCTTCGACCTTAAGTCAAAGACACTTCTCGAGTTAATTAATTCTAATTAATCCTATCCTAAATAGGATATTTTTCAATTTTATATGGTAATTTGGTAAACAGTAATATCTCCATAAAAGTACGTGCGCGATATACTTTTGGTTTAAATGGAAAGTTTTGCAGTTACAGCTTGGAACATCTGCAGTGACACAGCTCGCAGAATATCTAAAAACTTTGATCACCGAAAGGCGTGTTCTGCGAACAACTTCCACTTTAAAAGTTCTACCACGTCATTTATCATTTAACATAGAAATAACAAATTAACAACGATTTTTACATGTGTTTGAAACAATGAAAAAATGAAATTACATCTTGTACACGATTGGAACACACAAATAGCTCGAGGTTCGCCTTTGTTTTCTTATTCCAAATTAAAATTAAAAATAGTTCTGTGCAGATAATGTAATCCGATTTTACGTCTGGTTGGGGTTAGGTTAGTTAGGTGGAAAGCTGACGTTGCGTTTGATATCGAGATACGGAAATAGATGTTTGTTTCGGCATTAAAAAGTATTGCCGTGAAAGATGCGTTGAATCGATTCAATTTTGAAACATAAAATACGCTTTTCTCTTCTCCTTTCGTATTGAAAATGAATTCAGGACTGAACCATCTTCACGGGATAGTAAATCTTTACGTCTCTGCATATGTTTCTAAGAAGATAACGACTTACGACATATCGTGCCTTTCATTCCAGTTTTATCGATCTGTGCGAAACGACTCGAATTATTGGTGTATATCAATTAAATTGTATCTACAGCTACTTATCCAATATTTTGCTACTGAATACACGCAATTATCGATTTTTACTTTTGACTTATTTTATCGATCGTTCGACGCCATATCGAATAAGAAGCGAAAAAAGAAATATTAAAAGTCCTGGATTTTTTAAACTATACTTTATTTCCGATTTTAATAGACGTTAAAATAATTCGAGCCAACGATCAATTTATTATCCGCGTGATAGTCGTTTAACGAGTACCTGGTGATCGTGTTACAGGTGCACCCGAAGAGAAGCTCTGGGCCAAGATACCAGGTGGTCCGCCACCTCCGGAACGACCTACAACGGCCCGGACAACTACGACAAGCGTTGGGACGACGTACAGACCATGGAGAACACGACCAACCAGGCCAAATCACTATCCAAACGACGACAGGCCTCGCCGCCCTGATCGCTACCCTCAAAAGCCGGATTACAGAACAGAGAGACCAGAGAGGCCGGAGGACAGACCTCAGAGGCCTCACAAACCTCACAAACATCACACCACCTCCACTACTACCACTAGTACCACTAGCACTACCACTACCACCACCACCACCACCACCACTACCACCACCGTCAGGACACCGTACACGCAAAGGCCAAGGCACCGATGGACAACGCCGACACCCAAAAACGATAAACCGGATAAATGTGATACCAGCTACGATGCCATCAGCATTATTCGCAGGGAAATTTTTGTTTTCAAAGGACGAGTAAGTTGTCGAACGAAATTGCAAATTTTCAACATGCCCAATGAGAACGCATGGAAATTTCATTTTTGCACGTTTGATGTATCGATAAATGTTTTATTGAGAAGTTTCTCGACGATATAGAATAGAAGAGATATACAGCGATCGAATAGAAATAAAGAAATGTAATACCAATAATATCGTAATGTGTGTCTTTCGTAGTATTTATGGAGAATCGGTGACCAAGGATTATACGAGGGATATCCAGCGGAGATCACGCGTTTGTTTAACCTACCTGAGAACATCGATCACGTTGATGCGGTGTACGAGAGGCCAGACAAGAAAATCGTATTCTTTATTGGCAAAAGGTACTATGTTTTCAACGCCAACAATCTCGAACCGGGTTATCCAAAACCATTAACTAAACTGGGATTGCCAGAGTCATTGGAAAAAATCGACGGTGCGATGATTTGGGGACACAATGGAAGAACTTACTTCTTTAGTGGATCCGAGTATTGGAGGTATGGAACAAAAATGTTTTATCTGCGGTTGATATCAAAGTTAAAATGAAATTAGAACATATATATAACATCGACACATAACTTTGAAACGGGCGAAAATTATATTAAGCGGAAATAAATGATATAAATCGGATTTAATTTAATGATTATGAAAATTAAATTTAACGATTGTGATATTCGTACAGGTTTGATGAATCGGTAAACCACATAGAACTCGACTATCCAAGAAATATAAGCATGTTCGCTGGTGTTGGAACAGACATCGACGCTGTTTTCCAATGGAGAGATGGTCTGTATTCCTGCAATCGATTGTGATAATAACAATATCAAATATATGTAATCGCTATATGATAATAATGATAAAACGTGTATATCTTTTAGGCAAAACATACTTTTTCAAGGGGAAAGGCTTTTGGGAATTCGACGATCAAAGAATGAAGGTTGCACACGAAAAGCAAAAATTATCAGCCCCGTTTTGGATGGACTGCCCTCCGGAATTGGAAACGAACGATGTGGAAAGTTATCCAAGAAAATCAAAAATCATGGCCTCGAACAACGCATCGTCACGATCGACCTTCTTCCTCGGGATATTTTTTATAGCGTATTTTAATAAATATTTGTAAACTGTGATATTTATGTGAAGTCGTGTATAAATATTTGTGCGTATATCCATACGCGCCCCAAATTTTAACACCTAAACAAACAAATACACAACGCGCGCGCGCGCGCGCACGCACGCACACCGTTTTCCTTATACCGAGTATATATAAAATAATTTTAATAAAGTAATTTTTAAATAATTTTAACGAAAATTTTAATAATAAACGATGATTTATCCCAATTTGTGAATTTTTTATCTTTCCAAAAGACTCTTTTCGCTGCATGAACAGCTTAATTGTAAATTATAAAATATACGAAGCGAGAAGTTGTTTTTAAAAAGAAAGAAAGACCAAGGGAACCTTAAATTATGTTATCTCATTTAACTCATATATTTAGCAAAAACATGTACATATTTATTTACTGTGTTGAACGATATGTTAACAGAACTTTTTTACAATTTTTTACATTTTACTTTGGCGAGTGAACAAACGGACTCTATTAACGGACTTTATTTACTCTTCTTAAAGCAATTGTTTTAGACGTTTCGTTTGAGCAGCAAAATATCGCGACATAGTGTCCTCGGGAAAGCGTAATCTTACAAGTCAATACTTGCGACTGAACTCGAATTTCACTATGAGCATAAATTATTTAAATTTCACCATAGTACGCGTTATTCTTTCGCTTTTAAATATCTTTTCTTCGCAAAATTTTTCACATATTATACGTATGACGATAAAGCTTCGTTGAATGTTTCACTTTAACTTCCTGATGCTAAAGGCGCAAATCCGGCGGCGAATATGGGTCCCAAGGATTAACCAACCTCAATGTAGTTTGAACGATATTGTCTACTTCTGCCATTCCACCCATTCCTACATCGCCACACATAAGAGTTTTAGAAATGCATGTAACCTCCTTATATCCCCAAGACTTTAACAGAGCTATCTAAGAAAAGATAAGAATAATCAAGTTTAATCACACAATACTGTAGATTTATGTTTAATAAATTCTATTAAAGCGTTTCTTTTCTAACAAACTTTTCAAGTTCCCCAGGTTCTTTTTTTTCAAATTTTTACTATTCTATGTTAGTAAACCATAAAGACAACAAATTAAATTCGAGTAATTCCACCATAACAGATTTTCGTTGCTTATCTTGTCTAATTTAATTAAAACGCTACAAAACTTTTCCCATAACCGCTACTTTGGAGATTAATTCTATGATAAAAAATTGCCCGATCTTAAATCCAGTTAACTTAAACCATAAATATGATTAAAAAGAGATATTTATGTATAATATATATGAAGAATATTATATATTTAAATATCATACTACATACCTGTGGTGCAGTAACAGGATGTTCCCACATTTTTGTATTCATTGCGGGACAAAAAATCAAAGGCTTCAATGGATCCCAGGCACGTGCGACACAAGTTAAGATATTATCGCATATGCCACTGGCTATTTTACCAAGGGTATTGGCATCTAGTGGAGCGATTAAAAATAAATCAGCCCACTTTACTAGATCAATATGTAATACAGGATCGCCTCTATCTTGCCAAGCTGCCCATTCTACAGTGTCAGATAATACTTGAATTCCTGGAGGCAGTTCTGCTTCTTTCAGGAAATGTTTAGCCTTTTCAGTGACTACTACCCTTACATCCAAATTATTCTGCCATAACTTCTCTACTAATTGTGGCAATTTAATTGTTGCAACGCTACCAGTACAACCAATTAGTATTTTTTTTCTAGAGGTGCTTGACATTTTCACAAATTTACGTTTGCTTCTTTGTCTAACGTGTTATTTAGTTCTGTTCTATCGGTTATATCAACGGACAATGTGAAATTACAACAATATTGAAAGATATATCCCTATATATTAGGCCTTCTGATGCAGAATGTCTAAATTACATTGATTAACTGAAAACTCTAATTAAAAGAAATCAATATCGTATGAGATCAACAATAATTTCTCTTCCTCTTAAATGTATTACTCTCTATATTAAATGTATTATTATTTCTAACAGTTTATTTTGAATATTTAATAATTTGCTTCCAAGTCTCTTCACTGCACTGCAATCACTTTAATTTGGCTGCATATCAGACAAAATTCTCTATTGATAATGTCGAATCATCGTCGTTCACAAATCATTTCAACAAATACATAAATACTTATATATATATTATTTATAATTTCTGATGTACATACGTAAGTTATATGTTGCTAAAAATTTGTAAATATATTCTTAAAATTCGTGGTAGTATTTTCTAAAGTGAAACAAGAATGACCAGCGAAAAAGTTCATAAATACCAGTTAAGTGATAAGAGCGGTGATCTACAACGTCGCGACAATCGATTAGTAATAAATCGCTGCTGTTATGTCTCCTTGACCTCATCAGAAAAACCGAGATTAGACCAATCCTCTCGCGCCATAAGCTCATTATCCATCCGACAACCAAGATAATCCTTTATAACATTTCGACACATTGTGTTTTCGTTTTTATTGTCGATCAAACAACGCATATATTTGATCATAAGCTTCCTGCAGACACCCTCATGATCGAGTGGAAAACTACCTTTCTCCGGAGGTATGGGTGTAAGTATCTTCTGTGAGAATGTGTATGTGGACATCACTACCGCCGGTTCACGTTCATACAGAAAAATCGGTGGATCAATGAATACAGACAGAATTTTCGAAAACCTCTTTTAAACAAACTTATTACGAAATAAACGGTAAACCACAGCCACCATTGTAGAACATTCAATGCAACAGCGCCACTTGTGATCGTATCTTTAACTTCGTTTTGTGCACTCTATATTACGTAACTATAGAAAAATATGGTGATCGCCGATGCTTATGGGAGAAATTCAGTCAAAAGTAAGCGAATTACCAACGATAAGCACCGGCGATCTCCTTATTTACCCCGGTAATACAACATAAACACATTTACGCAGCAAAAAGCATAAAATATAATATATGGTATTAAACGTAAATTTGCATAAATTCACATATAAGTTAAAATATTGAAATTCCACAATATTTAAAATTGTCGTTAAAAGATAATATCGCCGATTCACAATAATATGTTTTGCGTATCAAGGCGGATACGCAATAAGTTACTAGACTTCGAACCAATCATGCATGTTCCTTCCTTTTTCTTTTTTCTCACATTTCATTTCCCCCATCTCTTTCGCTTTTCTATATACTATCTATGTAGAACCATTACAGAAATAAAATATACAAATTTTTCAATGCTTACAAGACAAAAATATGTAAAATTGCCCCATTAATATACAAGCGCTTAGAAAATACTTAAATACTCTATATTAAATATTTAATCAGTAAGCATAAATTGTAGCAGGTTCTAGGTATACTAATTACAGAGAGGAAATGAGAGTACTCACGCTTATAGACCTGGTTATTCCCGGACTAGTGCTGCACCATGCGGCCAATTGCTGAATTTAATTGATATTAGCTTATACAAGAAATTAGGGATCTGTCCTGTTTGGTTGCACACTAGCATAGACAAGAAGCTATTGATTTCCACGCTACAAGAAGAACCTATTTAATTGTACAGTCCTACAGGAAAGCTCATATCTGCTTTTCTATCCAAGATGGACAAATATAATAATGACAAAATCGTGCAATAATGAAACTAATTGTAAGAAAGAGAAATTAATTGTTTACTATATTTCTGCACGACGACAACGATAATATAAAACAGTATTAAAAGTATTATAAAATGTCAGAATATAATAATTTATTAACAAAAAACGAAGAGAATAAATAAATTTCTGCCGTTGAGGAAATCCCAACTGCTCTTCGCCCTCCTTTTTGATTTTTGAGACTTGCGTCCTTCTTTTTTGATGTCTCCTCGGGCGCGAATCCTCCTTAACTTTAACGGAAAGCTCTCCTTCGGATACTCCTAGAATCATTGAAGGAATTGATAGGACCTATAAAAACATAATCGCAATAGCAGTCAATTAGCTCATATTACTTGCTATATAATTCATAGTAATATCATATAATATAATACAATTAGTAATTATATGTCAAATAAAAATGATAGCCCGGGTCTCACTACGTGGAGGTTGCCTGCACATGGATACCCTCCCTGAAAACAAAATTTCAATTAAATTTCAAATTAATCGTATAACGTTATATGAGATACTATTTTGAATTTGCAACAATATTTTACATTTATTGTCCTGACAATGTAGAATAACTGAGAGTCAAAGACAAACAAAAAATCATCTATTCCGCGTTATTACTATTACATTGTTACTACGTATGCATTAACTATTACTACATAATAATTTAAAAAATACCCTACCTATCCAAAAATTTAATTTCATTTAAAACCACCCTACTGTCCTATCTAATTGTACATCACATTTAAACTATATAATCGGAGATATGGAATTATTATTTATATAAAAACCTACAATAAATCTAAAATAAACGGGGGAGGGGGACATCTTATGAAATAAATTTACATTTCAAAACTTTCAATACCTTCTGTGTACCTTGAGATGTCTTGTATCTCTCTCTACAGGTGCTACAGAGATCCCTGAAACAAACTTAAGTATAGCATTCTTTCAACTTTTAAGTTGATGAAATTGAGAAATAGAGAACATATTTAAAACAACGTTCGTTAACAATTACGAATAAAATTATGTTCTTAATGAAAAGCTTTTATGTGTTACACGTGTAAGATTGCTATTATTACATAAAATATGGTACGTATTAATAAAAATGCCGTTATGATATATTATTTGATTATTAATACTACTATTAGTAAATATATTTCAACTTCTGTTACTCAATACGTTCTTATCTATGCTAGAATGGAACTAAACAGGGCAGATCCCTAATTTTATAGGTTCTTGTATATCCTAATGTCAATTAAACTCAGCACTTGGCCGCATGGTGGCAGCACCTGTAATATGAAACAACTAGAACTACGGGTGTGAGCACTCTCATTTCTTCTCTGCTAATTTCTAGCGTAAATGTTTTCAAACTTGTGAGGAACAAGTTACAAAGTGTGTGTAAAATTAAAAATTTATTGTCATTACTATTAATATAGTATATTAATGATTACAAAATGGAAGAAAGTAATCCAACAAAACAACAGGAACAAGAAAATGTAAAGGAACTGACATGGAAAGATTTGGTAAGTTTAAAAATGTCTGTAACACACATCTAACCTAATCAAAACAAAAAAGTACTCCATATGTCCTTTTATAATCACATATACATTAAACTTAATGTAACGATTGAATAAATTATTTAACGTAATAATACAAAAATATATTCGTAATTATAAGAATATAACATTTAAAAATTAATATTATATTTGAAATTTACTTGAATTGCGCTCTATATTTACTTAAAATAAATATATTTAAAAATATATATAAAATTTATCTTTATCATCATTTCATATTATTATATTCTTGCAGTATCTAAAATACATGGTTAATAATTATTCAATATTTAATATTCATTAATATATATTTTAAATACTTTATTCTTTTAGAAAGAATATAAATAAAATACAAATATTATGTTAATATTTCATTAATATTATGTTAATTGTTAATATTTCTAGGGGATCGTAGACACATTGTGTAAAACATGTGAAGATTTAAAATGGAAATCACCTACAAAAATTCAATGTGAAGCTATTCCGTTAACCCTTGAAGGTAAAATGAAAAGAGAAATAGACATATATATATATGAAAAATAAAAGAACTAGAATTAAATTGAAGTACTTTTTGTCAAATTGAATTTAAAATTTATTAGGTAAAGATGTAATAGGATTAGCAGAAACTGGTTCTGGTAAAACTGCAGCCTTTGCTATTCCTATATTACAGGCACTGTTAGAAAATCCACAAAGATATTTTGCTTTAATTTTAACACCTACCAGAGAACTAGCCTTCCAAATATCAGAACAATTTGAAGCTCTAGGTAATGCAAATATTTCATTTTGTAGTAATTTAGAATAATGTACTCATGATTATTATATATAATGTTATTTTATTCTAGGGTCAAGTATTGGAGTAAAATGTGCAGTAATAGTAGGTGGAATGGACATGATGTCTCAGGCATTGTTATTGGCAAAAAAGCCACATATTTTAATTGCCACTCCAGGTAGATTAGTTGATCACTTGGAAAACACAAAAGGTTTTAATCTACGTTCTTTAAAATTCTTGGTAAGTAACAGTAATAGTTTTATTATATACACGTGATAAAAAAATTGATGTACCTATTGTTCCAATCTTTTAAAAGGTTATGGATGAGGCAGATCGAATTTTGAATATGGATTTTGAAGTTGAAGTAGATAAAATTTTAAGGGTAATTCCTCGAGAAAGAAGAACATTGTTGTTTTCTGCAACAATGACTAAAAAGGTTCAGAAATTACAGAGAGCATCTTTGCGAAACCCTGTTAAAGTGGAAGTTTCAACAAAGTACCAAACTGTTGAAAAATTACAACAATATTATATTTTTATCCCAGTTAAATTCAAGGTACAAGCAAAAATAATTTTTTCATTTTTGTAGAAATTTTCTTTTTACAATAAAATTTCATATTGCAGGATGTATATCTCGTACATATCTTAAATGAATTAGCAGGTAACAGTTTTATGATATTTTGTGCGACTTGCAACAATACAGTTAGAACTGCTCTTCTTTTACGAAATTTGGGCTTTACTGCTGTTCCTTTGCATGGACAGATGTCACAGAATAAGAGAATAGCTGCACTTACTAAATTCAAGGCGAAAAATCGATCTATACTTATTTCCACAGATGTTGCTAGCAGGTAAGTATATGATATTCAGCTTATTTAATTTTTTTCGTGATATATGTTTCTTTTTATAGGGGTCTCGATATTCCTCATGTAGATATTGTAATAAATTTCGATATACCTACACATAGTAAAGATTATATACATAGAGTTGGACGTACTGCACGTGCTGGTCGTTCTGGTCGTTCCATTACGTTTGTAACACAGTATGACGTAGAATTGTATCAAAGAATAGAGCAATTGATATCAAAACAATTACCATTATATCCGACTGAAGAAGAAGAAGTAATGGTGCTCCAAGAAAGAGTAGCTGAAGCACAACGTATTGTAAAAATGGTACAATTAGTTATTTACTATTTGATTATTGCTACGATATTAATAGTAACAACAACGATAATGATAGTAATAATTACAAACACTATCATATTTTAGGAAATGAAAGATATCGAGGACAGTAAAAAATTAGGTAAACGAAAGAAGCGTCAAGATGACAATGAGGAGGATGATACAGAACAATCTATGGGAGTCAGAAAAAGGATAAAAGGCAAAAATAAAGGAAGGGCCAAAAAGGGTTAAACGGTCTAACTGCCTTATCAAGTACATTTACTTTTCCTTAATAAATAATAGAAATGCAAGATAGTATTTGTTTTTATTGGCATTGTTATTTGTTTGTTTTTATAAATCATACCACCATTCCCCTCTTATGTATTTCATGTATCTCTATTTCAAACTCATAGTTTGTATTAAGATCCTTAAATAACTGCTAATTTACAAAACCACATTTACTCCCTTTTGCGACATTCGAGTATTTATCTGCATTAAAACGGCGAAAATGGATTCCTTTGATGATTACCGCTGTGTAAATTTATTACCATCAAGCTAATAAATCTGACCAAGCAGTTGTAAACTACTATTCAGAGATTGTAAAATAAGGGAAAATTTTTAATACATAAGAAACTATTGTTCTATCGTAATAATTTTTTTGCATTGAGCAAACATCTTTATCTGGATAAGAATAGTGTAAATTACATTATTCAAAATCACAATAATTAAAAATTTGCTGCATTATTTGCTGATATTAATGAAAGGATACTACGGAACAATCACCAAGATGTACATCCAATTCAATTTTCTACTTGTATATTTTTGTCTAAATTAAAATGGAATTCTATTTCTCAAAAAATGCAAGACAAAGATTAAAAGTATTTGATATATTGAAAAAATAATAAAAATCTCATAACAAATGCAAAAATATTATACACTGCACTCAATTATAAAATTTGTTAGATTTTTCTCTCAAATCTCTATAAAAAATCATAAATTAACATTGTACATGTTTTCATCGTACAAAATATCCAGGAACAATAACGCTCCACTTTACCTTTAAAATAATAATGCAACATTTAAAAGCTACAGTATCATTTAACTGTATAAAGTAGCAACAAATCCTTATTCTTTATCTTTTGCATTTTATCTGTTTCTACACATTAGAAACTGCAAAACGATTTTCATCAAAGGTGCACCGAAGAATAATATAATGCTGCAGAAAGTGAAAAATGCTTGATGTTGTAACTTGTATCTACTTAGTTTTCACTGTAAAGTATGCTAATTAAAATGCTGTAATATAAACTGCAATTCTTATAGACCTAACTTCCGTTAATGTACCGTTAACAAGCATGACACCTTCGATATATGTTAAAATATTGAACACCATTAAAGGGTCATTGAAATTGGATGGTGTACAACTATGTTGCAGAATGTTTGCAAAACATGTTAGGAATAAACCTAAAACACATTACAACTTATAAATCAACATTTACTACAACACATTGGTTTCTCAAGAAATACGATTATTCGATACGATTTTATCGAATAGTGCCTTTAATGTAAATTAAAAAAAAATGAAAACAAATAGAACACCATAGGCAGATACTATCATGCAAATATAGTGGTCGTCACAATTTCCATTCATAACAAGAGTATCTGCTTAGAATATATCTATCCTTTGTTCAATAAGTTTAATCATCATCCTAAAGCTAGATCAGGTGAGAAATCTCAACTTTTGTTTTTTATTACTAACGAATGCAATATGTCTAATCTCGTTGTCGAAGGCTTTTGTAATGATGAATAACACGTATGCAGGCAATTGCTTCAAAGATTGAAGCAAAAGCTTTGTCTTTGTCTGAAATTATTTATTTCAAATGCCGATACTGTCTTGCATCATTTAACAATTAAACGTTAAAGATTAAAGGTACAAGGAAATATACATATATGTACATGTGTGTCAAATTAGTGAGAATCTTTTTCTTTTACTTTTTATCAAAGATGCTTCACCGTAACCAGTATCGACAATTTATAATAAATAAATTCGTACAGTATGGCTTTATTTCTCATTCGCTCTTATTCTCTCTCTCTCTCTCTCTCTCTCTCTCCCCCTATTTTATTAATTTATAAATACATATGCACAATAATTATCACGAATCATCATTTGATAAACACAGTATGTAGTACGTAAAAGTTGCTAGAATACTAATAAAATCAAAATCTCCTGAATCGACAGGGTGTGCATTAGAGAAACAACTAGTAAATTAAGCTACTTTAAATACATAATAAAACCATTTTGACTTCGACGACGAGTTTTAAGACTCGTATTTAAATTGTTAGAATATATCTGTAAGTAACCTGGTCGAGGGCAGAAATCTAATGGATGGAATGTTCTGAATGCAAGGTGTCAGAGATGTGTCAGATGCCAAAAATTGAAACAACTTAAGTTTCATTTAAATGAGAAATAAAATATATTCCATAATATTATTATTCACTATTTCTACACATTCTGTACAGTAATTCACTTTAAGGGTTTTATATCTCAATATACTTTATACAAAAAGGCTACTTATAATCTAACATTAAGACATACCATAGCATGAGCGCCCTCCACCTTACCGCTAAACGGTAGATGGGCCGCACACATGTTTGTACTGGTATTACGAGTCAGTCGCCAGCGAGTATAACTTCTTCCTCTTGTATCACACACCACACACTAAAATATTAAAAGTGTGTTTCTGGTGCTTTCAATTCATTATATCTTATAGTTACATTGTCCCCGATAAACTTACTCCTTTGTTTCGTTAGTTGCGCTTTTGTTTCTTTCAATTGCGTGATTCATATTTTGCTTTTCTGTTTTTCAAAAAGGAATATCACAATGTCAAAATATAATGAAGTATCTTCATTGCCTGTTATGCACGAGCTTTTCTTTCGTTTTTGTTTCATTTACTTTTTTCTGAGATACTCTTTACCAATAAATAAAATTATATTTTGTGAAAATATAGAATTGCAAAAAATAAAATCTGTTTTTTCGATTTTTGACGATACCGGTACAGAAATAGTGTATTCAGAGATTCCACAAGCAACAGGACTGTTAATTCAGATCTCTGTCCTCTAAGTACTTGTACTCAAATGTAAAACCTTCCTTTTTTCTCTGTCCCCATTTTTCATAATCGAAATAAATGTAGGTTCCCTGAAACAATTATATTTTACATAGTACCAGTCTGCATAGTACAACGTATATTCAAATCTTATCATCGATTTTTAATTATCATGACTTAATATTTTATGTTATTAACCTGTTCATATTCCTCGTTGATCACTTTGGGTTCTTCGTGCCTCTGAAACCACATCATATATTTTGTATGAAACCTCCAACTTTGTTTCTTTAGAGCTTTCGCAGCCAGGTACTGGCCTTTAGAACCTTCCATGTAGTAAAATATGAAGAACAACGTTTCCGTTGAAAGACGTTGGAAGAACTCCACAGTATCCGAATGGGGAAGTTGACTCTAACATAGAATAAAGTACATATGAACAAAAGTAGAAAGAAATTAAAAATTAATTTACTATATATCTTCAAAAAATAAATAATATTAAAATCAGGATAGCCACAGTTGAACTGGCATGAACTTGTCATCTCTCTACTAAGTGGTATGCAATAGCGCTGAAAAACGCATTAGCAGGTCAATTTTCTCTCAAACAATCGATATTACATTTCGTTATTGACCAAAAGTATCATATCTACAAATTGGATCATATAATGTCGCGTGAGGAAAGAAGTGAACGGTACCAAATCCCAAACACTTGCACGTAAACCTCAGCTGAATTTATATAATTACACGATAGATAGTATAATGGTACCTGTGTATAATAAGAAGGTGTGTCACACCTATTTCTTGGTAAATAATATCGTAAACGTTCAGAATCAGACGGTACAGGCAGATGGTAGTGGGCGGCCTCCAACAACTGGAACTGCAACTGGTGTTCTTTCTGAAGAGGTACTGGCCCGAGAGGCGCAACGCTAAGAATAGGAGGAATGTGTGTATCCACGGTGACTTTGCTGTTATTATTGTTCGCCTTAGCAGTGTCAAAGATGTTTCTGTTCGACTCGGACGGCGGTATGTCCAAACCTGCTCGGACAATTACTTGTTGGGCTATAGATTTCAAAGAGGACATGCCATCAGGAAGCTTAGGGATGAGACCATTGGCAGTGGATGGCGCTGGCGAGCAGGAATTTGCGGGCAAAGGTGAAGATCTACTGCTGACTGACGACTGTGGCGAAGAAGATGGTGGGATCGGCGTTGTCATTTCAGTTTCGCTGCTGTGATTCTGATTTTGTTGATTATGCAACACGTGTGTCGTCTGTATGGGCACTGGATTACTGTGCTGCTGCGAGGTTGTTTGTGGCACATTCGAGGTAACACTAGACGCAGACGATGATGACAATAAACCATTTTCACTGCTATGAGCTGAAAATGTTAAAAGCGAGTCATAATATTATCGTTAATCGTCCTTATGATAGTCAATCATTTTTACAATATACTTACAAGATGTCTTACTAGAGGTAGAATGGATGGCTTGTGAATTAGTATGTGATGCAGCTACTGTAGCAAAATTGCCAGCATTAGTTGTAGCAATGTGATTACTTGTAGAACTAGGCGAGCTATGGCTAGGTGTCATGGGAATGGTCTTGCTTGGAGTGCTGCTTGATAATAAATTCGATTTTATGGTGGCAGTGCTTCCCGTGGTTGGAATGCTCGCCTGTGAATTTAATAATGGCCTGACTGCTGTTGGTTTCACAGGCTGAAATTAAAGTATGCAATAAAAATTCGTTCACTATATCATAGTTATCGATACTCATATACATGTAATGAAACATCGGTGTTGTCATCATGATCTTACTTAAGATTACATACCTTCGTTTTTTTGTCATTATCCGTAGAACTATCACTTGAATGGTTATGCATGGTAGAACTCAATGGAGGTGATGGTATGGGTGAAGTACCAGAGTTAGTTGAGGTTGGTGTACCTCCAGTTTCGTTGCTATTATTACTATCTGTAGTTGCTGATGAGGGAATACCAACTCCAGACAGTTCAACTTCATCGAGACCAATAATATCATCATAGATATATTCATTTTCCTCGAAATCAGGTTCCTGCGAGGATTCGATATAATACTCTACATCATCTTTTATCCTCTTAATCTGTGAAACCAATTAAAAGATTAAATAATTATAAGCTTTCAAGGTATTAATACAGTCAAATAACTATATCTTTGTATTAATAAACTTACAGTGTTAACTTCAACAGACATATTGTCCAACATGCGTAACAATGTTTCCAATTTACGGATATGGTAACGATGTTTATCAAGTTTTGCTTTTAATTCATCCATCCTATCCTGCTTATCTTTATCTAATCTTTTTTTCTTTCCTGCGAGTAATGATTCTATCTCGGATTCAAATGTATCCAGCTGCATTGAAATCATCAACGCGTTTTAGTTTTAACAAAATATTTTCCAGTCTGTTTAAACATCATCATATTTCATACCTGAAGGTTTAAAGCGTCTATTGAATTTGCAAGCCAATTGCTAACTTCTTCTCGTTCTTTTTGAGCTGGATCAAGTTTTTGAGCAGCTCCTAATCCTTCTTTCGAATAAGCTTTTGTTTTCGTCTCTCTCTCCACAACTTTAAACCTTTCCATTTGCTAACGAAAATGTATTACATTTAAAAATTAACATGTAAGAATTCTTGCAGTTTCAATTCTATATCAAAATATACTTACAGTTTCAATTAACTTTCTATATTCAAGAAGCGTACTTTTATCCTTAATTTCACCTGATGCAAGCCAGGTTTTAATCTGATCACGTAACCTTTGAAGTTTTTTGATTTCTTTCTTGAGATCTGCTTCATATTTCTCCTTCTGATTGCTGTTTGTAGCATTATGAACCTTTTGCCAAATATCTTCAAATGTCTCTACACCCTCCGTTACTTTTTTAAGGCACCGATCTATTTCACCTAGAATTTAAAAAATATATTTTAGTTAAGATAATAAATATATGTCACACATTACATATATCATTTACTTGAGATATAGAAACATAGATTAAATTTTTGAAATTCATTTATTATTGCATACAAATTTGTTTACATATAAAGTACCATAATTATTATTAAATCCCATACAAATTAGTAATTGTTGTTAGTGTGTTACATGTAATAAAATGCATCATGTAGTAACTACTTTGATAATTTGTTACATACGTATATAAAACCTAAATGATATATTTGACTACGACCAATCAAGTTATAACATTAATAAGTATGATAAAACATGACCCAAAATAACAAAAATAATTTATTTCTGGCAAACAATTCTCCTTAATTATCGGTAAAAGAATTCAAAGTAAGTTATGAATTGAAAGTATAGTTTACCAGGCAATATATATATTGAAAAGCTTATATCGACAAAAGCATTACATATGTTATATCTTGTATCATTATATGTATGTGTTGTGGAAATAATATATAGAACTATTTTAAAGGTTATTCTGACATAAAGAAGCAGTATGAGACTGTCATAAATACAGTACATGCAAGAAAAAATAACTTGCATTAAAGAAACATATGAAAAGTTCAAGCAGAACACACCAGTTCGTCATACCCTGACAACCTGTACCAACTGTCAGACACAGAAGGCTGCTTGCAAGAGTAGATAACGCGAGTTAAAAATAGGCTACTACTGATCGCAAAATACAAACGTTTAATGTGGCAGAGAATTGCAGAGCGCGAGGCAAGAGTGGAATCAAAGTTGTAGTAGTACAGACCCATAACAAAATTTCTGAATGTAAACATGCTGGAAACATTTTCTTCTCACCTTGCAACTTTCTCGTCGCAGCCATGGCTATGTAAACATGTGATACAATAATTCATGCATAGTCTGGACGTAATGGAAAATATACGGAACAATTTTACGGAACAAATAGTCGCTGAACTATTATTCCCTGTATGATATGAGAGGCTCGGCCACAAGATGGCTTCCGTTTTCAAATGACAACGTCCGACCGTCCGTGAACGAGGTGCGTTGATACTAGTTCCGTTTTTCCGTCAATCTTTTTAATCTTGATAGTGTAGGATATGCGCTACGTTTCGTCGAAAATCGACAGCACATAAAAATACACAAAAAGTGATAGCATCAACAAATGATATATATGAAATACTGAATAAATGAGATGGTGTATTATGCATCGGCGCATTCACACATTCTACCTTATGCACATACTTAACTTGTTCGCGTTCATAAACCAATTGAAATTTGGTTAAACCTTTCGATGCGTTCACAATAATTATAATGATTTGGAATCCGGTTATTTTTGCACTTTTATATTTACCAAAAGAAAATAATAAACTCGAATCTCGAAACTCGAAATGTTGTTTTACTTACATGTCACTCGATTTATAGATATAGATGCCTCAACTGCTAATATTAGAAAAGGTCGTAGATATTCAACAATATATTGATAAATTACTCGAAAGTAACAATAAAAGAATAAAATTTATTCTATTCAATTAGGAATTTTGTACAATATTTATGTATATACTCTCTTTATATACAATTAACAACTATCTAATATCATGTTTCGTAAAGTATTAAAATAAAGTTAATAATATTCATAGGTTACAATAATGTTCATTTTAAATAAGATGTATTTGAAATAATATTTTTTTAAATAAATTTTACTAATAATGATATATGATATATGTATATCGATATTAAACCTTTTATTTTCAAATAATATAACACATAAGATCAAATAACATATTAGATAATTATAATTATAACATGTATAATTGTGATATATTTTTAATTGTATTAATTAGAAACGAACGCATGTATGCTTATTTTCACATAATATAAGAGATTATAAAATAATATTATCATAATATTAACTTAATATCATTGCTTTTAATGTATAAAAAATATGTCAAAATACAATTAAATCTACTGAATAAAAATTTATATGAAAATTTATATGATAAATTGTAAAAACATTAAAAATATTTTTTAGTTAACATAGGAAAGGAACATAATTATAAAATATAAAATACTATTTATAAATTTATTATGTTTTATATTTTATTTAAAAGATTCATTAAATTCTTAATCATATTGTATGAACATATCAATAAATTTTTGTTATATGATTTACATTTAACATACTTATATATACTTACATACTACTGACTTAATTAAAAAAATGTGGCAGTTTTTCATGAAATCTTAGACATAAATTTTACCAATAAGTTCTATAAAAATGTGTTGACACAAGTATATATTATACGAGATACACTGTATATATATATATATATATATATATGTGTATATAGATATGTGTATTCATATATAGCAGGCACGCACGCACGCACACACGCACGCACGCACGCACACACGCACACCACGCGCAAACACACACACACACACAATTTTTTAAAGAAAATCATTAATAAAAATGCTGACAAGAAGTTCATGTTAAACTAGCTTTAACGAAGATATTTGGTAAAGAAGATTGAAATATTAGAAACATTTGAACTTTAGTTTTTAAGAAGATAAATAGTGTTTTAAACGAAATTGAACGGTTCAGGTAGCTGGCACAGGTTAAGAGCGAGAGGTGGGGGTATTAGAGGCACTACGTTGGGCGTATATGAATACGTCAACGAGAGATGCCGTCGTTTCGTGTTTCGAGTTTTTGCACAACAGCCGTGGGCCAAGCAACAACGCACTCGCGCTCAAGTCGGATTACGTTCTTCAAGAAAGATTCGAACTCTTATACTGATTATTCCACAACTGAATTACTGCAGACTATCTTTCTCTCAATGATTTTGGCCTAACCTCTTCTATCACAAACTACAGTGGAACATGACAAAAGGTGGCATCACTGGGGACGTGTTGGAAGCACGGACGGAGCTGTGCTCATTGATATGACGCCATTTTACTAACCTTTTCGGCGCGGATCGCGACGATCCACTTAAGGTGCTCCATTTCGTATCACTTCAAGAGCGTCCGATTCTATCGTTCAGATTTTACAAACCGTATACATACTTTCGTAATTCGAAGCGATTCGTTCAAGCCGAAATTTACCGGAAGGTACGCATCTCTCATAGCACTGGGATCATTTTTGTGTGCAACAAAAGTTTACCAGCAATACTTTTTTGCTGAATCTTGTTATCACGGCATCCTGATTTCGTGTGTTCTTCCATTCGCCACATTTTAACATTAATTTCATTGTAGTAAACTGTTTTTGTGGGAACTTTGGGACTGAATCATTGTGGAATGATGTTCACTACGAAAGGCTTCTTGCATGTCATACCATGTACTCAATTTTGTAATACCCTTCTCAGAGGTATTATAATTAATTGCTTGTTACTTTACTCAGTGTACTTTAAACCTAAAGTTTAATTTTCTGTGATTTATTATCAACATGATGTTCAATGTTTTTCACTTGATTTATGGATCGTCTTTCAAAGCTAATTAAAATGTTTTTGTTTCCTTAAATTGCTATGTAACAGATTAAATTCTGCATAAAAAGTGATTTTAAATATTTGGTTATATAACTAGTCTTGTTGTTATAATTATTTGCATAAAATAGTAAAGAAAGATCTTCTAATAAGTTGAATGTAACAGGTGGCTTTGTAAATATATCAATTATAACATTGATTAAAGTAGGAATGATATATAATTTTGGTGCTCTTAATTTTTGTTTAATTAACATATATGATTTAAACATTTAATATAATGATTCGTTAATGTTATAATTGTTTGAATAATATTTATGACACATACACACCACATTCTCCTATATAATAGACTATAATATTTTATGAAATAATCATTTCACAACAAATGTACAAAACAAATATTTCTTTCCTGTTAGAATATTTTTATATTAAAACATATTTTATATGTTGTAGGTAATATCACTGTAGCTAAGCAGTGCTATTATGGAAGATGAAGATGGTGAAAGTAAAGTTATGGATATGTGGAGCATTTTGGGAAAACAACAACTTAAAGATACTTCTATTGGAAATTCGCTAAAGTCATCGATCGACAGTATATACACTGATGTGATAGAAGAAGAAAAACAATTATTGCAATATAATTCTATTGCAACCAAAGATTCTTCAAGCAAAAATAACAGTACAGGACCGAAAACTGTGTTTAAAGGTTTCAAGAAACGTATTTTGGCACAAGCTCAAGAAACACAAACGAATACATTGAAAAATATAGCACAGGAACAACAATCACCACATTCTAATGCATCCAAAAGTAGCAAGGAAAAAAGGGCAGAAATTAAACGGGGCAAAATAACAGAATATGCACAATATTTGGGTCTTCAGCCTTCGTCAAAGAATAAGTGTTCAAAGTGTCAATCGTCATCAAGTTTATGCTCTACATTGAAACAAATTTCATGTACTTGCAATTCCACAATGACACCAATGCCCAGCACATCAGAATCATCTACAGTGCCACATTCTCCTAATTTTAAAATTACAAGAAAAGTTTATCTTTGTGCAGCATGTGGCACGTATTTTGAAAATTGGAACTTATTTTTACATATGAGGGATATACATAAACGTCATATATGTTTATTTTGTCTTGGAATGTTTGGTCAAGCTGAAAGGTTATCGCATCATTTGACAAAGAAACATAGTGTTCCAGAAATGACGTTTACATCTGTTGAAGATTTTTATGGTGCTTTCAAAGGATCGTGTTATCTAGTTTGTTGTACATGTGAGAAAGTTTTTTCAGAAACGGATAATTTTTATAATCATTTCTGCTCACCAACGTCTAAGCAAGATGTTACTGCTTCCATATGCACATTATGTAGACAAACAGGTTCACACGCAAGTACATGCAGTTTAGCCATTGAAACCAGTAAAGAAGTAAATTCTGCTTTACCACCTACTACGCAAACAGGAATAATGTCAGCTAATATGCTTGATAAAGATGTAAATAGTGAAAATAAGACTGTTCCAAGGAAATCGACGAAAAATAATAGGTCTAAACATATGGAAGATGGTACATCCAATCAACAAAAAGTAAATATTCACGCAAAAAAGATCAATAATAAAGTTGCTGTATCTCAGTCAAACGAAAGCCAAGTATTTGATGAAACATTAAGCAGAGATGAAAATTCTCAGAATGTAGTAATGCACAGTGTGGTTAAAGATACTGTTTCAGAGACAATAATGGAAGTTTCAAAGTGTATCGAAGATTCCTGCGAAGAAAAGGAAGAAACGAATGAAAAAGAGGTTTGTCCAAATAATTTGGAATTAAATTCAACCGATTCACCCAGCCATAATATGCCATATGATAGTGTAACGGAAACTATTATGGAGGTATCGCGATGTACAAATAACGTAGAAGATATTGATGACAAAATTAAGAAAGAAAATGTAGATGTAGTCGATATGTTGAATACATCTGATAAATCAGAAACGAATTCTACTAAACTCGATACGAAAACTGTAAATTTGACCGAAGAAACTAATATTAAGATAGAGGATGTTAATTCTGTAAATCAAGAAACAGAGGAAAATGTAGCCAAAAAGAAAACAGAAGAAATTGTATTGGAAACAGACTCTCAGTCTCAAATGTCTGAAAGTTCTGCACATAGTCCAGTTAGTCGATCGTTATTTAGCCCGCAACACGAATCACATGTATCCGACCTTCAACCCAAAGAAAAAGCTTATGACAATGATAACAAAGAAAATCTTGATGTACCTAATGAATCTCAATCTTCGATATCGTTCAATACCAGTGAAGCTTCTGATAGAAGTTTAGTTATAAAGATATGTACCAATAGAAATTCTCAGTTTTCTGTTGCGACCAATAGCGAAAATATAGAAAATAATATTGTTAAGAAGGAAGAAGAAAACAACAATGCAGAAAGTTCACTGACAGAGGAGAAAGAATGCAACATGTTCGAAGAGGACAAAGACAACAGCGTTAGTTATCAAGTGAATGACGAAGACAGCGATTCCGATAGTTCGAAATTAGCGGTGGTAGATAGCATCCCCGAAGAGACAGAGAATATTGAAGAAAGTAGCGAACATAAAGCGGTAACGGGAATTAAAATTGAAACGGACATGATTATCGAAAACAATGAAAATGAGACTGAAATTACCGACGAAAAGCCAACAAATAATATAGATACAAATGAAAAATGGGACGAAGAAATGAAAGACGATAGTCAAAGTCGAATGGAGAATATAGATCAGTCTCAAATGCAGCCAAGCGATGGAATAATATTGGCTGGAGAAGACGTTCCTTGCATCGATCTTAACGTTGATGGTATTTTAGACAGTATAGAGATAGAAGATTTATTGAAACGTTGTATAGAAGCAGCAAGTCCTTTCTGCGTTTACTGTAATCATGCACGTCATATAGCAGTGAATGGTAAACAACTAGGACTGCACATGCTTGCGGAACATAAATTTCAACCTCAACATCCTGCCATAATTATTCAAGCAGAACAATTTATTATTAGAGTGAAAAAGTCTCTCGATGAATTAGATTCTTACTTTAATTTAGATTCTTACAGTAGCACAAATGGTACATACAATATTCCAAACGTGAGGACGTACGAATGCTTTCATTGTAGATTTCACTCTGCCATACACAAGGAACTTTATCTGCATAACCGAAAAATGCATCAAAAGACAATCTTGATCTGTATAATGTGTAAATCCACTTTTTATAGTTATAGCGAACTACTTTGTCACTTATGTCCTGGAACTTACTCTCCGAATATTAACGTCAGATACAGATGTTGTCTGTGCCCCATGGCAAATCTTCCATCTGCATTTAGATTAATGGTACATTTACGCAAAAGGCATCATGCATGCGACGTTTGTTTGGAATCTACCGGAAATCAACAGCGTCTTTCGAATCACGTTTGGAAACATAAGCTTCATCATTTATGTTATAGATGTGGTATTGCATACAGAAATAAACCAGACATTACCAAACATCTATTTTGGAAGCATGGAACGGAAAGCGTACTGTGTAAAAAGTGTTTACAGAAAAAGTGGCCGCATATTTATCACTTTTGTATACCACCCACGGCTTTCGTTTGCGAAGAATGTGGTTCTAGTTTTTCACGAGCCGTCGCTTTAAAAGTGCATAAAAGGTTACATTCCGGAGATCATCCGTATGCTTGTAGCGAGTGCTCGGAGCGTTTCATTTCTCGAAAACTGTTAGACAAGCATGAAAACGCCCATAAAGAACCACCACCAGTTAGCACAAATTTGATGGACACGGTGAGTCAACAACCACTGATCAACGAGGAAAAATCAGAGAAAGAAAAAGTAGGCATAAGCGATGGTAATGTGTCTGCAACCGAGTTGGTGAAAGATATTAAAGAACCTGTGAAAAAGGTCGTTGACGTCTACGACTTGCCACCTTTGAATTTATCTTCGGAAAGTGATACGGATTCCGAGGAGGAGAAACCAGAGATCAAGGAACCGGAGAACACGGAAAAAGTTAAATCAAACGAAGAAAATGCACCATCTTCCGCGAATCAACCAAATTTCACTTCCTCCGAGGCTGTTGCAGACAGCATAGTAGAGGTTGAACAGAACGAGGAAGAGAAAGAACAAGGAGCGCAAATCATGGATGGTATCTGGGATAATTTTAAGAGCTATACAGCTAGTTTAGAAATGAAAGAGACGGCTAATAATTTTGCGATCAAAGAACCAGAGCCAGAAACCGACGTAGCATTCTTAAGAAGTATAGTATTAGCTGATCACGATTATTGCGTCGTGTGGTCAGACAAAGAAAAGGATAAAGATGCAACGTCCAAGGTGAACGAGAAAGAGGAGATAAACACAAGCGGGGACCAAGATTACTTAAACAAGGTGGAGAAGAGTTCGGTGGAGGGTAACGAAGTTCAAAACAGCAACGAGGACGATCCGAATAAGAAAAAAGCGAAAAGTCCGAAGAAAAAGAAGCAAAGTGGTGGAAGTACATCATCGAGTGATTCGTCTAGCGACAGCGATTCAAGCACTTGTTCCTGTGGGACAAATTGTAGCTGTAGCAGTTCGTCATCCGGTAGTTCTTCTAGTTCTAGTAGTAGTTCGGATTCGGACAGCTCCACTTCGGAAGGTTCTCCAAAGAAACAATCTAATCGGAAGGAACGAAAGAAAGAGAAAGAAAGTACACAGGAGCCGGAGACTGGATATACCGAATTGGAGAACAAAGAGATTTCTGTGGGAACGAAGAATGGATCTGCATCGGTTCCGGTAGAACCAGTTTGCCCGCCACAGCTCTTACTGAGAGAGTCCGATTTAGAAACCGAGGAAACAGAAACAGACGAAGACTTTTACGACGAGCACCCTCAACAGCTTGCGAACAAATTGCTCGCGGAGAAACGAAATCAGTTGATGCTTCTAGCCGCGGTTGCCCCTGCATCCACGGAGTCAGCGATGCCATTGAATAACGGATTAACAGATAGGGACACAACGGTCCCTTCTCCAGATATTCCTCCCACCACGGAGGAAGATCAACCGCAGCAACAGCAGCAGTCGCAGAAGAAGAAAGTGAAAACGAAGAAACGAAAGAAAGGAGAGAAGACGAAACAGCGTAACGTGACGCCAACCGTCGAGTCCATTAAACTAAACATTCCTAAAGCGTTTTACCAAAAGAACCCGGGTTATTCGGCCTCGTCGCCAGTGTTGATGCAATCGAACATGTCGTTGATGTCGAACGTGTCTACGAACGATGTGCACTCGATGAACGCGAGTGTCGAATCCCAAGCGATGGTTATAACAGGTCAAAGTATCGGTGGCAGCGGTTCCGAGGCAGAGAACAAACGGTCATCGAAACGAAAACGAGTACCAAAACGATTTTATGGTGATTCCAGTGATGACGAGGCGGAGAAACAGCCGACGGTGAAGTGGAGAAAGGTAGAGACGACGCCTTCTTTCACTACAGTGCCAAGCGTGAAGCCATTGCCACCAAGATTGTCTATTGGCGGTAAGAATATGGCGTATAGACCGATCGAGAGACAATCGGAGAGTCTAGGAATCGCTACAGCTTCTGCGACCGAATCGGAGGAACCTGCTGATAGTAGCAGCGATTCCAGCGATACCGAGGTAGAAGCCAGCCAACAGATGCAGATGCATCTGTCGGAGAGTAATCCGCCAGCCCCGGAACGACCAGTTAATTTATATTGCTATTGTCAGTGCCCATACGATGAAGTGTCAGAAATGATAGCTTGCGATGCCGAGGATTGTCGCATCGAATGGTTTCACTTCGAGTGTGTCGGCATTATGGTACCGCCGAAAGGCAAGTGGTATTGTCCAGACTGTCGAAAAAAGCACGGTATTGTGCAAAACAGCGAGGACTATTTCGACTGATAGCAGCGGATGGTATCTTGAATGCGTGTGGAAATTTCTATCTAGGCATATTTGATAATGGGTGTTTGAGTTTCTCTCTCTCTCTCTCTCTCTCTCTCCCTCTCCCCTCCTCTCTTTCGTTTTCTTTTCCCTCGCCCTTTCTCCCTTTATCTATCTATCCGTCTATACCTACGTGTCTATCTCCTTTTCTGTTTTTTAAAAGTTTTTAAGTAATTTAACGAGAATACGTTCGAGGTGCTTCGAATATCGTTTGAAATGTAAAACGCTTGCTTTATCGTCTCTTATTTATCAGTTTGACGAATTCTATGGAACCTTGGTACATTATAAATTTTTAAAAACATATGATACATTCTAAAAATACTAGATCTGTATTAAACGTCTTTTTATGTGAACAAATGGTTACAGGAATTATCTTATTTCGAAGTCGAAAATAGTTTTTAAAAATCTCACATAATAATCATGTAAACAGGATGTATTGGAACAGTCTTGATTTATTATTCGCGAATATAGCACGAATTTACACACAATGATAGAAGAAAGAGAGGGAGAGGGAGGGTAGGGCGGTAAAGAGAGAGTGTGTGTATGTGAGAGACAGAGGGAGAGGGAGAGAAAGAGAGAGAGAGAGAGAGAGAGAGAATTGAATGTCTACTACTATTCCCAACGTTTTCTTTCTTTCTTCTTGGTAAGCAAACGAATCCATACACTGTTCCACGTTGATATTTTTCTTAAGCCGATACGATAATGGAAAGAAAAAAAAGAACAAAAAATGTTTGTATATAATTGTAAATACGTCTTAGAGTTTATAACAAGGAAGTAAGGTTTTTTGTGTACATTTGTTTGTACTTCTTTTAAATGACAAAAAAGTGCGCAATGTATAAATTTAGTGTAGCCGAATAGGCAAGTAATAGCGTTCTAGAACGAAATTCTAGGCTACATCATAGAAAAATTCTCGAAGCCTAGTGTGAGAGGGGAGGGCTGTGTTTTCATGAATTCAACAACGTTTTCTTTCTTTCTTCTTGGTAAGCAAACGAATCCATACACTGTTCCACGTTGATATTTTTCTTAAGCCGATACGATAATGGAAAGAAAAAAAAGAACAAAAAATGTTTGTATATAATTGTAAATACGTCTTAGAGTTTATAACAAGGAAGTAAGGTTTTTTGTGTACATTTGTTTGTACTTCTTTTAAATGACAAAAAAGTGCGCAATGTATAAATTTAGTGTAGCCGAATAGGCAAGTAATAGCGTTCTAGAACGAAATTCTAGGCTACATCATAGAAAAATTCTCGAAGCCTAGTGTGAGAGGGGAGGGCTGTGTTTTCATGAATTCAAAATTGCGATAATCGCGGCTGATTGTCGGCACTGCTGGCGGTGTCTGTGCCCCCGTTAAAACTATCGAATATTTTCGATAAACACCATTCTATTTCGACAATCGGCTCAAAATACTGTTCTCGCTCGGACCACTACCATTTTGTTCCTTTTTCCTTTCTTTGTTCTTCTTCCCTCTATTTTTTTTTTTTTTTTTTTTTTTTAAATCGCTTGAATTTTTCAAATTTTTACAATTATACGCGTTGAGACTTCTGTTACTTTCCCTCGCTCATCTTTCCTCCATTTTTAATAGTATATCGTGGAAAGTAAAGCTTCCACGATAAGATTTCTGTCGTTTCGTCACGCTTCATGTTTTAGAATAATGAACGAGTTAACGAGCGGATCTTTTATCGTTTTCTAGTCTAGTTCTTACTTGTTTTTCATAATAGCTCTTCTGCCGACAAACATTTTCCGGATGATTGTACAACTGTAGGTACTTTATTCAAATTAGTTAGTAGAACGCTTGAAATTTCTCTCGATCATCTTTCATTGTGCAATGTGTCTTGGTTCATCAAAATCCGGTGAAATGTAAGTGAGCGATGAAATACGAGCGAAGAATTGGCGTATCGACTATGTATTTCTGACCGAAAAAATGTTCCGTTTGTCGAGAATTATTAATTTTGAAATGGTATTTGACTATCGAGCTCGTATTTATTATTAATTATATTAAAATTATTTTATTTTGTACACGAAATCAGCCGTAATTTAATCTACCAGTGTAAGAGAAAAAAAGAAAAGAAAGTAAAGTATCATCGGTCAGAGTTGATGGAAAAGGAAGATACCTGTTTACTGATTGAACTTATCCTCGTCTCCTTCGTACTCTCTGACCAATTTCATCATTGAACAAAATTCGTAACTGAGTCTGTTAATCGGTAAAACGATTTTGATTTCCTTTTTAACGCTTTAAGAAAGAATCGAATTGACATAATATACGTTAATGTTCATGTACATGTTTAATAGGAAGTCGCAATACATTGTAATGGTAATAATATTAGTATGGTAATAATAATCGACGTTAATGTGCCAGCAATGCAAATAATGGCACACAGATTAATTAATCATCGTCAGCCCTCGTTTCCTCCGGCAATTCAATACCCATGATGTCCGCGATGAAATCTTTGTAAGATATTCTCTGTATTATAAATAATAATACATTACTTTCGGCGAGCCTAAATGATTATTTTCCTGTTTCTCATCGTTAATACCATTCAACGTTTCAACATTTCCATGTTTATGCCAGCTTTTATTGTAAAGAATAGTATAGCGAATTGATAATCATGCTTGTTTCGCATTTGCTTGTGCATGTTTTTAACGAGGATACTTATTTTAAGAAACTTAAGAATTGTTATAAAAAAACAATTTTAAACAAACTTAAGTATCGAAGGTTTTTTAGTTTTTTATCGGTTTTATCGTTTTACAGCGCTTATTACAGCGCTTCAATTTACGGTTGAAAAAATATTAAATTCATAGTTCGCGTATCATAGTTCGATACTTTTTTACGCTATCCTCGACTTAATAAATTTTCTTTCTTAAAAGATATGTATATAAATACTTAAACAGACGTGTAAGGTCCATTGGCTTTGTATACTCATCGATTTTTCTTAATAAGAAAATGAAGTGTGAAGGTAATTTTTTATATAAAAAGATACTATCGTAATATAAATACAATAATTAAAATATAATACATTTTTCTGAATGTAAGAAGAGACATCTCTATGATACAAGAGATAGAAAATAGTAATACGCGAATAACGACCAATATAAAGTATCGTGCGATGTAATTTCATTCATCACAAATGCTTTATGCGTTGGAATATATGTAACGTGTACTATTGTTATTATTGACAAAGAATGAAGCGCCGTAGTTTTGCAAACTTAAATAAGTATCCATCTATTTTTTAACTCATAATATAAGAAAAATTCAAACTTATCTTAATTGTTAAATATACCTCTGGTAAGAACGTAAAATCAAAGGATGCGGATTTTTTTTCGTTTCGTTCATTATATATTTCATCCAAATTCTCGTTAAAACCAACAAGAAACCTCATGTATGCAAATGCCTCTTGAATTTTTAATGGTTCTCCTAGAAAAAAAAAACTTGCTTGAAGTTGAAATTACAATTAACATTCGAAGCACAAGCGTGAATAACATGTTGGACGTTTCCAAAAAAATATATCAACTAACCAAAAGGTATGCCATTTTGTATAGAAAACTCAGGAGGACCTTCGCCAAGCAATATTCTCATAAACTGTTCTCGAGTTAATGCTGGATTCTCCGCTTGCGAAGCGGGCATTTGATCTGAATTTGCAAAGACTTGGAAAGCTTCTTGTATTTGATGCAGAGAAATTCCGAAAGCTGGCCGATGATTTATATAAAATTTGACAAAATCTTCGAATTTAATTTCTTCGACCAAATGACCGGTCTCCGCGTAATCTCTGTACGAGATTTCACCCATAAGGATTTCTATCTAAAATGTAAAATGACTTTACATTAAAAAAGAATAACTAGAACAGGAAATGAAATTTTCCATCTATTCAATTAAATAATTAAATAAATAAAAAGTAAAATCATTACCTCCTCGTTGCTGGGATAATATCCAACGGCGCGCATGAGATTCGGTACTTCTTTAGTGCTCACTTTGTCGGATATTAATCTGGGAGTTATTACATTCTCGCCTTGATGTAAGATTTGAGCATAATAAAACAGGTGTTTCATTTCATTGATAAGCCAACCTTTTTCACCGCCATCTATCAGACAATAGTACGGTGCAAGCCCTTTACCTCCTAAATGCGCTAATACATCGACAGACCTGATTATAAGAAAGACATATGATATGGTATTGTAAAAACTATATTGTATAGTAGTGAATGTAGTAAGTAGCGATATTAAACGGTAGGAGCAGTAAAAATATCAATTAAAAGCGACTGTGTTAAAGGAAAGGAGAAACGTACGAAATATTTTTACAACGAAAGCTTCGGGTATTATATATTTGCTTCTTAAACGATAAACGACTATTAGTATATCGAAGAAAACGATGTTCTTCTTCTTTCAATTACAGTACAAAGTGGAATTATTCGATTTCTAAGAATTGCTAAGAGGTACCTGCATTTTATTTTCCACATCAGTGTGCACGGATCATTATGACCAAAAGTGAATAGAATGTTCCCATCATTGCTAAGGCAAATATTACTGACCTATTAAAACCAGACTTTGAAATAGATCAAAATACCTCAAATATGTACAGAACGTCTTGTAATATGTGGTCGTTTAAGGAATTGTTTCACGTTTTCCGTGAATGTGAGATATCAAAAAAGAGCAGAAAACTCACCCTATCTCGTGAACAAAATCAAATGGAATATATTATTTATATATGAATTTATCTTGTAATTTGAAGGTGCTGAATATGTTCCTAATGTTGATCCCACACAGTACGAGACACTCTTTATATATAGCGATATATCAAAATCAGCGAAAAATTAGCTTTTATCATAAATTCATATCCAGGATCGATAGATTTTTTCGTATTACGATGTAACGTAGTAAAACAATCGTGTACATTGTACACGACGCTTCTTACCTTGCGTGGGTGCCCTATCATTCCTAAAGTCTTGTAAGGATTCCCATCGAAAGGAAGTATTTGAAGACCTATTTCCTTATTAGTTGCAAATACCATGTATTTACCAGCTTTATATTCTTTGCCAGATATTACCTGCACAACGATCATTTTAATTAAGTATAAAATAATAATTTCCTATGAACACAAAGAATCAAAATTTATACGATTCTACGTTACTTTGAAATGCTTAACCGGAGTATCGCAAAGCGGTCCCAAAAATGTTCCTCGAATTGTTTTCATTATATCGTTTAGCAATCTGTATTTGTACTAGATAATAAACGTTATAGATAATGTTACACGTAAATACTGTATGAAATGCATCGTCTTCTTGTCTAACTTAATTACGTATGCAGTAATATACTTGTGTATGTATACAAAGGATCCTGTGTATTTTGGAAATTGGTGATACAACCAACAAAAGAGCGATTTCGTGGTACGATGAAATAAGTCGAAAGTATATGATAAAATTTTATCGTATTATCTCGAAACTTTGTTTTCGATAATATAATACCTCTACTTTCTCGATCGTAATATCAATTACGAGGTGTATGTACTATGTATACATACATACATATATATATGAATATATAGATGTCAGATAGATTCGATATGAAAAATATTTCGGGTAAAAAATCTTATCTCAGTTTTAATTTAACGTTCCGAATTGTAGAATCAGTTAAAAGATAACCGGATTATTACTTCGGAATTAGAGTACATCAGAAATCCTTCGACGCCCAACTTAGGGTACCAGGCGAGGCAAAGAGGAATAGCTTCACATTCAATTTGGTAAGTGTTCATTATCTGCAAACCAGGGAAAGGATATGGCCCACTGTAAAATGCGGAGAATTTCTAGAGTTTAATTGCACGTTATATGTATTTTTCTCTGTTATTTGAAACATCTGATTTACCTATTTTTAAGATCGTACTCAATTAGGTTGCGATCTTCTCCTACCGAAAAAAAACGATATACAACGCTCTCGATAGTAGCTGGCCCGAAAAGTATATCTCTTATTTTTGCAGTATGAGAATGATACTTTCCAATAAAATCCCATAAACAGGAACCGCTTGGCGAATCATCTATTCTTTTAAATACCGCTACCACTAGTGCGTTATCCTGAAAGAAGGTAAAAGGCTGCTTTTCGCCTTATGTCATAACGATCATAAAGAAAATTTCATTTTCGATTAAATTGTTTAACGATAGATGCGATATTAGTTTACGGTTCGACGATACTGCTTATTTACCGCATAAGCCATGTATTCTTCGCACTCTGTGAAAGCCAATTTAAGTATCGATTCCGTGGAATGTTTGTAAGGATTTTTATCAAGAGGTTCTAAAGTGAGAGGATGCAACATCCAAAGGGCTCCATTTTCAAGGCCACACGCCAGTAAATTACCTTCAAAATCATTGAAACGTTGAAAATCGTTCGGTCTGTAATTTGAAAATATCACGAAAAATCATAGTTGACGAAAGATTCACCTATCGGGGAATATTTCAATGCTGTAACAGCGATTAGTTTCTCGTGGCTCTGTGGGCATGTGACATAAGTTATAGCTCCTTTCTTTGCTTGCTTATCCAATAGTATATTAAAATCTGGAAGAGGTGGGGTTTTCCTGCGTACGATACGCTTATGTCTCTCATAATCGTATAAAGAGACGAAACCTTGTAGATTACCGGTGACTATAAAATTGCTAACGAATGAAAGGACGGTGTTACGAAGAAGTATAATTTTATGAAGATTAAACTATATATACTACGCCGTAAAAAACAGATCTAACTAGAAGTTGATCAAACTCCATTAGTGTAAATACCTTCGAGGATGCGCGTCTAAACTGGTTATCGCAAAGTTCTGATCTTGAAAGATAAATCGACACTTTAACGTAGGAATTTCTATCAACGCAACTATTCCACTCAAACAACCTTTACGAAAAATATTACAAAACTTTTGGATATGAATTCCATTTAATATTAATTTTCTGAAAACCTTGCCAGATTATTTAATGCCGTGAAAAAATCTATGCTGTATATGCTCTTTCAAAGAGCAAGTGTACAAAAATGTAATAGCACTTACCGATAATGAAATTTTCGATATAAAAAGGAGCACCTTCGACAGTAACATCGGTAGGCGCGTGAGGTAATTTTGTAAATGCTTGCTGATCTTTATTGTAATTCTTCAATGTTTCTTCCAAATGTACAGACATCGTCGATGGAACTTGATCACGATACTTCATCGATTCTATTTTTTCTATATATTTCATTTTTCTCTCGTTAATATTATCTCCTAATTTAATTTCCGAGTATTCTTCCATTTCTTCTTCGTTCTCGAAATCTTCTTCTTCGTCAGATTCGACTGCAAGATAAAGTGTGATCATTTTTTGCTTTTATTTTTTATATTATTTACGTTATTAAATTCTTCGAGTGAGAAGATAATAGCTAATCGAGTTGATTGCATTTGAACGTAATCACCGATATTGGTAACCGATAGATGACTAGACAGATGATTTTTACCATAAATAGTTTACGTTCGAGGGAAACTACCTGCCTACCTAATCGAATGACTAATTGCAAGTCGTTGTTATTACAAGTGGTGATGTAATTATGCCGTAATGACCGAAGCAGGATATAGTATGATTAAAAATCGAATAATTTCAACTTCGAATTCATATCCTTCGGATTAATACTATCTCGGAATTTTGGAAATAGAAGATATTCCGTAATAGCAATAAATATCGAACTCACGTTTAAATTCACCGACCGCAGATCCAGGAGCTAATAACGTGGACGAAAGATCGAAACTTATCGATCGAATAGAATCCAAAAGTTTATGTTGACACCAGTAGAGTATTTTTAAATCAAGATCGTAAAAGCTGATGCGCCCTTCTGACGTTCCTGTTACTATCCTTCTAAAATCGTACGTGTAATACAAATTTCGATAATACTGTATTTACAAAAATAAGAAAACTTTATTTACAACTGGAAAATTATGCTTGTAATAACTCGATTACTAGTCGTAACTTAAAGTAAGTAATATAACATATATAGGATGTTTACGATATCAATTGTCAATATTTTCTTCGAATTAACAATGACAAACCGAATAAATCTTTAACCGGAAATAGTATATCGTATGACGTATATTTTGTACATCTCTAATATTGGAAAATATCAAGTACCCATCGTGACATAATATCACCATAATACTGTTCTTCTCTAACTGCACAGACTTGATGTGTCTCTTTTCCTTGTTGTTAACTGCACTCTGATCTTTACTCTTATTTTTCTGTCTTTCAACAAAAGCGCCCCAAACCAGAACGTATCCTACACATAAATATCGAATATCAATCTTTATAACAAAGATCAAATTGCAAGTTGCAATCTTCACATATAGGTAGATTATATATAAGTATGTGTAATAACTTTGCGAGAGCATAAACAAAATGGAATAACAAGTATAAAGAAGATGTGAAAACAATACCGTTTGTCGTTGCCGTTAATACCCGTTGTGTTTTAGGAATGTAACAAGAGCAATTCAAGATCCCGTATCGTCGTACGTTACCCAAAATTTTTGGTATGTAATATTTCAATTCATCTTGCTCCTAATTCGCAAAAATGATCATTATCTATATCTAGATGTATTATATATTTCGCTGTTGAATTGTATCGAATCGCGAAGGTCGGTTCGTCGAAATTCTTACGAAACTTGTAAAACTTGCGTGTACGCGCGCGCGCAAAAGCTAACATATGTACATATATAATAAAAAAATTGTAATTTAAGGCAACGTTGTAGGTGTTAGATATTTGTAAATACGTTTTGATTTCACGGTACTTCGTTCTATTTAGGATGGACTACCTCGCGATCTAAGGAATAATTTCCTGTTCCCTCGTTAATATCTCGTTGTTTGCTTTCTATCTGACCGCGAAATGGAAAAATATCGCAAATGATGCAATGGCAGAGCCAACTTTGACATCGCTTTTCACGAGAACAGTCGAGTTCCGGCCCACGGTTCGTTTTGCGGAGTTGACCCTCGTGACGTGAGTAAAATACGATGCAACCGGAAAGAAAGTTTAACCCTGAATTTCAAGGTCGATTCTGCGACAACCTTTTTCGATAAATCTCCACCGATCTAGAGATGTAGAATCACGCTTTTGTGATTCGGTCACTTATTTTTTATACACGCTGTACATTATACTGACCCATTTAAGGAACGCAACGCAGTAATCGGCAGTTAGACCAAACTCCTCGGAACAGTCTTCGTTGAAAGCTATTTCCTTTATTCTATTTGAAAAAAGTTCAGTTAACTCCGTAAAAGCTGAAAATAATTTGCTTCTGAGAACTGCCATTAGAGGTATTAATACGCGTTCTATTTTAAACAGCAAACTAACGAATTTTTAAACGGAAATGAATAACAAAAATTTTGGCGATAATATTAAAGTTATTCTAACGTGATATTCTTTACGTAAAAGTTAAATAAGACTGGTAAATAATACTAATGATTAACCATCAGGTTGATCTTTCCCATACGTCCATAGCCAAAACTGAACTTTTTGGTGAAATTCGTTTCCAACAGTTACTATATACTTAGCGTTTGGGCTAATTTTAGCAGCGGTCATTCCTTTATCACCATGCGGATTAAATAAAGTCGAAATTGGTACACTGCAATAACAATAGCAATAGCAACTACAAATATGTTACATTTTTTCAAGTATTTGATGTCATATTCGACGTTTGATTTGTGTATTTTATTTATAATATACACGATGTTTCGTAATAAACGGCCAATTATTTAAGCACCTAAAAGCAATAAAAAAGAGTCCATATCTTTTTTTCGCTTCAATTCTCTTTCTTCGTACGATGGATTTCAAGTATCCTCGTAAACAAAAGTCGTTTTGAACATCTCGTACGAGGGTAATCAGATATGATCAGAAACGATGGAAAGTAAAATTTGCTATATTTTTTAAACAAGATCAAATAGGACATACATTGATACGAACCTTTTTTTATTGTTTTTTTTTTTTTGGTGCTAGATCCGCCTCTTAAACTGGGTTGTCCACTTATTATGGAACATCCTGTATGCGATACCTCCTGTAACGTCACTTATCTTCCCGATAAGAGAACCTGTTTGAATTTCGCTCCCTCACCTTTTCTGGTTCTTACTCATAACTTAATTCTAGCTGTTGCACAATGCGCCGTAATAGTCGACGCGCAAGTAAAAAACAGAGACGTGAAAAGATACGTTTTTCGCTGGTTGTGAAACGTGCCCTCCTTCTCCCACCCTAGCTTCCTCTCCATTAGTTTCTAATTAGTAGCAAAAGAAAAGAAAAAAATTGGGCCAATTTTTTTCATCGCATTTCCAAATTTCATTACCCAGTTTCGGTGTCCCAAACGACAGTTACACAATCTTTCTCAAAATCTGCGGACATCAACCATTTTCCATCCTTCGATGTCGATAAAGTTTTCACCGTATTCTTCTATAAAGTTAACGCACGAACAAGTCACGTATGAAAATGCAAATATAATAGGCAAAAGATCAATACATACATGACCTTGAAGACTTATCGCGTTTTTCGTCTTATAGTTGTAGATTATTATAGCATGCGAACAAGCATAAGCGATGATCGTACGATTTTTTGTGGTTAAATTTATTATAGGTGTATCTGAATTTGTCCCAAAAGACCATAATAATTCCTGTATTTAAAAACGTTATATATAGATAAATTCCATTTTTAACGGTACATATATCTTTACGTATACAATATATATATTATATATACGTATCATTAAGGGTTGTTTTTAGGTTAGTTGCAATATGTATTATAATATTAAACAGCTTTTTAAAAGATTTCAGTTTCTCGATCTTCTTAAAAGAAATTTAGATATAACTATGTAAATCCATCGCTTACAAAAGGACAAAGATTAAAATCAGTTTCTTCCTTTTCGTAAGGTGCCCTTATGTTGGTCTTTCTTTCACTTTTAGAATCCGTTGATTCCTTGGAGCGCGATGGTATCGAAACATTCGCTGCCATTTTAATTGATTCGCGTCTTAGAAGTTTTCAATTTACGACCTGAAATTAGCAAATGATTCACCCAACAGTTTTTACGCGTATAAGCATATCGCGAATATTATAGAGACCACCGCAACAAAAGAATAGCACACCTTGAAAATTTCTTAATTTTTATGCTATAAATTATGAATATTTAATTTTTAATACGTACGTGCGTTTTCTACATAAATTTTTGTCACGTAGATATGAAGTGTTAGTTTTTTTTATCTGTAAAAACAGAAATATCGCGTCAATAGCGCATTATTTAAAATCATGGAAATGATATTTTGTACAGCCGCCAGAATTTACTATTTAGATTTAATAAAAGGTCTTAAAATTTCCTTCGATTTATTTTTTCTCATTATATTCTTTCAATTCATTTATGCTATTGAACTGTCTGCCCTTAGTATAAACAACTGTAGCTATAGTTTTCTGTTATATGTATTTTACTTGTAATTATACATATTTTAAAAAACCTTCGACTACCTTGGGACCTTGAAAAATAAAACATTGAGAAATTTCGTTCCTATCGTTATCGTTTTTTTCCTATCATTTTGCCCCTTCGAACCAAATATCGTTTTCCTCTGACATCTGTTCCTATCATAAAAAATAAGTGAGATATTTAAGATGCCCAAGTTAGGTGGGACACCTGCTATACGTTCTATACAGTTTTATACGCTCTATACATTTTGAATTTTCTATAAAAGCTTCAATCTTCGCTGCTTAATTATTATTATTATCGTCACGTGATAAATAAGAAAATGTTACATATGGTTATCTATTGGATAGCTAACAGAGTTTATGCTGTCTTTTTATGAATTTTCATATTGGTTACAGAGAAAGGTCAAGTGACATCGGCTTCGTTATCAATCTCGCTGAAGTTACTGCTATGTCAAGAAGTCATTAAACCGTTTCAGTTCCTGATTAGTCGAAGAAGCTTCTAACGTATGCAAACATTGGGGATCATTTTAATAAAGTTCTAAACAAATATTTATATTTCTTTGGTGTTTGATCACTGTTCAACGAAATAAGTTAAATATAAATTATAATTATTAAGTTTTGTGAAGGCAGTGCATTCATGGAGTTATCTTACATTATCTTCTCTGTCTTTCTTGTCGTGGGAAAATATGATTCAGCACCTGTTTATTCGAACATTAATACTATTTCGCCATCTTTGTCTGCGGTAGGTGAAAAGAAATTTAATTTTACGAAGAAAATTTCCTATTAGATATCTTATTACGAATCAAACGAATTAGATTTCTAGAAAAATAAGTTTTTGTATCTCAAAATACGCATATTCTGATGTAGATAACACAGATGCTTATAATCTTTTGTTATATTCTCTGAATTATATTCGTGCGATCGAAAACGTAACTATTATTCTTTCTTTTTATATCGGCGTACGATGTTATAGTGCCAAGTAGAAAACAGAAAATCCGATAGAACGTACAAATAAAGATTTTGGCGAATGAGTTCAACCGAGTTCATATATGTATATATAAATATTATAACGTTTTATGTTCACTAGACAAAAATAAAAATACCACTCTGATTAACTACAAAATATCAAAATATCGCGATTTATTCACGAAACTTTGTGAATAATTTTCTAGATAAATTTTATGAAGGAGTATGGGTACTTGGAAAGTGGTACAGCTGACTCGGATGCGTTATACGAGAAAAATGCCATAACAAACGCAGTAAAAGCTTTACAAGAATTTGGCAATATCCCAGTTACTGGGCAACTGGATAACACGACGCTTAAGGTGCATTTTTTTGTCTCTTGACTATCGTATTTAACACTATACTTATTCAGCTGAATGGGATCACCTGAATATCTGTTTTATTTATTCTTGTACGAGAGAACTTCTCAAGATCAAGTTACAGTATTTCAACAGCCCCGTGCAAATGGGATGGAAATAGTGATTTCTCACTTTTTTGCTTTTTTGCAAGATTTTGAGATTATCAGCTTTTTTTATAATAGAACTAGAATATATGTATTTATTCCTTGATATTCTTGTAGAGCGTGAAAAAATATATCTGGGCTCGAGTGAAAGTTTAGAACTTAATGAATTAATTGTAATTAGTTTTATCTAAACAGTCTCCGTGGTTTCTTAGTTATAGGCTAATTTAACGAATAATTTAATATATATCGTTTTTATTTACTTATTTATGTACACATGTATTAACTCTTTTAGTACCAGCCAGCCGATATATCAACTGCGTTTATTTACGTTCAGACTCATGAACTCGAGAATTCGAGACGCGCTTAATTAACCACTTACTTACTTATGTATTCATCAAAATAGCTTTGACATTTTTCGCATGTACACCACGTTTTGAGTTAATTGCGAGAGCTGACGATATAAGCGTTAAACCTGCTACTATCAAGCAATTAATTTTATATATGAAAAATAATTATAAAACTCAATTGTTTCTGGTGTTTTAATTAAAATTTCTTTTATTTCCTATATTATTTAAAATATTTTTTTAACGAGTGTAAAATGTTACTTTTGTAAGTTTTCATTTAGAGGAAACTGTTATAGTTAATGGCATCTCCACGATGTGGTGTTCCTGATATTTTAAGGAAAAGGAAAAATCTACAACGTAACAAGCGTTTCGTAATAGGATCGAAAGGTTGGAAAACGAGAAACATCACATACTTGTATGTACCTAAAAAAATCTAATAATGAAGCACAACAGCTTATCTTCCATCTTCATATATTACGTTCATTACGTGTATCTATTAATACGTGTATCACAAATAGTATAACTAACTGGACACCAAAGGTGGGAGAAGAAATGATTACATCTGAAATTGGAAGGACTTTGAACACATGGAGCGGATATTCAAGACTTAATTTTAAGCCGATTCATAATCCACACCGTGAGATTATCACTGCTTTTAATCGAAAATCTCACAATGAAGAATTAGTGCTACAAAATAAAAAAAAATAAAACTTATTAAAATTGTCAATCTTTTTACGTGTGTCGATGACCTTAGAATAACATTCAAGTCGACCATGCATAAAATTTTATCATCATCTTAGTCATCTTTTTTTATCTTCCGTAGCAGTAGAAATAATTTAACTGTCCATGCTAATAAGATTTAAAAGTGAATGCAGCGAGAAAAGAACGATTTAAAATTCTTTTACTTCTGATGTCAATATTTTTCAAACTACATGTTGACGACTCTAATAATATTTTATAATTAGCAACTCGATGATTTTTAAATACAATTTAATATATCACGTAATTAATTATTAATCGTTGCATTATTTGTTTTTTGTAGATTTTAAATTAAAAATTGTAGATATTAAAATTAAAAATCGTTACCTACTAGTAACTTCAAAATTTTGATTTTCTTATGAATGATTTATTATGTAAAATTTTATGTTTTCGTATGTTATCGAATAAATTATTGACGTATATATATTTTCATATTTATTTACTTTCCTTCGAATGTATACAGAATAATATACTGATATTTGAAAAAACTATGTTTATAAAAGTCACTATAAATATAATAATATAAACTATATTTGCATTAATTTCTAATGCTCCAAAGGAATCAAGTTTTCCATACGGGACGGTGCTCTATAATTTCATGTCGAAAATATAATATCCTACGAATGCTCTCCTACTTGCACTCAGTAAAAAATATTTCCAGTTTAAAGGAATTCCGCTCAGAAAATTAATTCTGGAGCCAATGTTATAAGCATGAAAAACGTTTAACGTCGATCATACTTCGAAATATTCACAAATATTAGCAATGTAACAAGTTTAATATCATATATGTTTAACTGCAACAACTTTGTGGCTTAGGATCAAGCCCAGAACGTTTAGTTACAGATATACGTGTAAATTCTTCTGCCACTGTTGGATGAATTCCAACGGTATCTTTTAGTTTTGGAAATGTTAAATTACACCTAGAAAAATAAGAAAATAATGAAATAAAAGATAATGATAAAATAACACATTGTTAGTATAGTAAAAAAACTAAATAAATACATACTTTATAGCAGCAGCAAAACCTTGAATCACTTCACCGGCATTAGGACCAATGAAATGCATACCAAGCACTCTCTGATCGCCATTTCTAAATGCAACTACCTTTAAGTAGCAATTAGAAACATCTTTTTGTGGTATAAAGAATTCCGTTGGTTTGTAATATGCATGATAAATTTCTATTTTGTCTTCTCCGTGAATAGCAATCGCTGCTTCTTCGCTAAGACCAACACAACCATATTCTAAAGGACTGAATATTGTTGTTGCAACATTCACGTAATCCATTTGTTCCATTGAGTTTCCGAATAACCTTCTCGCTAATAATCGACCCGCATGTATGGCAACAGGGGTTAATTCTGGCTTTTTCTGTAATACGCAATAAAAACTGTAAATATTTACCTATCTTCACCTTTTAATATTACTTTTCTTACATCGATAACAATAAATCTTAATAAGTTGGAAAAGGAAATTTTTTTTCAAAAGTGAAAAATAAAAATAACACTCACATGAAGCACATCACCAACAGCATATACATTTGGAATATTCGTTCGTTCATCTATTGCGTCTATTTTTGCAGTTTCGGGTACAAGTTTAAGACCGATGTTTTCTGGTTTTAATTCTTCTGTAAGAGGTTTGCGACCTATAGCGAAGAGAACAGTATCGAAAATATCTTGATGTGTTTGTCTATCCTAAAACAAAGAAAATTTATCGCTATATAAATATAACTTGAACATTAATTATATATATATTTTCTTTTTAATTAACAAAATAGAACATACTTTATCTACCCAATGTACAAGAAGCCGACCATCGCTTTGCTTTTCAATTTTTGATGGTTTAGCTTCATAAATAAAGTGTACACCACGTTTCTCCATTTCCTCAGCAACAGTATTTGCCATTTGCTGATCAAACCCACGTAAAACAATTGAACGTACCATTACAGTTGCATCGTAACCCATACTATTCAAGAATCCAGCACACTCCAAACCAATATCTATTCATCCATTAAGGAAAATGAAGCATTATATAACGTTATTTGAAATCTCACTGACAAAGATACGAAAAAATTTTGAAGCGTCGTCACAAATGTTTTATAAAAAAAAAGAGGATACATCCAGCACCAACAACAAGAGTTTTCCCTGGAGCTTCCCCTAAACTAAAGATATCATCGCTGCTTATACCATATTCTAAAGCACCAGGAATATTAGGATATCTTGGCCTACCACCTACAGCAATCAAAATATTCTTTGCTGTAAACAATTTTTCTTCTCCATTTTTCATTTTCCCGCATACTGTATGTTGGTCTTTAAAATAACCAAGTGCATTGAAATATTCGACTTTTCTGTAATAATAAAAGAGCCAAGTAAATTAATAAATACAAATTTTATGCTTGAAAAGTAAAAATAGAATAGTATTAACTTTGTTCTAAGCTCTACTCGTGTGACCCAGTTCACAGATTTTATATGATTTTGTACTGCTGTTGTTAATGCTTGCCAATCAATCTTAATAGTTTTTGGATCTGGTATTTGCCAACCATAAGCTGCTGATTCCTAGAAATATGAAATTTTAATGTTCAAAGTTCTCTCGAATAATAAAACATAATTAATCTACTAATGAAACATACGTGTATCGCTTCTCCTAATAAAGCAGCTTGATGCATCAACTTTTTTGGTATACAACCAACATTTACACAAGTACCACCCAAACCCCAAGTAGTACCTCTTGGAGATGGTGTGACAAAATCAAGAACTGCAACTTTTGCACCTAGATTCACTGCTTCTTTGGCAGCTGCCAAACCTCCTGATCCACCACCAATAACAAGCAGATCATACATGAACTTTTGATCAGCTGCAAACATAATAAATAAAATTCTCTATAAAATTAACTGTGCTCGTTGAATTTTCAACATTGATCATTGTAGAATGTATATTTTGAAATATTTCATCAATTTTTCATGTTAAAATATTCTAGCTATGTAAAAGCTGAATGATCATGAGTATGAGGTTATACGATATTTCTGTTATTATTAACAATAAGTTAAAACTACATTTTAATAAGACAGTATCTAGAAATATAAAACTACCGCTTAAATTACATGTAAATTAACGGAGTTGAGAAACAAATCATTGAATCGTGTTAATTAATTCGATTATTTTTAACCTAGCCGGTATAAAAGCTCAATGGTATACGAATATATAGATTTTACATATTATCAACAAAATTAAGGCATATTTGCAATTACAAATCATAGAAACCTAAGACTCACAGCACATGCAAGCCATCGCAGTTCTTCCATAAGGGAAAGTATTACATCTAGGCCATGAGAACTCGAGCAATTTAGCGTGAGCGGAGCGGAATGTGACAAGCCTAGCGAGCAGCGTTAACGTCGCCATGATTATTGCCAGCCGATCACGGCCACGTGACGTCACCCTGATGACACTCGTGTTTCGCGATATACGATAATACACTCTTTTACGGAGTACAGCGTACACCGCGTCAGAAAATTATTACGATATAGAAAAATATCTCGGAATAAAATCGCGACATAGAATGAAGTCTATCTTAATCACAGGCTGCAACCGTGGGCTTGGCCTAGGTTTAGTGAAACACCTGGTAAAAACGTTGCAACCACCAGAGAATATCTTTGCAACTTGCCGAAACGTGAATAAAGCAAGGGTAAGATTGGTCATAAAGTGAATGAGAAAAGATATTATGCAATAATCGGATTCAAGCTATAAATTCGACTTACCAATTGGTGCCATCGTTACACTTTACAGACTTAAAATTCACGTTATAAAGGAATGTAATAAGTAATGGTTCTCCTGTTTAAGGAACGTTAACTCTCGTATATCGCGTTTGATCAAAAGATTTCTTACGTCTAAAAGACAAGAGCGAACTGACGCCTACTTGGTTCGATTACCGCCATCTGTTATATAGTTACTCCAAGCACATGAGTTTTTAAGTCTGATTTATAGTGATTCACACAATGCGCGTTGGTCAATTGCGCAAGGAACTGTTTCATGCAAGTCACTGTAAATTTCGTTATAAAACGAACCTTAGAACCCGATCTTTTGGAAAAAAAATTTTAATCTAAATTCTAGAAGATCCAAATAATCATCAACGCACGTAAAAATATTTATAAATGCATAAGATTTTAGTATCTTACGACACAAAATACTTTTATAAATCCTTCATACGAGAAATTCTTCCTACATCAAAGATAATAATGACATGACATGATCGCTCGAATAAGTAGAATTGCATTAAGTTACATTAATTATTAGGATTAAAGATCATTTTCTTGAATAAATAGCGATTATCTAGCGATATTCGAGAACATTTCTATTATGTAATTTTTTCATTTTAAGTATATTCCCAAGTTATATTGTCTTTCAGGAATTGACTCTATTGGCTGAGAAATCGGAGAACGTTCATATTATTGAAATAGGTATGTAATATACAATATCATAATATGTAACCATACCGTAGCATTTTGTAATTTCAAACAAATTTTCCTCGTTACTGTTTATCACAAAGCATAATCTAATGTGTTATCTATTGATGATTAATGATAATTTATAAAAAAATTTTAAATAAATCAAATGTTTTATGCAACAAAAGAACGATTCAGTTCAATAAACTAAAGTTAAACATTAATTATCTTACATACACGTATACATGTATACGTGTATTTACTTTTTTGCTTTTAAAAATGAAATTTATGTTAATCAGTAACTGCAACCATGGACTTAGCTTAGGTTTAAATAAATATAATATTTAAAGATAATATAATATTATTAGTATAATAATTAAAGATAATATAAAGATAATATATAGAAAATATATAAAGATAATAAAATTTAACCGTTAAATGATGCCAATTTTAATCTAAAGTTTAATGCTAATATTTCCATTTACAATTTCTATCGATATTTATTCAATTACAAGTTCCATGTCTAATTTTTATCATATAGAAAATGTATTTCTAAACTTGAGATGTTAAAAGGTAAAAGCGTTTATTTGATATTATTAATTTTAACGCAATATTTTAAGTATATTATACAAAAATAGATTTATATTATATTATATAACATATTATATTATATCAAACAGATTTATATTTTATCGTTTTCTCCTCCAATTGTTATATCTAATTGGTAACTTGATAATAAGAACGAAAAGATTATTCGGTCAAGTGCAATCAGTAATTTGGCAACATAGCACACATATTTCGTATAATGATGTTTCATTTCCAAAATATAAGACTGACAATATATTAAAAATATAAATAATATTTTAGAGAGTCAAATACTGGAGAACTCCTCATCTTTATCAATCTAATCTACCAGGGACGTAAGATTAATTCATATTTCGGAAACAATAAGCCACTTTCTAAGCTAGGATTGATACAACAAATTTCGCTTAAATGTAAATAAAATATTGGATATAATAATCAACAGAATAAAATATAAAAAATAATAAAAAATATTACCGCGTAATTTGTTTTTTTCCGAAGAAGCTACAAATTAAAATAAAATATATTTAGCGTTATCGGTTTTGTTATGAAGATATGTGTGAATGTTATCGGTAGGCTTACATGAGCAATCTAGCTTAGATTTTTCAACAGATCCAATTGTGAAATTTCGAATTTATTGAAACTGTTTCGTATACCTATGTAAAAAGATAACATTCATTATATAATAGGATGTATAAATACACATATGTATGTTACAGATTAATCGGACTTTTTCCCTCTCTAGTTTACATTGTCTTTGCTTAAAAAGAGCTACAACTAATTTTGACTTTAGGGGAAAAACATTTTTAATATTATCGTAAAATACTAAAACGAAAAATATGTGCTTATAATCAAATAACTTTATATATATTTTTCAGGCGTGCAAATATTTTTAATTATTAATATATTTTACGCAGAATATTGCAATTGTTAAAAAATCTCGATAACAAATCATGAAAAGAGTTTTCGACTTACCCTTGAAGTTATTTTGATCTATCACCAGCTCTTTCACTTTTATATAGTATTCAGTTTCTTGATCACTTAAATCCGAGTCCATGGTTTGCGGTTTCTTGTGACAACTAAGACACCACGACTTCTTTTTCTTCGAGTTACGAGATTTCATGTTACAATGTTTAAAATGAGAAATAATTCACGTTGGGAATTTAACAAATAAATATGTATAAACAATGTTTACAGAACAAGGATTTAGTTGCTTCTATTTCCTGTCGTTGAAAACGGTGGAATTTCATTAAAGTAGTACTGGTCGATACGTACTTATGATATCTGATAATAAGAGTTATATATAAAATTTTTTTCGCCTTGGCAGCCAGAATACGAAATATTTGTTGAATTCATATAATAAAAAAATTATCTACATGTATAAAAAAGAAATATCGATTTCGAAACAATTTTTACGAATGATCTCATTTCTTAGATATGGAAAGAGAAAAAATAAAATTTTGCATTATAAAGTCGGTAGGTGCATAAAATGAATTCATAAAAATTAAAAAAAAATTAGAAAAACCATACCATTTTAATTAACGAAACAAATTATAGACGAGGAAATACAGATTTTTTAAATAACGAAACAATATGAAATCCTTTATGAAATAATGTGCCATTGTATATACCATTTTATAAAATTATATTTATATTTTGTAATCAAAAGATGTAATCGTAAGATGATATCTTAATGATAAGAAATATTGATGTTAGTGTAATAGTACTTTACGTTACAAATTTTCAAGTTGACGATTTCATGAATGCGATGAAATGTCATGAATATAAGAAACTAATAAAAAAAAATGATGTAAAGAAATTATGTGACTTACCAATATCTATTACATTTGCCGTATATAAATTGGATTAAAGAAATCTGTAAACCATCAATTTAATAATTTTAAGCTAAATATAAATAGTTAACACAAATAGTACGAAAGTAGAGAATGTACGCAGCTGTAGTCTGGAAAATACATACAAATCTATTGACCAGAGCCAAAGAGTAGTTACTATAGTATAAAAATGAAATATTCACTACAAACGCGTTGTAGTAAAAGAGATATACATGTATGTACATAGTACAAGGTAATTTATGAAATCATTAGATTTAATATATGTATGGGATGCCTCAGATTAAATTTTGTAGTTTTTAACGTACATTTCTATTTTCTTCTTTTTGTTTCAAGATTTAGCCAATACAAAAGATTACGATAAAATAATAAAAGTCGTGGCCGAAAAGGTAGGCAATGCAGGATTAAATGTTCTATTTAATAATGCCGGAATCAGTTCAAAATTTACAAGGCTTGGTCTTGTAAAAGAGGAACAGCTTACAGAAACATTTTTTGTAAATACTGTAGCACCAATTTTGTTAACAAAGGTTAGTTGAAGATTTTTTAATACATACTTTTTTAAAAAGTATTGCATTATTAAAAATATTTTGTCCTTTTTTTTTGTATGTACAATATAATTTTAAGAACATACAATATATATATATATATATTGGATTCATGCTGTTTTAATTTCTATGAATAATGTTAATGAATGAATTGTAAAAATAATACATTTCTATTTATTACATACATTTTTGCTCTAATAATATATTTCTAGGCAATTTTACCATTATTGAAAATAGCATCCAATAACTTTGCAGACAAATCAAAAATGAATGTTAACAGAGCTGCGGTTATTAACATGTCTTCAATTCTTGGAAGTATTGCTGACAATAATGAAGGTGGATATTACCCTTATAGATGTAGCAAGGTAATATTTTCTTTGCTTGAATCAATCAATACATAATTCATAACTTAACAAAACATTAAATTTGAATATTATTTATTTGTGTATAAAAGTATTGCAGTAGATTTCTTTGAGAAAATCATATTTTCTATATATACTGTTTACATTAGCGATCCTCTATTCTCTTATTTGTTCCTACTTCATAGCTTCGTACAGTTACATATTGCAACAAAATTATTTCATACTATCTCAGTATTTTATTGTAAGCACTAATTTTGTATTAGACTGAATAGTGCAATAAAGAATTTACCTATCCTATGTAATAGATACAGTTTATAATATTTATCTTATTTTTAGGCAGCTCTCAATGCAGCTACAAAGTCAATGAGCATTGATTTAAAAAAGGATGGAATCCTTGTTACTTGTATACATCCTGGCTGGGTGCGTACAGATATGGGAGGAACCAATGCACCCATGGATGTTGATACTAGTGTTACTAATATCTTGAATATATTAAATTTATTAAATGAAGAACATACAGGTTGTTTTATTCAACATGATGGAAAAATTTTATCTTGGTAAATAAAAGTGTTATATAGGACTTACAGTTTCCTTAATCATTTACATTTGATACAATTTTTCAATGGTCGTTTTTATTGCTTTACTTATTCAATCTTACATTTGAGATAAAAAATAATCATACAGATGCCATTCCTTTTTTATTAAAATATTATATAAATTATTATAATATGTTTAAATATACCACATATTTAAAATCTTAAAACATATATCTTACGTAATAAAATGTTGATTATATTTATTATAACAGTTAGCATTAATTGAAAGTATACTCAACTTATAATTTAAATTACTGTAAAGATTTTCAGATTTGTACACATTAAAAGCAAAAATTTAGTATAATAGCCAAATATATTTCTGTACATAATCCATAATATACATACATTATTAAAATTACAGATATGAATCCATATACAGAATTAGTTATAAAAAAATTATAATAATTAGCTATATAGTAGGATGTTTTTGATTTAATTCTTTTTAATGCATACAAGTTTCTAAACATTTGTATTTGAACAAATGAAAATGATTAAGTAATAATTTTATCAAAGCATTTTTATGCTTTCCTGAAAACTTATGTAAATATAAATTCAAACATTCACAATTGTATTATTTTATTTGTAAGTGTCAAAGCGTATTTTGTACATTTCATGGTGCTATAACATAACCTCAAGGAATGTAAATTCTAGAATATAACACTGCAAAGAAATGATACTTGAAATATGTACAATGATACTCAGTTATCGAGCAATTATTGAATATATGATTATACTTAGACACATAAATATTTTGAAGATAATTGTAACATTATACATTTGTATTTTGGAGATATTATTTTACAGCAAAAACAAATATATCATTATCTATTTTACATTTCCAAGATTATAACATATCAATGTTTGACAATCAGTTATTTGAGATGTTACATTGAAGTAAAGGAAAATCTTATATGTATCTCATTAATTAAATAATACTGTGATAATATGAATATTGTCTAAAATGTACAATCCGTTTTGAAAAATAATTTTATACTACACTTTTAAATTTCCTTCAAAACAGATCTTAAAAGGAGCTGTACATTTAATGCACATGCTTGAATAAAACATCATTAACATTAGTTTCTAAACTAAACCATGTTATTTTATAACAAATTCGTGTATAAAAAAATAAATTCATTACTTACTCATAACTTAAATTGATCGATATGATTATCCCCTTCTTTGAAGCATAAAAATTTTCGCTAAATATAGAATAAAATGAAAGATGAAATTTCATTTAGTTTGTTAATTTACAATTATGATTTAAGATAACTTTATAGCGTGCAAATTCGTATAAGATAGAAATTATTTCCTAAATATTTAATATCCCAAATAACAGTCACAGGATGAACTTTAATCAGTCTTTAACCTTTTAGATGTTGGTTCACTATTTTGTGAATTAGAATCTTCAGAAAATCCCAGATGCGCAGAAAAGTCAGTTAATCCTTGGGAATCACTAACTGTTGAAAAACCTAATATATTGTAAAACTTTTGTAAATTTTAACATTCAAGAAATAACAGATATGTCATAAAGTATTGAAATTTAACTTACATGTATTTGAATCTTCTGTAAGACCAAAATTAGAGTTCGACGAATCTAATCCACTTTTTCTTGGCAAACCATTTTCCTTGTCTGCAACTGTCTTTGTCTTCTTCTTCTACGCAATAGAATATTGATTTTTATTTCTTACTTTTATACATGCTTCGTAACTTCTGTTTACCTGATCAAGTGTTGATATAGGTACCCATTTATAAATCTTCATAGTAGTTTCTCCTATTGTAACCCATTTCTTTTCCCTATAAAAGTGTCGGCATGAAAAGCACTGATGATTTCCTGGATCAATATTAAAGTAACAGACAGAGAAGCTACCTTCTTTACTGTTATTAAAAAAGCAGACATACAACACTATTACTCAATCAACACGCATAAAACATCTCAGAACTACAAAAGTCTGTTTACAGCTGACATGTGTAATGCAAAATCTCTATTAAACCTTGCAAAGAAGAAAAATTTTTATCCATTTTTGATATCCATATAGTTTTACTACATTCTTTCTTTTATTTTCTTTTGTAAAACTTTTCAACATTTCCTCGTGCATCTATAATATGTTAAGAGATTTACCAATGGCGAACTTTGTCAACGACTTGCATTACACGCTTAATATCATCCTTGGCACGACTACGAGTCTCTGCACGTACAGACCGCGACATCATGTTACGCGATTATATGTCACTTTCAACTAACACGATATAAAGCACTAGGACATTCGTCGATAAAGAGGTTAGAGAACTGACAGCAATTACAATTACAAATTTCCACAGCAAGATATCAAACACTTTCAATTTGAACGAACGAGAATCACAAATATTACAATCATAACAAGACGATAGGTCGGCGAGAATAAGTAGGGGTAGGGACGAGAAATATGGCGGAAAGCAGTGATACTCATCGATAAGCTACAATTCTTATATTTTGAAAAAATTGAGACCATTAATTTATATGTTAAATATACATATATATGTAAATATATAAAATTTTGTATTAAATTTTCGAATAGTGGTAGTATAGAAAGATCGCTAGAGGTTAAAGCATATTCTAGCAGGTTTAGTTAACATGAGCATCACTGACACAAATAGACGAATAAATGCAACTATAATACATTCTCTATTCTATACTATTATTAAAATATAAACACATTTTTGTTACAAACACATATTTAATAGGATAATACTGATGTTGGAAAATACATAAAAATTAATATAACAGATAAATATTGCAACTTCAAATGTGCAGAATAATATTCTAGGATGTCCCTACATGTTAATTCCATGGACATAAGAATATAGGGACCGAGCAATAATTGTGTGAAGTCGTTTCTGAGGAACAGGAAAGTGGTATTTGGAGACGCATTGATGATTGGTTGTGATTGCGTAAGGGCAATCTTATTTTCATTGAGTAAGAGGAAGCCAGTGTAACTGACTGACTAGTTTATTTTCTCCTTCTAACATACATCATTGAATCAGTGACCAATGATCAATGCGGTTCCAAGTACAACATGACTGTTTTTCCCACTCCCCAGGAGTGAATTCACACCCTGTGCCAACGCATGAAGGTTATGCTGGGTCCCTATATATTCAATGTCCATGGTTAATTTTCTACCTTTTTTAATAAGATTTCAATTTCACGTGAACAATAGGATTGTTAAAATGAGATTTTATTAATTAAGGAAAAGATAGAAATGAAACTTACTACTGTTTACTATATACGTATAAGCTTATTTGTATTCTTATTTTAAAGGAAATTCACATAGCAAACTTATTTTCTGTCAGTAACATTGAAATATAACCTAAAATATAATAGAAAATTAGAAATTATTTTAAACATGAATTACAGTAGTATTTCTAATTTTATAATTATTTTATTCGTTATATTATAGAAATATCATTAATTATATCATCGACTTTGTGCAAAATTACACATTAATTTTGGAGACATTAATATGTATTGTATTTTATCATTATATAAATAAGATATCTACTAAAATCAATTTTATATATGCAAAAAGAATATCAATGATTAGTAATTGTGTAAAATTCATTCTGTAAATATAAACTGTTACAGTTATTTGTTCTATTAAAGAAGAAAATAGTTAGTGCCTGACCACAAAGCCAAGAGAAAAATGCCAGAACCTAACAGTACAATGAAAAATACTACACCTGAAGAAGAAATTGCATATGAATGGCTGGTATAATTATAGATTCTGTATAGTTGTATAATATCCTTTTATATTATAGCTATGTTAAGAAATTAGTCAATTGTATTTAAACATTTGAGATATAAGAAAATATTAATATATCATTCTTTCCTTTATAACTAATAATTTAATATTTTAGATCAAACCATGTGAAATATATAAAGAGGAATTTAGGGATTGTACAAGCATAAGAGCACGGTTTCATCAATATTTTATATTTGGAGAAACTCTAGACTGTAAACAGTGGCAAATTGATTATAAGAATTGCAATCTATGGTCTGAATATAAAGATAAAGAAGCATGTGTACGTTAAGAATTAAATAATTAAAAGTTGTTTTATAAAATGTTACTTATAATGAGTTATATAATGTTTTAAGAAATATTGTATTATTTACAGAAGCAATTAATAAACAGTGAAAAGAAGCGCAGACTAGAGAGATTAGAAGGTCATTATAAGAATGATATTTGGCAAAAGAGAGATAAACCTCCAGAAAATTGGAATGCTCCATTACCTAGCTGGCTAGAAAAAGAAAATAGTAAATCATATTTACGAATTGTAAGTGACAAATTAAAAGAAAATCAATACGAGAAAGAAGAAAAAAAATTTTGTACCATAATGTAAGAATAATTTAATGTATTTAATATCATAGATATTTTTAAGTAGTACGTGATACTTCAAAATAAAAATTCAGAAATTAAATTTTGGACGTGGGTTTTATTATATGGAAAAATTCATCATTTATGTAGAATGAGTTACGTACAGCAGACCATCTAAATACCCTTGTTAGCGTAGAAAATAGTAAAAAATATCAAAGAGGAAAGGACTGACATGCTACCACAATAATTCGATAACAATAGCACTTATCTGTAGTTTATTGATAATCATGTTCGCGTGCGTTTAGAAAGCATCTTTCGCTAATAGCACACACGTTATTGGCATGAATGAAATCTGATCATGGAATTTAAATTTTACGCGTTAATGTTTTTGTCAATCGAACTCATTATTTACTTCTAAGTTCAAGGTCCCAAAAGGTTACAATCAAGGGACAAAGTAAATAAGCAAATAAATACAAGATATACTTGAATTATCGACTTGTTTATATTAACTATCAAATTCTTGATAGTGTATATAACTATCTATATATTAACTAACTATATATTAACTATCATGTTCTTAATCAAATTCCTAGCAATATTTTAAGACAAAAACGGTATTCATTTACTAATACATAACTAAATACTTAGTTTTAATAAAAATAATTTAGATTGAATTTATTATAATAAGCTTCCTTTTTACTATTTAATTGAAAATTGATTTTCGAATAGATTCATATCTTTTTAATATTTTTGTAATGAAAGATTTATTTTATTTCATTGTATTGTACTGTACAATACTGTACAATAGTATATGAAAGTATACTTGAAAAAATTATTATTTATTAACTTTATCATTATAAATTTTTTACAAAACAGAATTTCAAATATAACGAAACTAAACTAAATTTGCTAAACTAAAAAAAAAACATTAAAGTAAAATTCTATTTGTAATATAAATTTTGAGTACATTATTATTATACACGATATGTATATAAATGATAAAATAGCAATTACTTTAATGTTTCTCATGTAAATTTCATATAAAGGCTTTAACGCTTTTCATATAAATTACAGTAAAAATATACAAAAAAAGTTGAAAAATATATCAGAATAGGAAATGTACGTACACAATAGTACGTACAAATCGGAAGAAAGATAATAGTTAAACATAATAAAGAAGTATTGTAGTAGCATACGCCGGCGAAACAGCAAATGCAGAGGCCCGTGACGGGCATGCGCAGTAGGTGACTCGGGGAATTCCGTTACGCACTTTTTCTTCCGTTACGAGAGTCAATCCGCAAGTGGCCAGTGGCAAAAGGAAAGGCAAAAAGCAACGCTAAACTGAAAGAAGCGGGAGAGATAGTGTTTAAACGTCGCGGCAAATTCTCCCCACTTCTCTAAGGAACACAATAGAGAAACGCGTCGTTCGATCGGGCCCGTAGTGTTATGTGCGTACGCGATGTTGAATGAGTGACGTAACCTAAATACAAATATCGCCTATCAACGAATAGGTTCAGAACAGAGGAACGCTTCGTTTAGTAAAACGACAAAAACGTTCAAATATACGCACACACTTTTGCTTTCTTTCTATTTCTCTGCTTTCCATTCTTATATTTTCATGTGGGTTAATTCGACTTTAGTCACTAAGAGATAGCTATTGAGGTATCGCGTTCACATTTCAGTAAACGCAGTCAACGTATTGTGGTTTTTGTGCTCTAACAGAAGCGTGCACCGGATAACTTGGATTTCTGATCAAGAGAAAAAAGAATGGCGGAAGATTGTCCTGACGGTGATTATCTCGGAGCGTATAGCCGTTTTTTCTCCGAATTTGTCGCCAGAGTGAATCCATACGATCAGCTGCCTGTCTCAGTAAGTTCGTATAACGTCATCGAGGCTGAGATCGTCGGTGAAATCATCAACGTGACTCTACAGTACCTCAACCAGACGTAAGTGAATGTACTTTTTAAATGAATAATATTGCAGCATGGCAGTGCGTGGGCGGACAAAAGACGTGTTTATTCGTTGATAGCTCCTATGGCGGCCGGCATCGAATGTAAACATAAACGACATACACGGTGTCCCAGTATCATCCGTTGCATCAGCCCCGAGAAGAGGGTTGATTCCACATGCCTGAAAAGATGTCGGAAATGTCGAATCAAATTTTTTCGTTTGAAGATTCATTTTCGAAAAAATCGAATTTGAAAATATATTAAGTACACGCGTGTTCAAACTCTATCTTTCCGAAAGACGAAAATGAAACGCCATACGAATATTTTCGATTTATTTTTTTAAGCTACATTTTCGATTGCGTCGTAATGGCTGGGACACTTTGTGTAATTACTCGCATAACTATTTAAACTAATTACCATAGAAGATTTGTATGGACATATTATGGGTGTTATAAAGAATTTTTTGAGACTTTATTAGCATCGTAATGAGGCACGACTATCATAATTATGTATATTACTAAACTTTGAAACAAATTCGAAAATATAGATACATCGAAATTATACAAAGCATTTACCGGAAAAATACATTTGTAAGTTACTGATATTACACGAAACGCATATAGTATATTAAACAAAAGATTTTTATAAGAAAAGATTTATATAAAAGAAATTACGCGTCACATTTTCATGTCATTCATATAATATGTTTAATCCTTTAAATGCATATACTACAAATAAAATTCCTTTACGCGTCACATTTTAATTATTTATTATAAGATAATTTTTATTTATCCGTGTTTTTATATATTGTGTAGCACGTGACACGCAATAAAGGTAGGCAGGGCGCATGCTGAAACGACGGAACATATACGATTGATCCGGCGAATTTTGCTTTCTCGTAACTGTACGCATTTTCCGTGCGGCTTCCGTTTTTGTATGATAGGTTTTTTACCATCTGAAGTGTGCTTGCTTTCAGATTGTGTTATCAACAAGTTACTGTTAGGTGCAATATGCGTATAAAGCGCATAAAGCGATTGAAAACTTAATTGTTAATAGCTAATGGAATTTATATGGAATCCAAGTATACAAATATTTTGTAGTTCAAACAGTAACTAAGCTTTACGAAAGGCGCTTAAAATAGCGCTTTCCTACTTGGCCACTCTTTTCATGGGTCATTATCTGAAAATAGAAAATACGATATTAATATCTACTTTCATATCAATACCTTTCAAGGCTATCGTTTCTTTTATTTAATTATGTTTTATATAATTACAAGGCAAGGACGTGACAAACGATAACCGAATAACTGATATAAATATAAAAATCTCAATAGTCGATATAAAAAATAAATAGTCAATTGGCCATTAAAAATTTCAACAAACAAACTTATACTGCTATGCTCTGCTGCCAGTGAAATATGTATGCATATATACATCTATATATACATCTATATATCGATGAGATCTTCCTCACATAGTAATTGATATCAGATGAGGTATGCATATCATATTTCTCGCAATATGTATAATATAAATACGGATAAATAAATATTTAAATTAAAGTTTTGAATGCTATTGTAGGATCGATAAAAGCTTGTGTATATGTGAACGGACATGTAAATGGAACGTACCAACACTACACCATCCTTTGTAATTTCGTACTTCCGCACTACTTTGTTGTTATCTGGACCGACTGAAACTGTCACTAAATTATCTCCTTCCATTGTAGTTACATTCTAGATAAAAACAGACAGAAATACGAACGGTGAAAAATGAAAAGGTCCACCCCTCTCTTTCTTTTTACATAGGATATTGCCAAAAATCGTGATACAAGGTTGCAACCGACATGCAAAAATAAATCGGAAAAAAGAATTACACTTTTTTATTTAAGGCTTCGTTTTCGAAAAAAAAAGAGTTTAAAAATCTGTAAGTTACCCGTGTATTAATTGCAAATTTTGACCTATGAAACTTTTGTTTCTCGTAAACATATCTTCCAATTACGGAAATAAGAGATAACAGAAAGCAAATCGCGACACTGTCCACGTTTAAAATGCATCGCACTAACGACAAAACTGTCGCTTTAGTATTTATACAGGGTGTTCAACGAAATGGGGTGCACGATTTTTTCCGGGCATTCCTGATGTGTAATGATAATGTAACAAACAAATATTTCGAACAAAAGTCGATCTGTTTTGAATCGGTCACAAATTTCAATACTTAAAATTGCCAAAAAATGCTTCTTTCTATAAGAAATCAAGGTCACACTGACCTTTTTAGTTCATCGATCGAAATACTACAACTTTCTGATGACCATGAGTTCAGAAATCCTGAATTCATTGATTCATAGGAGCATTGTTGTTAACGTGTGAAATTTAATAGGGCGTTAGATCACGCGCTTAAGATAACGTTTGTACTGTCAACAAATTGCAATAGTAAAAATTACTGGTAGGCTCTTTCACCACATTTATCTCCATTAGATTCTTTTTATGGGGATATTTACATTATCCGTTGTTTACGACAAACCAGTAAACTCTGCGGAAGAACTTTGTGATAAAATAATACATGCGTGCAGAGAAATAGATCCACGAAGTCTATTTGCTTCTACGCATCAAAGTTTGTTGAAAGGAACGGGACTTTGTGTCGCGGCAAGTGGTATGCAATAATTTGAGCACTTATTATAAGTAGAAAAACACGTACGACAGATAGGAAGTCCAATGTGCAAATATTTGTTAAAAAGTTAAAGTGACTCTTATCTTTTATTGACTTGTAACTGATTCAAAACAGAGCAACTTTTGTTTGAAATATTGTTTGTTACATTATCGGAAATATTTGAAAAATCGTGCTCGCCATTTCGTTAAACACCCTATGTGGTGTTATTAGAGAAAGGAGAAATTGAACTTTTGATTGATGCGAGCAAGATCAAAAAATAAAGTGCTATCCTGCAGTCACGTCGTAAAATCCGTCCACGTTCATATAAAATACATATAAATAAACGCCCTTTTCGTAAGCGATAAATTGTCGTTAGTGCGCGGGGGTTCTAATCAAAATACGATCAAAAATAGAAGTTTTATACCTCGAAATTTGCAATTAATAGGTACTTACGCGGACCTGACAGATTTTTTAATTCACGTTTTTTCGAAAGCGAAGCCTTAAGCGAAAAAGACTTATTTTTTTTTCGACTTATTTTTCCACGTAGCATCTCCATCCGGCCTATTGTGTCACAATTTTGGGGACGCCCTGTATATAAAACAAATCACAATTTAATTCTTTGAAAATCGGTAGTACTATTTATGTTATTCGAAGTTAAGGATACGAAGTCCTCTCTCAAATAATTTTTTCTATTCGTTTAATTATATATCGAAGAAAGATATGCAATGGCTAATTTGTTTTTTACGTAATTCAAAGTATGTTTCAAACTTGAAACTAAAAATATTAAATTATCTCGATCGAGTTAGGGCGAGCACGGTATTTCAAAAAAAAATATTACGAAAGGAGTGGTTGTACTTTCAGTATAACTCCTGCCGGCATATGTTCTTCGTACTCTTCGCCAAGAGTAAAGGTCACTTCTGCCGTACGAATCATCGTAATGGTGCGAATAGTCCATTTATCGCAGTTGTTCGATATTTCTAGTCGCGGACTGGACATGCACATCATTTTCCGTGGAATGTATGGTACACCTATAGGTGCATACAATTAAAAATAACTTAATTTCGATATTATACTAATAACGCTAATCAATGTACACGATTTCGTCTTTTCAATAATCTAATATGTAGTTTCTATTATGAAGTTCGATACAGCTCGATACAGTAGGTTTTCAATAAATAATCCACTAAGATTGAACGTTTTAATCCTTTATTTGATAAATGAAATATCCAATAGGTAGGAAAAAACGTGTAACATAACATGCATTATAGGTAAAGTAAATAATTATAAAGTAATTGTAAATTATAATAATTAATAATTGTAAAAATATATAGGTATATAATACATCGTGTAACGAGTGTTTGTGTACAAGCACGTGTATATATGTCCACATACTAATCAAAATTTCAATCTATACTTTTAATCGATAGCGCATTAGTAAATTAGTATATTACGAGTATACGTATAACAAATCGATCGATTCGTATTTTTGTACGCGTTTTCGAAATTTTCAAGAACAAGCTAATAGGCGGAATTTTATACATCGTATTTGTTTTTGCTTCCATCGTAAGCTAGGCGACATTCGGTTTTAGTCGCTTGTAACATACCCACAGCTTTGAAATACTCGTCGAGGTTTTCATTGCTTTCATGTTGATAAGCGCCAACGATCGATACCATTTCTCTCCCCTGTCGGTAATGCTCCGGAGACGATGCGTTTGCTGGTGGTTCGGGATGCTTTCTCACAGGCTGCAGCGAGCCCTCGTCTTCCAACGTACCGCTACGAACTAGTTCGAAAGATTCCGATTTTAATAGATTTGAAACAGCTATCTCCTCGTTTTCACCGGTCTCTTTGATCTTCACGAAATGTTCATCTAGAGCGTAAACTCCTTGTTCTTGAGGTAAATGCTGCTCGAGAGCTACTTCTCCTCTCCATAGATTTCTCATATCTAAATGATACGCCGCATAATATGGCGGTTATCGGAAATGCGTATAATCATTTTTTCAAACTCTATCTATTCTATCGTTCTTTTTATAAATTAGTAAATTGTTTAATTGTCAGTAACTATTCAGAAAGGAATAAATGAATCTTTTCCGTTGAACGAATTATGACTATCTTCAGATTGGATGAAACGTACGATGAAAACGATGCATTTGATGTTTGCTACTGCATACGTATATTTACTAGACAAAGTATGAAACTGTATGGAAGTATGAAAGTACGAAAGTATGAAAATGATATTTCAGTAATTAGTTATTTGTTTACATGCGACGATAATAATAGTATGCGACGAGAATAGTATTAGTAATTATAAAAGCAAGAATAGATATCCCAATAGGTGTCCCAGATTTTAATGGACGAACGTTGTCGGTATGTCTATGCGTCTAAATAAGAAAAAAATGTTACATAAACGTAGGTCGTTTAAAGCTTTATTAATAGGTTACGACGAAAATATGAAATACGAAGGGAACAATAGCAAGGTTACTACGGTATATGCGTCAGTAATATTTATGTTCACTTTGTTTATGCAAAAGTAATTAATTCTCCATCCCAAAATGTTCATCGTTCTGACGATACAAGATTGACAACAGCCGAAAATAGAATTTATTACTCTGCGAATGTCATTCCTAATTTGTTTCATCTCAGTAAATTCATATCTTTCTCATAACTTTTTAATAAAGCTTTAAGCGATCTATGTTTATATAACATTTTTCCCCTATTTAGATCCGTAGAATATACCGATAGCATCTGGCCGTCAGAACCTAGGACACCCTGTATATTTAAAAAATTTAATGTTTTTTATGTCCCATTTCATTTCGAGTATGAGATGATCGCAGAAATGTACAATGAAGGACTGTCATTCAGAAAAGCAGTTCTCTCAGTCATTGCTTAATGTGAAGCTACTATTTTTTCAAAATTTGATAATTCAATTAGAATAAAAAAAATGTTTTCTTTTTTTAAATTTAAAACAAGATTGTAAAATTATTAAGATTATCTACAACTATCTTTAATACTTGAAAGTCATAAAACAATTTTCAACAACGCAAAAACATAAAATACATCGTATGATGTAAATAAAATGTAAACTTTTGTTTATTAAATCAAAAACGCTGTAAGACTATAGCAGAAATTCTACATACATACATATATTACATATAACCTCCAGTATGACAAAAGTTGTTTCTAAATGAAAATTTTAGGTACACGATACTTTAAGCATATTACTAATACGCCTATATGGCATTCAATCACATTGAAAGCTTTTGCGATTAAATCTACGATTAAAGTCACTATAAAAATGTAAAAAATTAATAGAACAAATAATATGTTGCGGATACATATATCGTTCGTACATTCGTTTAAAATTACTTTTAAAACAAATTATAAATATTTTTTATTCTTACGATTTAAAGAATTTCGGAATGAAAAACCCATGGTTATCACTGTAGCGTATTTTCACTATAGAAGATAGACTTTTGAATTTTGTTAATCGAAAGTTTCGCATATCTATTGCTGTCAGTTTGCTAAGTACTGCTTCAATTATTTTTATGCTTTCTATGTTCAGATTTGTACTTGTATTGCGTAATTTGTTCTTTAAATAGATAATTATTTTTCAAAGTATGAAACAATTGATCTTGTTAGATACTTAAAAATTATTTACATGTGTAAATAGAGAATTTTGTAACATTCTAGACAATGTCCAGCAAGTTTACAAGCACACTTGGTTCATCAAGTAATAGGAAAAGTCAAAGCCATGTGCAACAAGCAACCGGAGGATTGTGGATTTAAATCTAAAGAACAAGGTATGTCTCTTTAGAAGAACTTTAAAATATTGTTGTTTTTTATAATAAAAATAGTCTGCGATAATTCCTTTTTATCTTGCAGCATATACTTCGTTAAAATTAATGCAAGCCATTACCAGTAAAGTTAATGAAATATGTACTCGCTACCTGGACAATAGTAGATTAGCATTATTGCCACCACCTCCTTGTACACCACTGCCACAGATAACAGCAGGTGGAAGCAAAAATTGTAGAAGAAAAATGGAAGATCGCTACGTGGTTTTACATGACTTACACAGTATATTTGGTATCGAGGTAAATACAAAGATTAAATTTTTCTTAGCAAATATATACACGTAGTAAGCCTTTTATTGGAAAAGCATATTCCAAATTTTAGGATGACTCTATAGCAAATTACTATGCAGTATTTGATGGACACGCGGGACAAGATGCAGCTGTGTATTGTGCTTCTCATCTGCATCAATATTTAGCAGAAAGCGTATATTATCCTACAGATCCAGAGCGTGCCTTACGTGATGCTTTTCTTACTACCGACAGACGGTTTATAGAGAAATCACGGACACAAGTAAGAAAGAAATATTTTTGTGGAATAATATATCAAATATACAGGCAATATATCATTTTTATTACTTTTATCGTTTCAGAAAGTATGTGGTGGAACTACCGCAGTGTGCACTTTAATATTAAATAAAAGATTATATGTTGCCTGGGTAGGAGATTCGACAGCTATGCTGGTAAAACGTGACAGTGTCGTTCAATTAGTGAGTCCTCACCGGCTTCATCGCGAAGTAAGTATATATGTTTTCACTATGTTTAACATCTTGTTCGCAGAACATGATCGTATAATATTATGTGTTCATATTCTTGACTATGTATTCTTACTCGTGTTGTATATATGCCTGGAGAGGGCACCCCAGGATCTACATTAATGAAATGCCTATCGTGACAGTGCTTAAATCGAAGCCCTAATATTGGGTCTATAACAGGTTGAAAATTTGACGTTTTGTTTAAACATGTTTTCCCTGTTCTCCAATAATAATATGCAAGGTCAGATGCGCAAGGCCATATTTTTTTTCTTCCTTGGAAATACGGAAGCCAATTTTCTTTTTCAAGCCTTTCGCTAAAATCGATGTAACCAGAAATTTCAAACTGAAGTTTTGTTAAATTTCTAACGAATATGATAGTGGATATGATTTTCAATCTGTTCAGGCGTTCTCTGAGTGCTAATTCTTGCATTATATTATCCCTTGGTATCACATGTTCCGATGTTAACTCGTACGGTCTATAAATTGGAAAAAGTAAATTTTTCACAGCTTCCAAACGACGATAAAATGTTTCTTCGTCGAGTGTTTCGCTCGTACAACGATAACCAAGTTCAGCTAATCTACGCGCGACATTGAGATTTCCCAAATATCCAAGGTCAACAAATGTTACTAGGGAATCCAAATAGTCTTCATAAGTTTCAAATTGTATTAGTCTTTTGTCACTATCTATTTGTGTTCCTACCGCTGTCATTTTTAATGTTATTTAATCTATAATTTTAACGATAAAATGTTAATATTTATTTCTTAATTAAATGATCTTTGCGACAATAAATTTTAAGCTAGAATTTACTTTCTTTGTTTAGAAACAATCGACATCTGATAAATATAATGTGTTTTAAAAAAATTTGTAACAAATGTGCAAACGATATTGATTGTTCTTATTAGGATGAAGTTCAAAGAATACGGAAAGCAGGAGGAGTAGTGATGCAAAGCATGGGAACTATGAGAGTCAACGGAATATTAGGTGTTTCACGAGCAATAGGTAAGTTAATTTTATTACGGAATGCTTACAAAATAAAAATACAGTTTCAGTGCATGATTTATGTATTTTATTTAACAGATTAGATAAAAGAAAGTTGAGAATTGGAAAAATTTTATCATAAAATATAATTCATATGTTTCGTATATTTTATACTTTTACATATATTGAAAAGTAAAAAGCATCGTTACTTAATATTTATAGGTTAACTTTTTGCATCTACTTGTCAATAATATCCGGATATTATAAAGCATTTTACATGATAATTCTTTTTAAAAAAATGTTAATGCAAAACAAAGAAATTACGCATTTATGTATGGTCGGGTATACATCGTTGATCGTAATTGGTGTTTATGTTTGAAATTAATATTATTCTTAGTACTCACGTTCGTCGATACGTAAATGTGTATGAAGTAGAACACGTTAATATTAACTTTGCACGATTAATTTTATTTTCAATCAAACTTCTTCCGTTATTTCCGTAGTCGTGGTAATCAATTCCACTGCTATGAAAACTATATACACGTCGCTAGATGGCGATACAAGTATTCTCTCATAATCGGTCAATTGCTCGAAATGCGCGTTTTAAATAATGCGTCTGGAACTCGACGGATACTCTTACTTTTGGTAAATTTCATGTTATTCAATGTTAAGAAGGTCGTCATTTACTCGATGCTGGGAAGTTTATTTTCCGAAAGATGGACTTTTCCTTTAAATACGAAACAAAATAAAAAGGTAACGTTAATTGTAGAAAACTTTAGTCTAAACTAAATATCGGGTATTTTAGGATAATTAGGAGATTATTCGAGAATTCTTTATGCTTTTAATCATTTTAAAAACGTACATAGCTTGTTTCAGTTGCATAGGATATCCTATATACATATAATATAATTATTCGTATACGTGTATTTATGTAAGTACGTACATATTTAAGTTTTATAGAAAGAAAAGAAATTTCAAGTGAAAAAGATAATTTATATAAAAGTTATTTAATCGAATAACTATGATAAGTTAAAAGTGAAGATAACCGTAAGGACGTCGTAGATGTTGGTTTGCCTTTAATTATTTTATTACGGATAGTTATTTTAGATTTTATGTTTTTGTGGCTTTTGAAATTCGATACTACTATCATCTTGACGTGGAAATTTCGAAATAGTTTTGTTACATATTGTTTATTTCTACCAAGTGTGACGAATAGTTTCATTTCAAAATATTAATCATATTTAAAGGATCTATTTTTCTCTTTTTATTTCGAACTTCGTATAACGTATATCTATTCTTCATGTATTAAGTACTATTATACATAAACATTACTTATCAGTTTATATAACTTACATTAAATATCCACGGTCTAGTTATAGGCATTCGCTCATCGCAAGGATCGATTATGATCGAAAGTTTCGTTAATTGGAGTCAAATGATTTTTATATATTAATTTTATCGAATAAAAATCGCGTGTTTTGTAAGGGAGCCAAGTAGGGAGAATCAACGTGTACCAACAGCTGGCCAACTATGGCTTAGGTATTGCGAAGAAAAGGAAAGAAAATATTCTGGACGCGTGTTGGGTATCCTGTTGGTTCCGTTCGACCGCTGACACAATAATACGTGCAATCATGCTTCGAGCAATGGACTCTTTACTGGGTGGCTTCTACATCGCCTGCCGGGAATAATTAACAGCCCATTAAACCATTTATGCTTCTCGAGGAGACGCGTGTCTCGAACGTTTGTCGTTAGAAGAATTTCGTTTCGACGTCGTAAAATTTTGATAATTGATTCTTATCATAAAATTATATCTTATAATCGTTACGATGCTTTTTAACGATTGTAAATATTCATAGGATATTTTTCGTACCCGGTTACCTAATATCGATGAAACGTTTAAACGAATCTACGATAGAAATTCGTAGAACCTTTGATCCTGTAAAGTTTGGTTAACAAGGTTTTATTTTAGACGAAATATTTTATTTATTATTAGACGAAAAAAATGTGTAATTATAACGAAAATATGAGACGTAGATGAAAATTTGTTACGCGATTAGAACTCGTATGTTTATGTTTGAGAGCATATTGTCGCTCGAATTGGAAAACGTAAACGAACCCCGTTTTTGACAGAAAATGACATTAAAAAATCCTCTCGTATACATAGTCGCAGAGAAACTTTGATACTTCGAAATAGTCGATTTTTATAGTTATTTGAATTCTATTCGAATCGGTGTAGCTGGTAAGATTTCGTCATTGACGAAACGACGAAAAGAAATAAAATACGACCATCTCAATTCTATTCCAGCGCGTTGAGTGAGAAAAATTCTATACGATAGAACGGTAATTACGATTATACTTAAACACGATCTTTCGTTGTTTACTGTTTTACAAGTATACGTATTTCAAGTTGCTATTAGATATATAGTTGAAAAATGCAAGAAGCCTAATCGAGAAGTTTCGAAGACGTTGTTAAAATGAAACGAGATAGCATTCGCATAATTAACGACACCCGGCTATCTATGGATCGGATTCTTCATAGAAACTTTTCAATTGCGATCGAGCAAAGTAAAAGGATAAAGTGGGAGAAAGAGAGAGAATTTTATGCCCCGTAACGTGTAGTTTTATGGAATTCAAGAGAACCGTTACAGTTATCCGTATACATGTAAACGATGCTTTTTACATCTAAAAAACATGCGACGCTGAGGCGTGGGGAATATCAGTATTCAACTAGCATGTATATATGTAATTAACTTTAATTATCTATTTAATGAATGGCGTGGCTAATTTAAATAATGGCACCACCATAATACAGACGCTTCCGGTTATTATAAATTTACTCAGGTTCACCCATCAGTTTACTACATCTATGAATGAAATTCTTTACGTTTAACAATTAAATAGATAGGAAGATTTTAGATAGCACCAAAATAGATTCGTATACATTTCGTTTGACAAATTCCGCAGAAATACACACAGTTAAGAAAATGTATACACCGATAATTAAAAATGTCGTCGAATAAGTTTTTACGATAATTCGATATTTCTTTTCGCGTGGTTCCAGGTGACGTTCAATACAAGCCGTTTGTAACTGGCGAACCAGAAATAAAGACTGTACCTTTAGACGGAACCGAGGATTTTCTGATTCTCGCCTCCGATGGATTAACAGATTACTTGGAATCGGCGGAGATATTGACTATTCTCTACCATGAAATACAACGAAATCCGAGTGAGTACATAGTTACATGCTTGCTTGTTGCATAATATAGATTCGATAGAGTGTAAATAGAATTATCGTTAATTAGTTTGCGAACTGTGTATTTTCATTTAACGAGATATAGTCGATTCGAATAGGAATCAATGTGCGTGCGTACCTTGTAAATGTCGATCTATTTGTTTTATGCGTATTTTTAAGAAAAATCGCTCATAAAAATAATTACGTTCCTGAATAATACATTCGCGTTTTTAATATTTCTAGCTTTTTAATCGATTTACTGGAATTTATTCATATTATGTTCGTTATGTTAAATATAATTAAATACGTATAACGATCACTTTTATAAAGATCTTACGAACATCTAGATCTGAAATTTATCGATAGTTAATCTTTATTTTGCGCTTTTTGATTTCAGTGTTTGCGAACAAATTTTTTTAATTCGGTAGTTACGAGATTATTTTTTATTTTTATTATTTTATTAATCTTAGTCCGTGCCTTTCGGCTTTGGACGACTGCCAGATTACATCTCAGTTACGAGATTAATTTATAAAAGGTATTCGTACGTAGTAATTGTTTACCGTCCTTTTCGATGCGAGTGATACCGACATTACTGACGCTCGAATGATTAGTCAAGAAAAAATGACAAAAGAAGCGAATCGATCTTTTTTGGTAAAAATTCGCGAATAAATAATTTCGTCGGTTTTTAATTACTCAGCGTTTAGAAAGTTAATTAGCTTCGGTCGAGTAAACGACGATTTGTATTGCGAACAGTTAATTCCATTTATTTCTGGGAGGGACAAAGTGGTAGCCTTCGTTCTCTCGAGTTTTTAAATATCGCATGATTCATACGAACGTCTGGCTGGCCTTCGTTATTAATGCATACAGGGTGTTCATTAGTACAGTTTCAGCTATGAGATTTATAAGGAAAACAGTAAAGGAAAAAGGTTGTGTTATTTTTCTACACATACTATAGGAAGGAGTACAATTTTCTACCGTTATTTTGACACGTTCGATTCGTTAGTGGCTGTTTCGAAGAAATTAAGAGAAAATTGCGCATTCCTCGATTCGTACAGCGTGCTTGGTTATGTGCCATTAATTTTGTTGATCCGTTGCCGTGACACGGAGAAAATTTCTATATCACGAATGGAGCGATCCAAGCGAGTAATTATAAAGTCGTGATGGAACACGCGCGTGCGAAATTATCGGGGCTCGTTAAATCTTTATTAATTCGATTAGATTTGACCAATAATCGAAACCGTAAAAAATACTGTGCGAAATACAGATTCGCTGATTCTTAGGCATCGATATACGTTATATCTTTGTCTCTTTTTTAACGATTATCGTTTACCATATTTTATATTTCGTATCGATGTATTCACGAGAGAAGTTGCTGCTACCTGTTAAATGGTAACATAATATTGTCCACGATTTCGATAAAATAATATCCGTTGTAAGTTATACAGGAAAAGATTTTTCGTTCGAGGCTTTGTTTTCGAGAAAATCGACTTTGAATCTTCGCTCGGTACGCGTGCTCTTTATCGCGTCTCGTTATAACGGATCTCACTGTAGATCGTTGTCTCGATGGAAAAATTTAAAACAAAATTTTATTCTATATTTTTGACTTTTTTTCGCGTAGAATCAACCCCTTTCCGCTTGTACCGCCAGTTACCAACCACCCTGTATAAATAAATTATAGATTGGAACGTGGTTTGACGGTTACTCTTACTTCTTATTGTAAGAAGCATGAATTCTTCTTGAAATTCTCGAGTATTCAGGTCGGACTAAATGTGAAACTGTAACTTTTACGAAGGATACGAAGTTTCTATTCGTAAGCGGTCTTTCGTCACACGATTAACGTAATATCGAACTTTTTCCTTTTTTTTCACCACTCTTTCCTTTATCGTAACATTTTCTTTTTCTTATCGTCTAAGAGAAATTCTATCGTATCGGATATACCAGAGTTACAGGTATCTGTCGATCGCTGTACGTTTCTTCGAAACGAGAAATATAAAAACTACGTACTATCGTATTGGAACGTTGTCATAGCAAACGATAAAAGATATTATATAACGATTGAAATAGTCTCGGTCGGGGAATCGCGGAGACCTCGATATTTGTACAATGGTGGAAGAATAGGCAAAAGATGATTATCTGATCGCACGAGAAAGTAAGGTGAATACCGCCTGGCAAAGAATTTCCCACTAAAAAAGGACGAATCTCGTAATGATTCGTATTCTTCATAAGCGGCTGCCAACAAACTGTGTCCAGTCTTTCTTCATGGCGCTGTCATGCTCTGCTTCTTGTTGCTTCAGGGACGGAGATCGGTATAAATTGCTCGCCACTTGTTTCGTGAACGTTCTTTCTTTCCGAAGAAAAAATTTCTCTGCTTTTATTCTTCGTGGGAATTTCTTCTTCTCCTAAAATCGTCGATCGTGCTAAATACCAACGTTGCATCTTACGTCCAATTCTTCTATTCGAGAAAAATGTATTAAATAGAAAACACGGTGGTCCTGACAAGCGGCGAAACGATACTGGAAAATCGACGATGAAACAACGACGCGACCGATAAAGTCATCCGGTAACTTTCAAATTCCTCGTTATCCGTCTATTCCGTTAAACGATCGGCTGTAAAATTCGTTTTACGCGAGGACAACGCGACTCGACGACCATTTAAACGGAACAAAATGCAGGATCGTTCGTTCAACTTTGCTAACAAAGCGAAATGGAATTGGACGTCGATTTGGAGAATCTCATCGGCAGAGTTTTCCCAATTCCGTGATCGTGCCGCAATTAGGCCAGTCGCTCTCGGCAAATTGCTCGCATTCCCATTGTCGAGATTCTATTCGAGAGGGTCAAGCTCTGGCACAATAGCGATTCCTAAGCCTAATTGCAGCGGCGTGTTGCGGGCACGTGGCATATGAACACATCGTTGCTCGTCGCTTCCTTCCTCGAATATTTAGCAGCGTTCCACCGACGTGTTTCAACTTGTAAGGAAAGTGTAACGCATTTAGGTCACCGATTTAGTTGAAAATTCCAGTTAGGAAGGTATTCCGTCGTCTCGTACGATCCATCGCACTTTACTTTACCGTTTCCAAACAAGCTCTTTAGCAACCTTAGCAAAGTGCTTCTTTTTCTTTTTTTTTCCCCCTTTTTTTTTACATTCTGATTAATAGTCGAATTATCGACCGTGAATCCGTTAACGAGTCGTCTTCGACAATTATATCTACGCGTTACGCGTAAGTCGAGTCCGTTGGCAGATGAAACACCGGTTGCGCTTTGACTGGTTGCAATTACTTACGCTCGAGCTGACGCTCGATCACGGACGAGAATTTTGATCAGACATGGAACACTTACTTCTGGCTATTTCGCATTTTCTAAGATCCATTAGATGGATAAAATCGCGGTGCGTTGTATGCCAGCATGCACGTTAATCAATTAGGTAACGAAAGCGTAGTCTTTGGCGCGTGCGTGAAAGTTTCTGTCGTTAAAAACTGGCTTGATCGATCGTTTTATGCTTGAAAAATGTTACAGTTTAGCATAAATTCACAATGGTACGATAAATCAAAACGGTATAATGCAAAGTATCGCTGGTCGCGTCTCAGACCGATTATATCTAAGAGTTGCATTTTCCGAGATACGTGAAATTCGCAGCTGCGAATAGAAAGCCAAATAACGTCGATGTCTCATCTTTGCGCCAAAATTTCGTATGATACATTTTGTACACATATAAGAGAGAGAGGGAGAGAGAGGGGGAGAGGGAGGAGGATCGTAGCCATAGAAAAAGTGCTGATAAATTCGATCAAAGTATCCGTGAGACTTCTTGTTCGAACAAGTTAGGATAACGAAGGAAAAACGCGGGAACGTATGGATCGGGCCTATGACTATTTGGTCGATGGGAAAAAGCAAGGTTGGTGCAATCGACGCAAGGTAGGAGAACCGCATTGCAGCATCCCTGGACGAAGCATGGTGTATGATCGAGGAATGAAATAAAATTGAAAGCCGGCTTGCACGGCCGAGAGAGAAAAAGATGGAAATGTCTGAACCAACATGGCCGTTGAGTGCATCCTAACAGGAAGAGTACCGTGGCACGTAAAGCTTTCTCTCTTAGGGTAGAGACTCCGGATGCGAAGGGAAAAATTGTCGGATTTGCAGGTGTTCTCCTTCTTACCAAACTGTAAAATTTATACCGACAACTAGATTCATGTACCCCGACGCGATTCTAAAATTAACACGGCATAGTTAATATGCTAGTATTATATTATTAAATTCAATGCCGTACATACGTACGCATATATTCAGTATACATCAAGCAGCTTTAATATATCTCGTTTACGTGGAACGAAAGTAGTATCTCTTTCCCACTTACCTAATTTTTTCTTTCTGTTAGGAAGAAACGAAAAGTTATGTAAAGTTATGTAAAATTTATCGCGTTGTAAAGTGGCTGATGAAATTTATAAATAATACGGCAATGGGAGCAACGTTCGAGCATAGTCAAATTTCGTATAGATAAACATTTTCGTTTCAGGAGATCGCTTAAATTCCCGTTCTTACGAAATGATTCTATCATTTATCGCTGTTTCTTTTCCATTCAACCGACAGATAGCCAAAAGAGGAAAAATAAATGAAATATATTTCACGAAGATCATTTCCGATTTAATCGGTACGGGATTTAATGACAGAGAAAGAGAGAGAGAGAGAGAGGGTCAGAGAAAGGGAGAGAGAAAGTAATTAAAAAAAAATTGCCAGAAGCTTTTCAACTTGGCACGGTCTTCCTGTACTACCGAGGCTCTAGCCTGCGCCGTAGCTTAGCGACTACCTCTTCCTTCGTCCTCCGGCAAAAGAGCCGATGCCTTCGGATCCTCCGACCATTCTCTCGTTCGTCATTCGTTTGCGAAGTCGTCTGCTAGAAGACACGCCGGCAATTCTCACCTTCCTATCGGTCACGCATATTTCCTTCCGGTAATACGCGGTTGACTGTTCGCCTTTCTACCGATTTTGCCATTTCAGCGATTTTTTCGTCGCATCCTCACGATTCGCGAGGGAACTCGCGAACGAAATCCTTTCGAGTCGATAAATTATCGGTTTATCAACGTCGACAACGAGTTCTCGGTTAACAAGGTCGAGGGATAGAAGTTTTCACCTAGATGAGGGATAGAGTTTGCTCTTTAGATAGTTGTCGATTTCGTGGCTCGCTTTGGAAATCGTCCCCGTTGAAGTTGTTCGACGAATAAAACCGATTCGAACGACCGATTCGTTCGATGCTCGAATTCAGTGTTTCCTCGCGCAGTGATCTTTAGTGTTCTGACAGAAAAGAAGGAAGAGGATATATCATCAGCGTAGATCGTTGCCGACGAATCGTGAATCGTGTTGGTAAGTCTCAAGCGTGGTAGAAGCGATCGAGATTAAACGTATACTTACGGAAATTAGTTTTTCGATTTAATCGATGAGACACGTATGTGGTAAGAATGAAACGTTTCGTTGTGTTTTCTGCGAGTGCAACCACTATCGCAACGAAAACGTATTTTTGTAGTACCGTTATGGCGTTTGGTCGGATGCAATAGGTAGCACGATTGTATCGAAACACTTCCTTTTGACGTCATTTCCTTGCGCGAATAAATGTAAGCGGTTTTCGCCGAGATGTCGGGCTTTCCCCTCGTTTAATCACCGTAATTACCTGCACACGCGTTTCTGTCCACCTGAACATCGAACGGGCGGACAATTTTTTCAATTATTCTCTAGCGATATACGTATGCAAAATTATCCGGATAAAATTATTCTTAGCGATAGTAGGCAGCGTAGTTGTAAAGTTATTGGCAAAACGAGGACGTACAAATCGTTCGACCTTTCGTTTATTTGATAGAACGTTACGACTCGATGTGAAAATAGGTTTTAAGATCGTAATCAAATGAAATTTATCGTGGTAAAATTCTTTGGAAATCGTTCTTTCTTCGCTTCCATATTTGGTCAATAACTTGGAAACTTTTAAAACGCGAGGATAAGTATTCTCGAGTTTTCTTCCAGCGATCCGTCGATTTCGCAATTAATATCGATGACAGTTTGCGGACAACGTTCCTACCCGTTTTGTATTCCACGGCGATACAAAGGGCATGCAATTATGCGCTTATGCAGTCGTGACACGAATTAATTGTTTATACGGCTGTTTCGTTCCTTGTCGCTCGCGTCTCGTATTGCTCTACGTAGAAAAAATGCAGAATTAAATAAAGAAATCGTCGATATTTTTAGCGACAGCCTGCGAAGAATTTCCAAGTGTTTCTCATTTTTATACGACCGTTCGCGAAGACGGGCACAGGTTGGTTCGACAAATTTGTAAACGATCCTACGCGGAAACGCGATGGAATAAGAAAACGATCGATTTTTGGGTGAGGCAGATTTCGTAGTTCGATGTACGTAGTTCGTTGTTTCTCTTAAAGTTGCCTAAAGTTAAACGAAGACAAATTTTTGGAAAACGCGATGAGTTTGCGAAAAATGGAATGGAAGAGAAGCAAGAGAAACGTAAAGACGATCGTCGTCGTGCGAAACATATTTTCTCACCATGAGAATGTTGGCCGTTCATCGAAAGGAGCCCGGAAATCTCTTTTCTCCGCGAGACTCCGGTACAGTCGTCTGTGAAAACATACTTGTTGGTCACGAACCGTGCAATTATCGCTGTTGCGCCGCGCGGTACTTAGACGGCGCGTTAACACGACTCTTTTCGATTCTATCCGCGTTGATTGGCTCTCCTCTCTTTTTGTCGTTACCTTTCTGAAAATTCTTTCCGACTGTTCTTTCCTTTTACTTTTCGTGCCAGATATCTTTGCGAAATTGTAGAAAACATGGATTTTTATACGACGTAAAAGTTTTATCAACGAGTTTCGTTCGTCGAGTTTTTACAAAAGATCGGCAGCAGCGCGTAATCGCTTTGGTATTTTGAAACGTCGCGGAATAAAAATTCGCGGAGGAAAGAGAAGACCGGCTGGTAACGAGATATAAAAGTAGCAAACACGGCCACTTTAACCAGACTTACGTTTCTTCCGCTTCTTTGTTACGTCGTTTATTTTTTAATTTACCAGCAGCCACAGAAGCAGCAGTAGCAAAAGCAGAGCGCAGCGGCATCAGCGGCTTCTCTGCTTCCCCGCTTTCCCTACGTTGATCCACCGCCAGCCCTTTCTCTCCGTTTCCCCTTCCCCTTCCATAAATATGCAGATGACTTTTAATTAGACGCACTCGGAATTCACTGCACGCTCATCCACTTGCAGCTGCACTTTAGACGTCGGTGTCACTCGGATCCTGTTTTTCTTGTTTCCATTACGCGGATATTAAAGCATCCACGCGAGTCTGAGCGGAGGAGGATTCGCTCGACGAAATCTGCCAGCTGTTTTCTATGGATTTCGTTGAATTCGCGCGTTACATTGCTCGTATACGCCATATACTTTCACAGTTACGTTATAACGACGTTTTATAGTAAAGTTCTATTCCGTTCTATGCGAAGGATCGTCGATCGCGCATCTTCGTGTCATTTATATCGTACGCGATAGGTTTCTTCGGTTTTATACGGCTCTGGTGTACGGATGATACCGTAGGATGTTGGCGATCTTAGTTTCTAGCGTTTTTCCTTCGTTCGTATAAACGTTAGATTCGCGGAAACGATAGAGAAACGAAGCAGATGGATTTCTTTAATTTTCTATGATTTTTATAATAGCACGCTTAAGATCGTCGCGTTTACTACGCTGTCGCATGGACCGTAGACAGTGTAGATATCCCGAAACGAGTTTCGTTCAAAGTATAATTTGAAAGAAAGAAAGGTCGATAAGAGAGGAATTCGGAAACTCTGTAGGAAAAGTAGTTGATCCGCGTGTAATGTCCAACATGGGCCGGAGTAAATGTACGCATGCGGCATCCGCCGGATATCCGCGGTTCTTGCAAACTATTATTTACGCTGCTTGGAGGAGCCTCTTGTTCGCCTCGAGTTTACTAGCAGCCTCGCCTACGTTGTTAACAGTGTTATTAAATCTTCTCTCCGTGGAAGTAAGTCGATAGTAGGGATTTTAAACTTTCAACACTGTGACGCGTTTGTTTCGGAAATCTTTCGCCTAAAATATCGTCCGAAAGTTTGAAAAACGAACGAAATCCGTTGAATGCTAACGTAAGTTTACGAACGAAGCAGATGCGTATATATCGAAGAAAAAAAGAAAGAAACAACGAGAAAGATGAGACGAATTTTCAAACGGCGTACAGCCAGCATCGAATCTTCTTTCGTATCGCGCGAAGGATCGGTCTGAAAGATTCTCCTAAAAAGGAGAGATAATCCCGGGGAAAAAACGGCTCGATTGCATAACTGTAGCGGGTATAGGAGTGCTACTTACGATGATTCTTGGTCGACTGTGGCGACACACGACGAGCAGGATAAGCGCGGAGCCGCATGGCAACAGCGGAACCGTGTTAAAATATCGCAATAAGGCATTAAACAAAGGAATCCGGGAGGAGCTGAACCAAGACCGCGGTTACTGAAGCGAAACGGCTCGAGTGTTTCTTCGTCTTGAAAGGACTCTTCGTCGAGTCTTCCATTCGCAACACGCTTCTTCCTTGCTCCTTTTATCACCGATTTTCAGCAATACCCGTGCTGGCTCGTTCCTTCGTTTCGAGCCTAGTCTTTCGAGAATCGAGACCTACGGCGGATCTGTTTTCTCGATAAAAGCGTCGACGTGCCATGCGTAACGATTACTCGTACGGTACGTTTATCATCGTTAACTTCTTGTTCCACTAAGCGGGTCATATCGAACGAAATCGAATAGAAGTACAGTTTTGTTTATGGTAGGCGGTTATAGTACCATGGTACCGCGGATAGATGGTGTCGTTATCGTTATTCGTTTTTTCCAAAAACCAGGTGAAAGTTTTCTTACGAATTTTCCAGCTTCGACGTTCAGTTAAAATAACGTTTTAAAGTTCCGAGCGTACGTTTAACGTCGTTCGAACACTCGTACCGCCTTTTCTTCCAATCTCTCGATTACGTACATTATTACGTAAAGTTTTTAATTCGCTCGAGCGCCGTACTTGAATCTTCGACAGCAACGACGGATATTTCGAAAGAGGGTGTGGCCGAGAGTATCGTGCTTGCTCGACTCGTGCTTTCTCGAGTTGTGCTTTCTCGAGGCGTGCTTCGTCGCGAGCGGTCAAAAATTCTATTTGGCAACGAAAGTTCAACTCGTTCAAACGACTAAGTGAAATATGCGATATCTTAACGGTTAACGTCGGATAGCCGAGAATAAAAGTAAACTTGGAAGATGAAAATACGACGGGATTGGTTTTCGAGGAAAAGGATAATCGAAATATCCATTGTCGGACAAAATGGAAAAACGGTATGTCGAGTGGCGCGAGGTTGGAAGATCACTGGAGATCGCTGGATCTCGCATCAGCTATGAGAACCACTTGTCCGCACTCGTCTGCCAGCGTACAGACTGAAGTAACCTAACCGCAAACCCGGTGAATCACCCGAAGGACGCTTTCCCCTCGTCTCCTCCTCGTCCATCTCGCTGCTTTTTATTTTCCCGCTCATCCATCGGCCGTGATTCAGAATGGTTTAATCGATTTAATCCTGCATCGTCGCGATAACCCCCGGAAAACACGAATACCGCGCCCACTTACTTTCCATTTCGATTATCTTTGCTTCTTTCCACGATCGAACAGCCCCCGAAAAAAATCCTGATCAGAGAATCCCTGCAGAGAGTCATCGATGAATGTAAGCGTCCGAGATAGCGAGCTCGTGCCAAGTTCCCCGTCTCACGGTTTCGTAATCCCAAGTTCCAGCTTCTTCTTCTTCTTCTTCTTCTTCTTCTTCTTTTATCCAAACTTTCATGCAAACTTCTCTATTTTTCAAACACTCCTCTACCTTCGACATACTTGTAAGTATTTTTATCCGGTGCTTTTTCTCACTTCCTCGAGTCGATAACTTTTATATATGGGATTTTCGATATATGGAATTGTGTTGGGAAAACACCTAGCTCTTAGCTCTCAGTTTATTTTTATTTACGTTTCTCCGTTTTCAACTTTACGATCGCTTCCATCTAATTTCGATAAGATGCAGCGATTATTTACCGTGTTTTTTGTTCGCTTTGTCGTCCGCGATACAGCCCCTGCGATGCTCGTGAACCGACACGTTACGAACGTATTTCTAAATTATCCTTCGATCGCGTCTAATAACGTTCGCGACGAACGAGCAACGACTGTTACTTCTCAAGTTGGCTGTGCTCCCAAGTGAAAAGGAATTGTACGACCCCGAAATCTGCGACCTTGACAGTACAACCTTGATCGTTCGAGTTTTAAACGTACATCCTTTTGTTCGTATAATTTGTTTTCGTATTTTTTTTACGCCCTGCGATAGCGATCTAGGGACATTTACGATAAATACGAAACGTTGCTCTTTACGTACAAATATATCGAACGTTAAGGTTAAGAAAATTTGTGGCGCAAGTTGGCGGTCAAAAGATAGAGGGATATCGATAGAAATTTCTTTCTTTCTTTTTTCTTCTTTTCGAGAACTTGGGAACGAAAATATCACGTTACAAAAAGTTGAGAAAAAGATTTGCCGAACCACTGCGTGCCTCTGAGGAATTTATTCTTCGCATTTTTACCTTTTCCTCGTTAATTACTCCTTGCTCGTTAGTCATTCGATTCTGCACCGACTCCGGAGTAAATTTGTAATTATCCTGCCACACATATAGCTAACTGGATATTCAACTCGTAACGTCAGAGTTTTTGTTTATATTCTTCGTAGGTAAATAAGGTTATTTCACACATGCACACACATATACATTATTTTTCGTGTCTATGGTATCTCGTTTATGGAAAACATGCACTCGTATCATTTTTTTCGCTAAAGTGAATTATATATTCGCGATTACGTGTATCAGGATATGCTTACGGACAAAACGCTTCGCGTTCGTTTCCTTTATTCGCCGATACCGTTAAGTATTTGCTACGAAACGATGGCGTGGCTTGGTGCAGCGTGGAAACGAAAGCGGTCTCGCAATATCCTCTCCGTTTCTAATTGGACCAGCGCAGCGGCGTGTTTCCTTTGTAATTTTCCACCGGTGCAAGGTGACTCAGGAAATTGTCAACGATGAAAATGCTGTTCGATCGGAGAAACCTGTCTCGATTTTAGGTCACTGTTTTCATTTGTCGACCGATTACGTTCGTTCGTTGCTCGTCTCATATCGACGCGTGACGTGCCCCGCGCGATTGGGGCAGCCTATAAAACGATTGAAAAAGGGCAGAAACGTCACAAGATGAAACGAAACGACACGGGATCGAAGATAAAGTGGAAATTCGCAAAATTCGCTCTGCTACTCTCATACGACGTTTTCGCTTCGTACACCCGGGACAAAGTCATATAATAGAGTATAATATATACAGGGTGGTTGGTAAGTGGCGGTACAAGCGGAAAGGGGGTGATTCTACGCGAAAAAGGAAGTCGAAAATATAGAATACAAATTTTTTTTTTTTAATTTTTCCATCGAGACAACGATCTACAGTGAGGTCCGTTATAACGAGACGCGATAAAGTGGACGCGTACCGAGCGAAAATTCAAAGTGGATTTTCTCGAAAACAAAGCCTCGAACGAAAAATTGTTATTCTATATTTTCGACTTCTTTTTTCGCGTAGAATCACCCCCTTTCCGCTTGTACCACCAGTTACCAACCACCCTGTATACTATAATTTCGTTAACTTTTCGCGTCTTAGTATTTGTGTATGCTACAATTTGAATTATTCTTTCAAAGTGCAAAGATTCTTATTAATGTTACAGCGGTGTTGTATCGATTCACGAACGAATGGAAAGAAAATCGGGGAACAGACTGGAAACGTGGTATATAGAAAAGCGCGTTTCCACGTAGCTTTTTGCGTTTATGACGCCAGCCAGTTCCAATTTTAGCGGCCATGCGAACACGTATACACGCTCGCATCTGACTCACGGTGACATTCCTTGCATCGCTTGCCGGATGAATTTCATTTTTGCTCGTGAAAAACGAACGAGACGCGGTTCCTAGAGATACGTTCGCTACGTTCGCGATGCTTCTGTTGGTAGAATCTCCCGCGAATAAAGACAACGTGGAACCACAAAATTCTTCTGCAAATAGACCTTTAAACAGGCTGTGTTTTCTTCCTAACTATGTACCCGATCTGTATCGTCCACTCGTACTTTGGCCAGTTCGCTTGTCTTTCGTTCGTAATTGCATTAAGAACTTTCACGCAATTGTACTAGTTTTACGAGTAAAATTAACGAAACGCGCTCTTCCAACAGTAGTCTCCGACATCGAAACGAGGTTCTTTCCGTTGCCGAGTGCGAACATAAATTTGAAGAGCTCGTTTCGGGGACGTTTGGGCAACGAACGACTCGTAGCATCGACGGTTAGCAGAGTACAACTTCCTTGTACCTTTTTGGTGCCGAAAATACAGGCGCCGGTACAGACACGGATTCCCCCTTGACCATTTCGTTCACCGTTTGAACGATTTTAACAGCTGACAGGCATTTCTCATCGAGGAAGTGCCGGGTCATTGACCCTACATGCGTTTTCCTACCGATCTGTCGGTGAAGCGAACTCAACCGGAGATACGTTCCAGGTATCGTTAAATCGTTTCTTCGAAGATTAAACCCAACTCGGCTTCGGTTTGGAGCTTCAGGGGACAGGTGAAAGTGGTCGTGCTTCGCGATTGTTCTTAATGATATTTCTTCTTCTTGCCGTACGTTGCCAGACGAATACGAGTGAAATTCTCGTCGTTTGTATTACAGGCGAACCGACGATAAAAAATGTGTACGTATACCCCGATTCGGTCGAATCTCGCTGCTATGTATGCAGAAATGAAATTACCTTGCGAATAAAGAGGCAATGCAGCTGACAGTGGCCGATTCCTCGAATTTAATCACGTCGGTTCTCTTCTTTGCTATATATTTCCACAACTGTACAAATTCGATACGATAATGCCAGGAAGCGAACAAAGCGTTCTGTTTAGAGATCGGGAAAATCTGTCCAGGCAAACGTCCTCCAATGTATTAACCAGATGCCGAGGGGAACCTACCGCAACGTGGAATGCTAGGAAATAACTTGGATTTTAGCCAAACGTCGTTACCAATTTTCTCGCCAACGTGTCTAACTCGGCTCAAGATATAGGCTCTTTTAAAAAGCTGTAACAATAACGGGACCAGGTTCAATGCGCTTGGAAATGTGGCATCGCTCACATATTTACATGTCGTAATTACATTCGAATCGTTCTATGATCGATAGAGATATACCCTCAATTCCCCAAAATTCAACCAGCGAGATACAAGAAATTCATTGAAATTCAATTCAAAGAATTCATCGAGATGTTCGTTTCTTACGTTGACTCGTCTCAACGTATCGTTTCTCGTTCCGTGGACCAACTGGCTCTCGCACTCTTTCAGTCTTCCAAGGAATCTACAAATATTCGGCTTACTTACCGATATCTGTCCGCTGTATCGTACAATCGCTTGCCGAGTCACACTCTGTTTCAAACTTTTGTCCATGAGAACGAAATCCAAGAGCCAAATTACGCGTCGATTAATCGTATCAGCGATAGAAACAATTATAGCGTTAGTGATATTATCGATATTGATGTTAACGTTGGCTCGTATGTCGAAGGTTTCTAAGAATTGGAGTAGGTGGAAGATTCTTAAGTACGACAGAACGTCGGTTCACGAGATACGTACATATAGACATTAGATCGTACACACACAGGTCTGTCACAGGAAGGAGGAAAGCTATTAATTTCATGCGGTAGGTGTATCTCGTCGACAGTTCCGTAAACGTTAATCGGTTGATGGCAAAATTGCACCAGTGTCACGTCCTGAATGTATAAAACTAGTAAAATTACGTGTACTCGAATGACTCAGTGTATTAGCATAGTGCGTTATTACGCGTTACGTCATTCGCAAGAATAATCAACGAGAGCAACGAATCTGTTTCCCCCTACTCTGTCTTTTCCCGATCTTTCATTTCAACAGGACTATCGTAAATTCGATTTTATTAAGTTCTATGAACGATAAAAAATTAATCGAGTAAAGTAAAACTACACGCTTTCTACTTATCGCGATTACGAGTGCTAAGGTAACACGATCGAAAACTAGTTGGTTTGAAAGATATTTTAGCTCAAACTTTGTGGAATATTTCGAATCGTTCGTCTTTCTCCTTTGGCATTTTTCTGCGATCGCATTGATAATAACGGAGTTATATTTATTATTTATTTACTTATTATCGTTTAGTCCTTTCGACTTTGGACCAACTTTCGGTTTTACATCCCTTACATCGAATTCCCTTCTTACGTGTCTACCTCCCCTATTTTCCACTCTATTCTATCGCGCTACCTCGCTTATTCTACCTCTAAAAACTAAGCATTAGGAACCATAAATCGTCGATTAACGACTAAAAACTACTGCCACTTTGATCCTTAGCCTCCTCGTTGCGCCTCCTTCTTGTCGTTCGCCCTTCTCTTCTCTATTATTGCTTTCAGTTCTGCTAAATCTTGTCGAGTCTCGTTCAGCGTTTTTCCTATGTCTTTTGGTCCTGCCGAATAACGGAGTTATAACGTGAACAAACAATTACGTGGACCACCCTGTATACGTGCGTAGATAGATACATACTATGTGTGTAGCTTCAGCAGCTGTCACAAGAGCGATAATATTTTATTACTTTCCGACTAACCTGAAATTATTAGAAATCTATCTCAATGACGATATAAACTTTCGTCGTGACCATTTTTAACAACTATTGTACCTTCTTGACTCTTTATCTCGTTGCGCGCGGTGTCTGCCAATGTTTTTCTTTCCTCTGTTCCAAAAAGCGTTAAGGGCTAGCAACGGGGAAATGCAAAGGAATACTGTATGCCGTTATTAACTATTCGCTTTGTAATACTTTATGGTATTAGTCGGTAATATCGCGTACAATCGAGCAATATTTTTCTTGCCTCGTTTTCGAAAGTACATTCCTGTCTTACCGCGGTCTAATAATTTTCTGTCTCTTCTTCCTTAGTTTCTTCTTGAAGTTTCGAGTTATTTTGAGTTAAGGAGGGGTCGGTAAGGAAACTAAAGAGTTAAGGGGCAACCACTAAAATAGAGAAGTCACATCTGGCCGCGACGAACGCGACGCCTTTGGAAATATTCGTTTTCTAAAAATATTTGTAAGAACTTGGAGAAATTTAATATGGCGGACGTTTAACGGGCGCCGATTTATGGAAATATTTTCAAATTTCTCTAAGAAGAACGATACATATCGTAGGGCGATGCCGTTGTTCGCAAAATAAAACCGGTTTCACGATGACCATGGTAAGCTTAACGACGATAAGAATAGAATTTCTCGGCCGATGCCTGCCACTACTACTATTCTCACCACTATTCTCTCCAGCAACTCTTCCTTAAACACACGACCTTTCACTTGCTCTTCGCGATCGCAACAATAATGCCAGCTACACTTGCCACGGATTCCGATCATTTAGATTGCTCAACCCCTTTGATCTTTGCTAGTTTCACGCGGTGCATGGAACTAATCTTATTCCTCGACTATGGTGAAAGGCCACCCGCCTCGATCATGCTGGATATTATCGTAAAAATCACGATTTTCTGGGAATTGACTGCGTTGCCACGCCTACGCGTTGCACTCGTCGCATCGGTGGCTTTCTTCGAAGTCCAGGAAGAATTATCGATGCAACAGGTTCCGTTAGATGTCAGGCAAGCATCGCTATTGTAGTATTATAGGTACGACGTTATAGGAGAACGTATAAAGCTATGTACGGACAGTGTGGGCTGACCGGCGAGGCTGCCTCACCCGATAGCCGCCGTCTCGCTCGTCTCGTGCCGTAACGTAGAGCAAAGTACGCCAGGCAAACGAACGAGGCAGAGCGAGCCGCGGTTAAATATACGCGTTTACAAGTTATTTCAATGTGCATCCAAACGAACGAAGCGGCTAAAGAGCTGCGAGGCACCTTTGATCTCGTCTAGAAATCGACGATCGTTGACACGCCTCGAGGCGGTCTCGCCGCGAGGCAGATACCTATACGCCTCGCGAGGCAAACCTCGCGGGTGTCAACTTCGCATCGTCTCTGTACTATACGTAGCTGAACGTCGCGTTCGATGTCGAGTTTTAAAAAAGAGTCGACCGTTCTTACGCTAAACGAAGAGGATTCAAATTCGCGACGGATAAACGCTCGTTACCTTACGAATTTGTTTATCGATTTCCTTTAATTTCATGGAACGCGTTAAAAACTTGGCGCGAAACGATTAAACGCCATAACGCTCGTTTTCATTGTACTCGGGCTCGATGTTTCAGTACGTAGCAGTTTTTCGGAGAGTTGAAAATTTACATCGAAACTAACCGCGTATAAAGAAATAAAAAAAAGAAGAAATGTGACAGTAATGTAATGAAACGGATAATTTATCACCGTTGTTGACGTCGAAGTTAAAAGTGTCACGGCACGAAGGAATAATTTAGCAAACGTAATTAGTCAGGCGATCGTAACGTTCTAATGAAATACCAAGGGTGTGTCTGCTATTTCACGATGTTCTGCACGCTTTTCGCTCTGTACGATAGAACGATCGCACGATTTTAGTACGAATATAAAATTTACTCGGCGCTTAATATTTAATTTAATAGACTAAGTGCCGAAGAACGAGTCATAATCCTGAAAATACGCGCTTATACAGGGTGGTTGGTAACTGGTGGTAGGCGAAAAAAGAAGTCGAAAATATAGAATAACAATTTTTCGTTCGAGGCTTTGTTTTCCAGAAAATCGACTTTGAATTTTCGCTCCGTACGCGTGCATTTTATCGCGTCTCGTTATAACGGACCTCACTGTGGATCGTTGTCTCGATGGAAAAATTAAAAAAAAAAAATTTTTATTCTATATTTTCGACTTCTTTTTTCGCGTAGAATCACCCCCTTTCCGTTTGTACCACCAGTTACCAACCACCCTGTATATAGTCAACGATATGTTGGCGATACTTTTAGTTCGCGATATGTTATAATAGTTTTTGATACGTAAACGAAACACTGAAGTTACAGGTAAAAAAAACCAATGATGGTATACGTGTAATTAGGCGTTTCATTGTTTTTACAAAAAGTCCAAAATGAATTATTTTACAAAAGATTCAGCATCTTGTAAACGATTATTACAGCGCACCAGTTCAACTGTATAATTCAGAATGAAGACAAACCGAGTTCAATTTACGATAAGATCGAAGAATAGATGGTGTCTGAAAGTTACGTGGCTTGTATTTACCGAATCGTTATCGCGAACGTGCACTTCGGGCTATGCCGCTGGTCAATTTTGTTGTATTATCGTAGAAACGGTCTGAATCGAAACCTATCGAGATAACGATCTGTTGCGTGCTTTCCGAGATACCGATACGTTCTACCGTTCGATCTGTAATGGGTTTCGCTTCACTGCCAACAAGTACCAATGACTCACTCGTGTAATTCGACGAATTACGACTGTAGACATCGATTAACGACCGCGAGGTTCGTCTTTTCTTCTGAATTCGTCAAATTGGAATTTACGGTTGGAGCCTGTTATTTTGCTCCTATCGAACGAACCACGCTATTTAGACGTATAGAGTTACCTCTTTTAGTCGAACATTGTGTGAAACGTGACACGATATTTTTAAGCACAGTGAAAGAAGTATTCTGCGCTCGTCGATAGATTATTCGAAGATAAAAAAAAAAAAAGGAAGACTAACGATAGAAAAGACCAAGATAAAAAAGGAAGATTCAAATGATTTATTACTTTCTTGAACTAATTTACGTAGAAACGGCAGGCTGATGAAAAGTTTCAAATTAGATCGACAGAACTGCAATTCATCTGCCTCGTATTTTCTGGCTTGCCGCGTTTCTAGCCAATTTAACGGCCGCAATGTTGCTGTAATTTTCTTCTTCTTTTTCTTCTCTCTCTCTCTCTCTCTCTCTCTCTCTCTCTCTCTCTCTCTCTCTCTCTCTCTCTCTCTCTCTCTCTCTCTCTCTCTCTCTCTCTCTCTCTCTCTCTCTCTCTCTCTCTCTCTCTCTCTCTCTCTCTCTCTCTCTCTCTCTCTCTCTCTCTCTCTCTCTCTCTCTCTCTCTCTCTCTCTCTCTCTCTCTCTCTCTCTCTCTCTCTCTCTCTCTCTCTCTCTCTCTCTCTCTCTCTCTCTCTCTCTCTCTCTCTCTCTCTCTCTCTCTCTCTCTCTCTCTCTCTCTCTCTCTCTCTCTCTCTCTCTCTCTCTCTCTCTCTCTCTCTCTCTCTCTCTCTCTCTCTCTCTCTCTCTCTCTCTCTCTCTCTCTCTCTCTCTCTCTCTCTCTCTCTCTCTCTCTCTCTCTCTCTCTCTCTCTCTCTCTCTCTCTCTCTCTCCCTTTTTCTTTCTCGCCGCGTGTCGGCAAAGAATTCGAAAACGGCGGCGCATTCATGGCCGAGTGAGTAAGCTTGTCCGAGTTTGGATGCCTTTCTCTGTACTCTGTCCAGTTTCCTATTTGCCGATGCACACGTAACGATAAAAGATCTTTATGCATGTCGGATGCTTGCAAGCAACGAAATGTCAAACTCGGTAAAAATGATACTACCTACTTGCTAACCGGATGAATACGAATCTAAATATATCGAAAGTTTCTATATCGCTAGGTATATTGGTAGGTATTGGTCGTAATAAAGTATTTTTACGTAATAAGGCAAGACTTACCGAATCTACCAAAGTACTACTATTTACGAGTTATACCGTGTTATGGAATACGAAATAACGTTCTTGGATTCTGATACAGAGAAACAAACTAAAAAGAGAAAACAGCGAAAATAGGATCACGGTCAGAGATTTCATTCGATTCTATTTCTCGAAACGTTTCTTTATCTGTACTGTTAAGTAATAATCTTGGTAACCAATTATATATATACGTTTACACCATCTAACCAATTACATATACGTTGCGTATACAAATAATAAATATCGCATAACGGAACGTCGTTTTCTTTCTAAAGGTATGAATGAATGGGTTAATTTCGTGCGCTCTATCTTCATTCGTGATCCTTACTTTCCACTTGCTAAGATATAATATACGCATCTACGTGTAACATCGAAATAAGAAATTTCGCTATATGCATATTGTTGCAACTAATAAAATAAACGAAACGATAAAGCATCGGTGCTCGACTACTCGAAGCGTGTGCCTGTTTACCGTCGATCAGGACTAATTAAACGATATAGAGATACGCGATACAGACGCGTTAATCTGAAGTTGGCTAGCCGGTAAGTAGACAGGCGTAACACGAAATTTCTCTCGTGCAGGTTGTTAGAATTGTAAAAGGATGCTTTCGCGAGGGAAAGCATACCTTTTTTCTCGAGAAGCACGCTTTCCTGGAGGTGTGCTCGGTACGCGGCGAACTGTGCAAGAAGCAACAGGGGAGGCCAAGCCACGGAGGAGGCCGGTAATCGCGCGTTTTCGCGTTATCATGTGCGCCAGGTTCTCTTACGAGTGTGATTCATTCTCGGGGAATGTGATGTGGCAATGTACGGAGAGCGGTGGGCGGGGGAGGG